>NC_091475.1:194711964-195076964 GCF_036971445.1 Narcine bancroftii
CGATGACCTCGATGGAGTGAATTCTGGTGACAGTGATGTGAATGCTGAATTGACATCTCTTTGGAGAATTTTCCTGTCCTGTGCATTGGCACCTCTATACCAGACAGTGATGGAACCAGACAGAATGCTCTCCATGGTACACCTTTAGACATTTTCAAGAGTCTTTTGTGACATACCAAGTTTCCTCAATTCCTCACAAAGTATAGCCGCTGGTGAATCTTCATGATTGCATTGACATGTAGGCCCCAGGGCAGACCCTTAGAGATGTTGACACCCAGCAATTTGAAGTTCTTGACCTTATCCACTGTTGACCCCTCGATGATTTCCTCCTGGTCTACAATCTAATGTTGCTAATGTTGAGTGCAAGGTTGTTGTTGTGACACCACTCTACTAGCTGATCTATCTCCCTCCTGTATTCTCACTGCCATTTGTGATTCTGCTGACAACCGTGTTGCCAACGGCACATTTGTAGATGGCATTTGAATTGTGCCTGGCCACACGGTCATGGGTAAAGAGTGAATAAAGCAGTAGGCTGACCACGCATTCTTGAGGCGCGCCTGTGTTGAGGAGGAGATGTTGTATCCAATTTGTATTAATTGCGGTCTTCCGATGAGGAAGTCAAGGATCCAGTTGCAGAGGAGGGCGCAGAGGCCCAAGATTGTTGATCAGTTCTGAGGGTATTTTGGTGTTTAAGGCTGAACTGTAGTTGATGAACGTAACTAGATGTATGTGTTGTCATTGACCAGGTGATTCAGAGCTGCGTGGTGGAGTGCCAGGGATATTGCATCTGCTGTGGAGTGATCGCGGCAGTACACAAATTGCAGTGGGTCCAGAACTTAATGTTAATTCTGGCCATGACCATCCTCTCAAAGTATTTAATCACTGTAGATTTTAGAGCTACTGGACGATAGTCGTTGAGACAGCTCACTCTGCTGTTCTTGGCTAGCAGGATGAATAATTATAAACATTTCCTCTTTATAATTATAAACATTTCCATCCAGATGAACTGTGAATTTCAAGTTCTCTGGATGCAAATGTGTTGGGGCCTTGCTCCAGGTTTGTTTTTCCTATTGTAGCCACTTTCTTTATAGGCCATTCAGTTTGGGCAGATTTGCAATTTATGCTTAACACTAATACTATGGAGCTGAGAGGAATAACTGGATCAGATTTCACAGCTGTATTAAAATCCCTGCCAAATTTCACTCATCCAGCAAGTGTGATTGTAGAAATTTTCAAAATGTAGACATACAGCACTGTAACAGGCCCTTTCAGCCTCTGAGCCCATCCTGTCCAAATCCATGCCATTGACCTATACCCCCAGTATTGAACAGTGGAAGGAAACTGGAGGAAACCCACGCAGTCATTGGCACTGAAACAGCATTGCACTAACCACTACCGTCAACTTCACCATTTTCCTCTGGTCTTTCAGGAATGCTTAACATTGCAATGCAAAAAAATGAACACTAAATTAGGAAATGAGGAGACATAAAATTGGATCTTTGCTTCTTTCAATTGGAAGAGCACTGCATTGTTTGAGGAGGAAACAATTCATAGACCCACTTGATTGAATGAACACTGAGAATTATGTTCAATTATATTTTTTGAACATAGAGTATTACGAATACAGTAGTTTTGTAAATAAAAGAAAATGGTAAGGGCCTTGCATCATTTTTGGCTCTACTTTCAGGTTGAGCAGAAAACATCCCATTCCATGTCTACACCATAAGAAAGCCAAGGGTTCTCATGTTTCCAGTCAGACTCCTTCTTTAATAAGAGATCTTGTCATAGTAATTTTTATTTATTTATATAAAGCACTGCCAGTTCCCAACGTCAGCACTCTTTCACCATCTCTAAACGAGAGAATGATATTTGGAAATTCTAGATCAGTGGTTCTCAACCTTTCTCTTTCCACTCACGTACCACTTTAAGTATTCCCTATGCCATAGGCTGCTCTATGATTAGTAAGGGATTGCTTAAGGTGGTATGTGGGTGGAAAGAAAAAGTTTGAAGACCACTGTTTTAATCGTACTTAATTGACTCGTTACATGCACAATTTCGGAACTCCAAAGGCAATGGGCCAACGACAATTTTCCTCAAGCAAAATTGGGTCTAGAGCAGTGGTTCTCCACCTTCCCTTCCCACTCACCTACCACCTTAAGCCATCCCATACCGATCACAGAGCACCGATGGCATAGGGATTACTTAAAGTGGCATGTGAGTGGAAAGAAAAAGGTGGAGAACCACTGTTCTAGATGTTGCGGGGTCACAAGGTAGTTTCCGATGTAAATTTCCCCTGAATAAAGAAGCATTTTTAGGGGTGTCTCCCTCAAAATAGAGCTTCAACGAATCAGGCAGATCTTGCTGACCTCAACCTATGCTGAACTCATCGAAGAGTAAAACAATGCCCTATTAACCAGGACCTCTCAATTTATTGTGCCATCACATGTCATTGCTATCACTCAATGCAGAGTTGGACGTGTTGCTAGCAACTTGTTTGGTCTGGTACTGAACAGTACAAAATAATTGCCAGTTGTTTTCTTTAAATGATACCTGAGAGTTATTTACTCTGGCGTCTCCCACCACCAGCATGGTCACGTAACAGAGACTGAATTTAACTTTGTTTTTTTGATTAGACCATTGCTGATTTTGATGAAGCTATCAACATTTATAGGTTATTTCTTTCTTTGGCTTGGCTTCGCGGACGAAGATTTATGGAGGGGGTAAAAAGTCCACGTCAGCTGCAGGCTCGTTTGTGGCTGACCAGTCCGATGCGGGACAGGCAGACACGATTGCAGCGGTTGCAAGGGAAAATTGGTTGGTTGGGGTTGGGTGTTGGGTTTTTCCTCCTTTGCCTTTTGTCAGTGAGGTGGGCTCTGCGGTCTTCTTCAAAGGAGGCTGCTGCCCGCCAAACTGTGAGGCGCCAAGATGCACGGTTTGAGGCGTTATCAGCCCACTGGCGGTGGTCAATGTGGCAGGCACCAAGAGATTTCTTTAGGCAGTCCTTGTACCTTTTCTTTGGTGCACCTCTGTCTCTCAGTGGAGAGCTCGCCATATAATACGATCTTGGGAAGGCGATGGTCCTCCATTCTGGAGACGTGACCCATCCAGCGCAGCTGGATCTTCAGCAGCGTGGACTCGATGCTGTCGACCTCTGCCATCTCGAGTACCTCGACGTTAGGGGTGTGAGCGCTCCAATGGATGTTGAGGATGGAGCGGAGACAACGCTGGTGGAAGCGTTCTAGGAGCCGTAGGTGGTGCCGGTAGAGGACCCATGATTCGGAGCCGAACAGGAGTGTGGGTATGACAACGGCTCTGTATACGCTTATCTTTGTGAGGTTTTTCAGTTGGTTGTTTTTCCAGACTCTTTTGTGTAGTCTTCCAAAGGCGCTATTTGCCTTGGCGAGTCTGTTGTCTATCTCATTGTCGATCCTTGCATCTGATGAAATGGTGCAGCCGAGATAGGTAAACTGGTTATACATCAAATAGGTTCACAGTGTTTAAAGACCAACTCGATGAGGACAAAGGCTGCAGTATATTTTTTCTGTTCTTGGCATGCAGGTAGGAATGAAGTGGATTGATTAAATGCAACACTGCCAAATGTGAACAATGCTGGAGTACTGCCCAAGAAAAAACCATGGCGGTAACACACTGATTCAGTCCTCCAACTGCACAGGGAGTTATTAAGTTAGTGATCTGATCCAGCTCTGATAAAAAAAAATCTCCACCTAAATTATTAGCCTGCCTTTTCTCCTGCAAAGCTGTTATCCCTACCAGTAAGCCCCATATTTCCTGATCTTTAAAGCAGCTCAGAATGAGTAGTGATTTATACTTTAGCTCTAATACAGTGTAGGACATTGTTGAATGTATCAGAAATGATGCAGGTAAAATGTATGGCTTCATGTTCGTTACGGAGCCATCAGTAACCCCAGAGGCTCCTGCAAACCTATCCAATTGGGAAGTTTGATTCCAAGGTGTTAAAAGAGAATGCACATCTCCGTAGAGAATAAATCATTAATCTGTGTGGGACTTTGGATTTCTACACTGAATACAGATAAATGATTCAGAATAAAAGTTACAAAATTCCTGGATGACATTTTACTCTGGGCATGAAAGCTGAATGAAAATATTTGTGAACTGCCATTAAAAATCTCCCAAGCTGAATCACAATACCACACAATTAGGATTTATCTTTCTTTTCTTTTTAAAATATTTTTATTCGTGTTTAAATTAAATTACATTAAACCCTACAGTTATATATTGTGCTATAAGTTTCAAGGAATTATTACAAAAAACTTTCCTCATGATAACAAAGTCCAGAGCAGGTTAAAAGAAAATAGAATTTAACAACACACAAAAAAAAAACTCCATAAGAATAAAACACAAATAAATTACTGGTGATTTAGAACCCCTACTACTCAGCAGTTAAACGATGACAGGTAGGAATCATGTGACCACAGCCTGGAGATGACAGCACAGCACCAAAAATACATTATAATAATAGTCCATAAATGGCCCCCATGCCTTTTGGAAGTTAATATTTGAATCTTTGATAGCAGATCTAATTTTTTCCTAATCTTAAACAAGACGTAATATCGCTTAATCATTGTGTATGTGTTATCGTCTTTCCATTTAATCAAAATTTCACATCTGGCCATCAATAAAAGATAGAATTCGGTTTTGAATCGAAGTCAGTAATACATCAACATCTTGAAATGAACCAAATAGAGCAATTAAAGGGCAAGGTTCTAATGTGAACTTGAGAATCACCAATAATGTTTGAAAAACATCTTTCCAAAATTTTTCTAAGGTAGGCCAGGCCCAAAACAGGTGAACCAAAGGGGCATCACCAATTTTACATTTGTCACATAGAGGATTTATATTTGAATAAAAATGAGACATAGGTACTCTATGGACCACTTTAAATTGCAACAAACAGTGTTATGTATAAAAGGAGGTCGTATTAATCAAATTACAAATAGAGACCCACACCTCATTAGAGATTGAAAAATTCAAGTCCTACTTCCAGCCATTCTTGATTTCAACTAACAAGGCTATCCTTAAATCAAGCAAATTATTATAAATAAGTGTAAGTAAACCTTTATGAGAAAGTTAAAAAGTGCATCAAGAATATTCACCTTGGGGAATGCCTGAAAGTCAGGGATCTGAGATTGAACAAAATATCTAATTTGCAGACATCTAAAAAAATGTATTAGGCAAGTCAAATTTTACCACCAATTGTTGAAAAGAAGCAACATTATTATGAATGAGAAGGTCTTTGAAACATTTAATACCCAACCTGTACCAGTTGTTAAAGGCGGTGTCTTGCAAAGAAAGTTGCAAGAGATGATTATATATAATAGGGCTGTCAAGAGAAAATCTCTAAAATGTAAAACACCCTTCTAAATTGTGCCCATCTTCTCATACTATGTTTAATTATTGGATTATCAGTTAGTTTATCTAAAGAAGATAATAAAAAGGGCCCTAGAATTCCCAACATTCTTAGTAAAATTCAGTTCTATTTCTACCCATAAAGGGTGGTTAACTGGATTAGCAAAATGTAGCAATATATTGACCATCCAATAATAAAATCTAAAATTAGGGACCACAAATCGGCCATTCCTTTTAGCTTTATTTAAGGGGGGGTGGGTACCTTGCCACTTGTGGGAAGATATAAGCAAATCAAATGAGTCGAGAAAGGATTTGGGAATGAAAATTGGTAGAGATTGGAAAATATACCAAAATCTTAGTAGCAACCTGTTGTTGCTCTTCCTTCCACGAATTGATTGGGCTTCTGTCCCACTCTCCCTTCCCCTCTCTCAATGACTCTGTAATAGAATTTGGTGCACATTAGCCTCCTTTATGGATGGCAATACTTTCTCTCCTCCTAAATGGTGGCTTTTTTATTGCCTCTTTATTATATCTCTCCCTTTCTTTTAGTACATTTTTAAGATCAAATTTGTCTCTATCATTGTTTATGGTTCATCTCCCTCACCCGATGGACTCTTCTCAGCTACTCAGGGAGGGCTTGAAACCATGACAGTTTTAGAGTTTCCCTGGAGGTTGGGACGTCAACCACTTTATTTCTGCAGACTAGGAGAAAGCGTGGCAGGGAGGATGTACCAGAAGGCATTCCTCAGTTGATCAAAGGGTGGCATTCCTGGAAAAGGGTTCTAAATAAAACTATAAATGCCAGAAGGTTTGAGTAAACTGCCCTAGGTGTATTTTGGTTTAATTTACGGGCATCAGCACTTTAATGTAGCAAAAATTAGGTTTGCAAATTAAAGACACATATGTTCGAATTAAGTTATAAATTTTGTAATTTCCAAGAAGTAGGAAAGTGAAACATTTTTTTTAAAACACTTTTTAAAAATTAAACCAAAATAAGGTTCTTGGGACAATGCAAGCACATGGTTAGAAATGATCCATAAAGTCTTTAATTGGTAAAATAAGTTCAAGAGGAAAAATGCCACGCAAATAAGCTTCACTCTTTGCAGAGCCAAAATATAACAAAGTTTACATGTCGAATAGCTGATAACCATAAGTTAAATTCTGCTCCAAACTGAAGAATGACAATTATTTCTAGATATACAGAGCAAAGGTTTATAATGAGGAATTCAAATGCATTCAATTTAACTTGCAGAGGGCACAGAATCAAGAATGGTGTGACACTGTTATCAAATCCTATCTTGTCTTCCAAGAAGAACAAATAGTTTCCATAGGTTTAGCTGAAAAAGTGCTCCATGCCTTATTAGCAAACATAAAGACCCTGGTAACTAGAGTGCGAAAAAAGTTTGTTCTGAGGCATTCATGGGAAAAATATTTCTTGCAAATGTTGAAATATCCACATGGAGGGGAGGTGGGTGGGGAAGATGTGCAAAAGTTGTGTATGTGGAATGTCTCTGATATGAATGGTGAATCACTGGAAATTTTTGAAGAACAAAAACAGGACAAGTACACAATTTTGGAGCCAACATTTGCTTCCAATTAATAGTTGTGTCCAAGAATATCCCAAGTGAGTGAATAGGCCGCGTTGTCCAAAGAAAAGGAAAACTAAAAAAAAACTACCTACAAAGACACCATGATCAGTACCAATGCATTTGTTTCGTGATATTAATAGATAATTGAATAGGATGAATTTTTTAACAAAAAGATTGGAATCTCACCATGACCAGTTCAAGAATGGTCAGCCAATCAATGACATTTAAAACTGTATCTTCTGGTAAAAACAATCCAACAAATAAATAGGGGACTGTGGCTTTGAATCCATGAGTACTGATATCCAAACTGGAAAGGAAGCAGGTGAGTGGCCACATCTGGAAAGGTTTCAGCGATAATAATAGAAAGAGGTGTTTCAGGCAGGCTTCATTTGGAAATGCAGTAATAGAAACCTGAACCACAGCACCTTCTCGTTAGTCAGGAAGGCACAGTAGCAGCTACTCTTTCTAAGGGGTTTGAAGATGGCAAGGCTACCAGTACCCATCTTGAAAACATTTTGCAGGAGCACTTGAGAATATCCTGTCTGGATGCATCATTGTGTGGTATGGTAGCTGCAAAGCATCGGAGTCAGGTCATTAAAACAGATCATTGGGGTTTCCCTTTCAATATTCACCAAAAGCATTGCTTAAATAGGGCTTAAAGAATTATTGAAGATCCCTACCAATCATTGATACACCACTAACCTACTGCAGGGGGCGATCTCTGTACCTGCAGGAAGATCACCAGAGGACAGACCGCACCTGGCCGGCTGTCAATCAACTGCCCGGGATATAATCCTGAGCCGGCCCCTCCCGAGCCAGTCACTCGGGAGCCACCAGTGCGGCTACCACTGTAGCAGAGGTTTTCAACTGAAAAAAGCCTGTTGTAAAGTCTTTCTTGAGTTTTGTGTCTGCTTACTGCTGCCGCCGTGCAACACACACTACCATCAGGAAGGAGTACAGGAGCATCAAAATCAGGACTGCTTCTTCCCACAGGTTGAGATTGATGAGCGGTATCCAGTAAACCTCGAGTCTCTTGTTAATGAAACAAGGAAATGATTTCAAAATATTTATGCACACCTATTTTAAATGTCATTTTGAGTATACTGTAAAACTCCTGGTATCCAGCACCTATGGGGATTGGTAGTTCATTCCAAAAAAGAAGAAAGGTTCTAAGGTGAGCAAAGGGCAACTGTGGCTGACAAAGGAAGTCAAGAACAGTATCAAGGCCAAAGAGAGGAAGTATAAATCAGCAAAGAGGGGTGGGAAGCTAGAGGATTGGGAAACCTTCAAACAGCAATAGAAGATAACTAAGAAAGGTATACGGGAGGAAGAATTGAGGTACGAGGGTAAACTAGCCAATAATATAAAAGGGGATAGTAAAAGCTTCTTTAAATACATAAAGAGGCAAAAAAATGGCTAGGACCTTAAAAACAGAAACGGGCAAAATTATTATGAGAAACATGGAAATGGTTGACGAGTTTAATAGATACTTTGGATCTGTCTTCACCAGGGAAGATGCAGTTAAAGGTCAGATAGGGGGTAGAGGTCCTGCGGTATCAAAGGAATTGATAGAAATGCGAAGGGTTTGCTTATATCTTCCTACATATGACAAGGAAAACACCCCCCCCCCTTAAATAAAGCTAAAAGGAATGGCAGATTTGCGATTCCTAATTTTAGATTTTATTATTGGCTGGTCAATATATGTAATTTGATTCTTTTGCTACATTTTGCTAATCCAGTTAACCAACCTTTATGGGTAGAAATAGAAATGAATTTTACTAAGAATGTTGGGAATTCTAGGGCCTTTTTTTCATCTTCTGACAATCCAATAATTAAACGTAGTATGAGAAAATGGGCACAATTTAGAAGGTTGTTTTGCATTTTAGAGATTTTCTCTTGACAGCCCTATAATATCCAATCAGCTCTTGCAACTTTCTTTGCAAGACACTGCCTTTAATAACTGGTACAAGTTGGGTAATAAATGTTTCAAAGACCTTATCATTTATAATAATTTTGCTTCTTTTGAACAATTGGTGGTAAAATTTAACTGGATTTCCAGATTTGGAAGCTTGTGGTCTTGAGTAAATTGAAAGGACTGAAGGCTGCTAAGCCCCAGAGCCTGACGGGCTGCATCCCGAGGTGCTTAGGGAGGTTACTCTTGAAATTGTGGTCTCACTGGTCGACATTTTCCAATGTTCTATAGATTCAGGAGAGATGCCTGTGGATTGGACGGTGGCTAATGTTGTGCCACATTTTAAGAAGGGAGGGAGAGAGAAATCAGGCAATTACAGACTGGTTAGTCTGTCGTCAGTAGTGGGGAAGATATGAGAATCTATTATCAAAGAATAAATAACAGAGCACTGAGACAGAACTAATAGTATAATTTCGTCAGCATGGATTTCTGAAGGGAAATTTTTCGAGGATGTGACGAGGAGGGTGGACATGGGAGAGCCAGTGGATGTGGTGTACTTGGACTTTCAGAAGGCTTTTGATAAGGTCCTGCGCAAGAGACGAGTAGGCAAAATCAGAGAGAATGGTATTGGGGGTAGGGTGCTGACAAGGATAGAAAATTGGTTGACAGACAGGAAACAGAGAATAGGATTAATAGGTCAATTTCGGGATGGCAGGATGTGACAAGTCGGGTCCTGCAGGACTCGGTGCTGAGTCCTCAGTTGTTTATCATGTATATTAATGATTTAGATAAGGGGATTTTAAATAACTGGCAAATTTTCAGATGACATGAAACTGGGCGGCAGTGTGAAGTGTGAGAAGGATGTCAGGAAAATGCAGGGGGGCTTGGACAGATTAGGTGAGTGGACAGATGCATGGATGATGCAGTTTAATGTGGATAAATGTGAGGTTATCCACTTTGGTGACAGGAACAGTAAGGCAGATTATTATTTAAATGGTATCAAGTGAGGGAGTGGGGAAGTGCCCGTGATCTTGGTGTTACTTTTACATCAGTCACTAAAAGCTCGCAGGCAGGTTCAATGAGCTGTGAAAAAGGCAAATGGCATATTGGCCTTCATAAAAAGGGGAATAGAGTATAGGAGTAAATATGTCCTTCTGCAGTTGTACAGGGCACTGGTGAGATCACACCTAGAGTATTGTGTCCAGTTCTGGTCTCCTAATTTGAGGAAGGAGATTCTCGCTATTGAGGGAGTGCAGCGTAGATTCACAACGTTAGTTCCTGGGATGGCGGGATTGACGTATGCCAAAAGGTGGATAAACTGGGGTTGTATACGTTGGAATTTAGAAGGATGATGGGAGATATGATTGAGGTATAAAAGATTATTAAGGGATTGGACATGATAGAAAGTGATTACATGTTCTCGATGTTGGGGGACTAGAAGCTGTAGTTTAAGAATACAGGGAAGGCCCTTTAGGACAGAGATGAGAATTTTTTTAACCTAGAGAGTTGTTGGTCTGTGGAGTGCTTTGCCACAGAGGGTGGTAGAGGCGGGTTCTCTGTACAAGTTCAAGAGAGAGCTAGATAAGGTTCTTGTGGACAGGGGAATTAAGGGTTATGGGGAGAAGGCAGGAACAGGGTACTTACAGTGGAAAATCAGCCATGATCTAAATGAATGGTGGTGCTGGCTTGATGGGCTGAATGGCCTACTCCAGCATCTATTGTGTATTGTCTCAATTAATTTTCTGGTCGCTTGAGATTGCTTGTTGTGTGATTGGTGAAATGAAAGCGCAATGCGCCAAGATTAAACTTGCGTATTTTATTTATTTTCCGTGATTTTTTTGCGGGTTGAAATTTTAAATCTAGACAAACAGCATGGTAACAGGTCCTTCCAGCCCACGAGTCCATGCCACCCAATTACACCCAATTAATCTACAACCCCCGTACTTTTTGAAGGATGGGAAGAAGCCAGAGCACCCGGAGGAACCAACGCAGAAATCGGAGGAACATACAAATTCCTTACATACAGCGCCGGATTTGAACCCATTTGCTGGTACCTGCAACTGCACAAACTGTGCCGGTTGCTTGAAGCTGCCATTATCTTGAATTCCAGATCACAGGGGTTTTACTCTGTATGAGATTATTATGTGCTGTGTATTAGGAGTGCTTGTGTGTGCGCTACGGACCAGAGATAAGCGGTTTTGTTTGGTTGTATATATACAGATGATGATAAAACTTGAACCCGAATCATCCCTTTCAAATGCATTTCTGACAATTAATCAGAAACCATTTATTGTAAGATTGTTGGGTTTTGATGTTTATTGTCAAGGTGTGTGATGTGGTAATTAATGATGCCATTCAATCTAAAGGAGGACCCTTCCCTTCATTGATTAAATAATATTGAGCTCTGTAACACCATAATGATAAGGTGTTTACAAACAGGGGATGCAGAAGCTGACTAGAATACTGCTCTGACTCGTCATGGGGCGACTCCAGCACCACCTTTTTGGTGAGCTCCAGCACCTAAAAATAATTCGCACTGCACCCCTGCTTATAAATGAAAGAAAAAACTGTAGGATTTGGAGGAAAGAAGCAGGAGAATGGGATTAATTGGATGGGTCTTTTAATAAATTTGCACAATGAGCAGAACGGCCTCTTAGATTTGATGGCAAAGTAATAGAAAATAAGTTGTTGAAATAAAAAGGCTCACCAGCTCTGTAAATCCCTTAATAACTTGTCGCTGCTTGAGGTTGGTCTCTCCATCCAGGTTAGCAGTTTCAATGTGGCAGAGACCATCTGGGTCGCTGGAGTACAACAGCAGGATATCAGCAGGAATTATTTCATTGCATCGCAAGCGAACAAAATCCCCAACTTGGACTTCTTTCCAGTACTTTTCCACGTACTTTCTCGCACTCCTTGGAAGAAGCATTACACACTGGTCAGGAATGTGGACCTGCAGTGCTCAGGTGCATATTTACACAAAAATGATTAAATCAGGGACTGGAGAGATGGCATGCAAAAGTTTGAAGTTGTACAAGACTTGAAAAAATTACTTATTATTTAAGAGATAAATATATATTTTGTAAAATTTGGAGCCCATATTTACAAAGTATTGGTATAAATATTTAAATGAAACTCTGACATTCCTCGACATATTATAAGAAACTTTGTAGTATGGAGTATCTCTTGTCCTATATATATCTCTCTCTCCTTTTTTCTTTCTTTTTTGTAGGAGGTTAGAGGGGTGGAGGGGGATAATAGTGGGATTCTTTTTCTTTCAATATATAGATACCACATCTATTTGTAATGGATTTGTGATATTACGTAATAATTGTAATTTCATTTGTGGTTTTAAAATTTATAAATAATTTTTTTTCAAGAAAATGATTAAATCTGAATTAAGTTTATTTGTCACAAATTAGTGGGGAGAATTGTTCTGCGAGCAGACTAACTCTAACGTTCATACAGCTGAGTTAAAAACACAATTACACACTATACGATTACAATGAAAAGGAAGATCGATAAGTGCCCGACAAAGTATCAATAGATTTTGTAAATCATGAATTTGTGTTTTATAAAATACAAACACAAGGGAATGCAGGGTCCCTTGACCCTGCTCTGCCATTCAGTAAGATTCTATTTCACTCTGTTTTGTTTTAAGTGCCATTTTCCTGCCTATTATCGTAATTCCTTGCTCCTCCAAGGATCAAAATTCGGTCTGTCTCAACCTTGAACACATTCAATGACTCCTCTGCCATAACTCTCAGTGTTAGAGAATTCCAAAGATTTATTTTCAGAATCAGAATCAAAATTTATTATCGTGAACAAGCCACAAAATTTGGTGTTTTGCGGCAGCGTCATAGTGCAAAAGTTCAGATTAATCATTTAAAATGAATTTTTGATACAGTAAAACCCTAAGCAGCTGAGGAAAATAAATAAAAATATTAAAATAAAAAAAAAGAATAAAATAACAGGTAAAAATATGCAAGTTTAAAATTGTAAAAGTGAATGTTCTATGAAGTAACACATAAACCTTTGGTGAAGATGGGAGAAGATAATGGAGTGCTTTGCTCGTTTAAATAAAGTTGTGTTTGAATAAAATGGTGTCACCCAGGATGGAGAGCAGGTTGGTGCCTCTCACCGTTGGAGTGTCTCTCCTTAACCCTGCTTAGTAAGAGTAGCCCTGGCCAGGGGGGCAGTAAATTACCCACAATGCTATTGTTTGTCTTTTGGGTAGCTGTATGGAGGGAGAGGTATCTGCAGATACAGCGACGGTTAAATGTTTTCAAAGAATGTGATTCAAAATAAAGTAAAATGCTTTTAGTTTTACATATTCATGCAGGTGAAGTTTGTTCAGTGTTATTACAGTGCAGTATTTTGTATTTTGTCTTTTAAACTGTTTATTCCTAATGCAGATGTATTAGTTAGACGCTGAAAGTGTAAGTTTCAAGCAACTGGAAAATACACTTATCTGGCATCAAGGGGAAGCAACCTACATGTTGATTTCTAACGTAAAGCACCATGACTTGATTTGAAATAATATTGCCCAATGTTAAATACACAATATAAATGTGTTGAAGTCTTTCTTTTCAAAGGAAAATTTCAAATGAAGAACTGGCAAAGGTTTGTTGTTCATGTGTAAAACAAATGGAAATTGTGTTGATGCCTTGACTGAAGTTAAAATCCAAAATAAATTGGATGGATGACATTAAATTTTAAAGCATTAAGAAAAATATTAAATAAGTTATAGTAATTAACAGTAAGAATTTATTTTAGAGAGAATACAGAAGTTGTTCAAACTATTTACTGGAGAAAGTCATTAAGTTACACTCCAGATTGTAATACAATACAGAAACATTGTTTTTAAGAGCTTCAAAAAAAAAATTGCATGCCTACGTTAATTAATTCATCTGCATCAACTAGTCTAGCTGTATCAGTTACAAGTTGTATCAAAGTCTTTCACAGATGCTACCATGTTAATCCTTGTGAATAGTCAGCCCTCATTGTTGCTGGCAGCAAAGCATCTAATGTGAATGAAGGCAGACAGCTTTAACAGCTTTGCACAAAAAACATACCCCACAAGGACAGAAAGTGTGAGCACTCCACAGAGAAATGTAATGGAGAGATTCTGGACAGAGGCAACCAAAATTAGATCTCATTATCCCCTGAGAAAGACAGATGCTTCAGGACAATTTTCAAATCTACCCTCACTCCCAATGCTACATTTGATAGAGAAATAAGATAAAATAAAATACAGTTTTAGAATGATTATAACCCAGACCATTCAGCCCATCAAGTCTATGCTGGCCCCCAGATCAACAATTCTGCGAGTTTTATTCTCCACTCCTTTCCTGTGGCCGTGCATATTCTTCTTTCAAATATGCACTTTATTTCCTTTGAGAGCAATGATTGACACTATTTCCACCACTTCATTGGATTGTGAATTTCAAATTATAATTACAGGTTGAAGTGCTTTGATCTAAACCATGGAAGATGCTGGACAATAGAAAATGCACAGCAAATAGTTGTCAAAGGTGTGGTAGGTGCCTTGATCAGACCCCATTTTCTGAGCTAATAGGATAAAATATATCACAAATAAAATCACCGTGGGCTTAGTGGTTAACGCCATGCCTTTACAGCACCAGTAACTGGGATTGGTGTTTGAATCCCGCGCTGTTTGTAAGGAGTTTGCACTAACGGCAGGTTCAAAACGTGCTGGACCGTGGGAGTTGCCAGACCACAGAGTCCCAGATAAAAGAGGTTCAGCTTGTACTTGCTTCGAATTAAAAAAAAATAATTTAGACATACAGCACTGTAACAGGCCACTTCGACCCACAAGTCTGTGCCGCCAAATTTCACCCCATTAACTTACACCCCCAGTACGTTTTTGAATGATGGGAGGAAACCGAAGCACCCCGAGAAAACCCACACAGACACGGGGAAAGTAGGGCGGTACAGTTAGCGTCAGCAACTGGGGATTCGAAACCGACACTGTCTGTAAGACGTTTGTACATTCTCCCCGTGTCTGCTGTGGGTTTTCTCCAGGTGCTCCAGTTTCCTCCCACCCTTCAAAACGTACCGGGGACTTGTAGGTTAATTGGATGAAAGGACTTGTTTGTCTAAATACATTCTTACATACATCTCTTCATGCTCTCCTTAAAGCTTTTGACAAAAAAATTAATTCTCTGTCCCTAGTCATTGCTAGTAAGAAATAGGTTCCTTTGATGTATTCTATGTAATTAGTTTGGTGAGAGCAAATTCACTTACAGGTCCTACCCAAACCAGCAATGATAATGAAATCCTGAACAAAGTCAAGAAGAACAAAACATGCTTGTGGTAGCAAGACTTGATGAGATTATGATATTTGTCTGCATTTCAGAAACTCACAATGGTCTCATGCACTTCACAGCCAATTGATTTATTCCCATCAAGGCCCTTCAGGTCACTTGTCTGGAATGAGCTCCTACTGCCTCCTGTTCAACATTGGCAGGGTATAATCTTAGCTGTGGCTCTCTTGGTAACCATCTCATCTCAGCCAGGAAAGTGTCGGTGCAAGTGTTATTTCAAAAACAATCACATAGGTAGATACTATCGGCTAGAAATGAGAGTGCAAGGTCCATCTGAAGTCGTCACATTTATTTGTCGTTCCTACCATAAATCTGGCAGTGTACAGCGAAAATGAGATAGCATTTCTACGGACCATGGAGCTGGTTATTTACATGGATAAATTACCTCAGAAAATTTTATAAATAACGTATGACTTATTAAATATTATGTTATATATGCTAGCCTTGTGTCCCCAGAATTCAGAAGCCTCACAGCTTGTGGGAAAAAGCTGTCTTGTAATCTGGTTGTGAGGGCCTGAAAGCTTCAGTCACTCTTCCCGGATGGCAGGAAGGAGAACAGATTGTGGGAGGAGTGTGTGGAGTCCTTCATGATGTTTATGGCTTTCCGCAAACAACCGCCATTATAAATGTCCATCATGGCAGGGAGAGAGACCCCAATAATCTCAGCAGTCTTTACTTGCGTTCTGAGATGGTACAGTTCCCAAGCCAGGCAGATACATAGGATGCTCTCTAAGCATCCCCTGTGGAATGTAGTGAGGGTGGAGGGTGGAAGCTGAATTTTCCTCAACCTTCATAGTAAGTAGAGGCATTATTGGGCCTTCTTGGCAATGCATCTGGTGTTGGGGGACCAGGAGAGATCCTCCGCCAGGTGCACACCAAGAAGTTTGGTGCTCTTGACTACCTCGACTACCTCGGTGGAGCCATCAATGGTCAGCAGAGAGTGGACCCTCCAGGCTCTCCTGAAGTCGACCACTATTTCCTTTGTCTTGTTGACGATCAGGTATAGGTTATTCTCTTAGTTGGATATGGAAGAACCCTTCACATTATTGCTAATAAGCACCAGGGAGTTTTGCCCGACACTCGATCCTCGATTAGAACTACAAGAACATTATTTTTAAAATTTTAATTTAGACATATAGCATGGTAACAGGCCCTTTCAGCCCAAGAGCCCGCTTCGCCCAATTATGGAACACTCAATCGACCTACAACCCCGGTATGTTTTGAATGGTGGGAGGAAACTGGAGCACCCTGAGGAAATCCACGCAGACATGGGGAGAACATACAAACACCTTACAGACAATGGTGGATTCAAATCCCCGGTCGCTGCCATTGTAATCGTGGTGCTCTAAGAACTACGCTAAACTGTGCCTTTATCTGGTTATAATGTATAATCCTGAGTCTGGGAATTTGCAATGTAGTAATTTCTCCTGTGACAGAGTATTAGAGGTGGTTTGGGAGGTACTGTTAGAGCAGTTTGCACACACACATTTTAAAACAGAATTTTTGCAGAAGACAACAAAGTATCGACAGCAGCTTGCCTGGGAGAGCATGTGATCTTTGCAGGCAGAGGAGAAGAGTTTTGCTCTCAGAGAGGGAGAATGTGAAACAGAGAGAGAGGGGACAGAAATCAGTTCCTGAAGGACAAGCTGGCAAACTTTGGAAGGCTGCCTGTCAACGGAGAAGACTGGCAGTCTGAAAGGTGACCTGAAAGAAAGAGGATCATCTGGAGAACCCTGAAGGGGGCAAGTTTCATCAGCAAGACTCACCTGCACTTAGTATTAGAGGGGGGATTCAGTAGTTAGGTAGGTTAAGTAATAAGTTAAAGTTTAATTCTGTTTTCTTGTTCAAATATAACTAACAACAACTTTTGTTTAAGTGACCCTGTGTTGTGGTGCGTATCTAATGCTGCTGGTTTTTGGGGTCCTCTGGACTCTGTAACACTACAATGAAATAGATCATAGAAATTTACAGCACTAGATCACACCCCACAACTACACTCTTTCCCTCTCTTCCCAGCCTCAGTGCAAGGGTTTGTGACAGTGTCATCTACCCAAATGTCATCTCTGCACAGGAACAACTCTCCTCTACTTCATACCCCAATTCCAACCTAAACATTTTGAGAGTCCAAGTATCCAGAGGCCACATGATATTGCACCATGCTCTTCCTCCTTCCTCCCTCTCACCTCTACTAAGTTCTAAGGAATTTGAGGCTATTTGACATTCAAGAAACGGAGGGTGATCTTTGCTTACATGCCTGGTTCCAAATTCTATTCATTTAACATTCACCTTGAACCCTAACTCCTATTCTAACATTCTGCCTCTCAATACTCTTATTTTCAATATCCCACATCTCTCTTTCTCCAGTCCTTTGTGTAACCCCCAATCTCCAACAATAATGCTTTCACTCTCAGTCCAAGACTCTAGAAACCTCTTTATGTTTTTTCCCCTCTCTTCATGCCCACTTTAAAAGCCAACATTTCTCACCAAACATCTTATTGGCTAAATTGTCAACCTTGTAGTGGTCTTCCCACAAGGATGTTGGTTTTGAAGCTGCAATAGATACTTCCACACCATGGAGGCCCGATCTTCAAGAATTCACCACACTCGTCTCCTTCACTCCAGTCCCATCCTGGTTACCAACCCAAAATTTGGCCTCCCCAATTCCAAAACAACTTCAAAGTGCTGACACCCTCTCCCTAAACCAAACTCAAGTGTTGCAGGTCTTCAAAAGCAAGAAATGTAGTGACAAGTCTCTTTGCTCTGGGTGACCGCTTAAGCACCTTTTATGTTGGCGAACCACTAAATTGGCGGTTCAATAAATCATTTTGAAATACCCATACAGCCGTTCACACTGGACCAATGTTAACCTATCACATTCACTACCCTGCATTGCAAAGGGCGACTATCCTCATTAATTGGACCTGGCATACCCTCTGTCACATTCACACTGGGTGAACCGATATGCTGATTCAAAACAAATCAGCGATGATACAACCTCCCTCGGATTCATCCCCAGGGTGATTTGACCACTGCACGCCAGTTCGCATGCAGGGGTCAACTGGTAGATTGGCAGTTAATTAAAGTGTCAGTGTGAAAGGGGATTTAGAGTTGTGATGAATGTCTGCCAAGCTGCCTGTCTCCCCACTCTGGCGAGCCTTGCTGTACCAACATTGGCTGTGCATTATCTCTACTGTTAAGGACACTCCCCTTGGATATAACTGTACATGCATATATTGTCTTTCATTATTGTACCATGAGTTTCTGCAAATAAAAGCCATGATTATTGTTTGACCACATCGTCTTTGTCCACTTCATCAACTGGCACTTCAAGAGTTGAGCATGCAGACTCGGAAATGGGATTCAAATCTTCAACCTTCTGATCGTTGTAAATAGCTTCAAACTTCATGATGGCACCTTAAGGAGATAGTCTTGCATCAACTTTGCAGTGGCTGTGTTATAATGCTTGTAAGCTACTTTTGTATTTGAAATTAAAATGTTCCCTATGAGTCAAATGAACTACCTCTAAATTTTCAATAAAGAAATGACATTATGAGATAATGCTTTAGGCACATGCTGTTCGAAACTGATGACAGGAGTCAAACTACAAACATTTATTGCCTTTGGGTCTTGAGAGCCTCAAAGCATGTCAATTAAACATTTAGGTACATTGATGTGTGCTGTTAAATAAGCAAGTATTTATGGATTCATATTAATAAATATTAGTGAAAGTCAGCATGGATTTAATTGTCTTTCTTGAGCCCTCATTACCCACCATCTGGACATTAATCTTGGCTGCAGACATCACATATTTACGTTTAAAATGATGACAAATTTAGTTAATTCCCTGAGTACAAAGAACATGAAAAATGTTCATGTGAGACCACAGATCCGTACCTAGTAGCAGTCCCCAGACAGAACAGGAAAGGAAAATAAATGACTTACTGCTACATGGATATTAAAATAACTACTGCTTCCTCCTGAATATTGCAAAAGACTGAAAAACCTAATAAAAGGACTTAACATTACACATAAAAGCTAGATCTATTTATCAAATCACACCCTTTTGCAGCAGGTCAAGTACAAATTTGGTGATGTTACTGGCTCACCATCCACAAGCTTCTGAATGTTTTAAGTACACAATCAGTCTTGTGACAGTAAGTCTATTCATGTGAATGAACACTACGGGTCATAAGGGTGCATTACCTAACAGCATTCTGCTTGCTACGGGTGAGTATAATTTCTCATGAGGAACACAGATGTGGGATGAGAAAAGACAATCCCTGTGTACAGTGGGCTCCTTCAATGTTCCCCAAACAGCTGCACTATTCCTTGTGTCATCCTTTCCTTGGAATTCTGAGTTCTTTCGGAGAAGGAACTTGAGAACCAAAAGTCACAATTTCCTTGCATGGAGACTTATTCATTGTATTTGATGCTATCTAGAGAGCATTAATAACATGTTTAATTGCAACAGCGTCCAAAACTCCTTCCTGTTGAATAGCTACACAAAAGAATGGATTTTCAACAAAAGTAACAAAAATAATTATATCTCTTAGGAGAAGAGAACTGGAAGGTATAGACTTCATAATTGATGGGATTATAAGATACTCAAGGAAAAGGATCATTCCACAAATGACAGGAGTCCTGAACTCACCACCTGGCGGATTCGCACACCCATTTAAAAAAATATATATATATTTGAATGAGGAATTGAAGAGCCCATTGGTTGTGGCCGTATTGGCTAAAGGGATCAAGAAATATAGAGAGAAAACTGTGATCAGCCTTTATTACATTGAATAGTAGACTTGAAGGGCTCAATGGCTCCTATTTACCATGTTTTTATTACCAAGAAATAATTTTCAATAGGCTTGTAGGATTTCAGCCAAAATCAGCTGACTTCATTTTTACTTTTTAATAATGAAGACTATTTGGCCCATCAGATCCATGTTAGCTCCCAAGACTCCAGCCAGCGGAAACTTACACTGACACGGGGAAGAAGTGTACCAAGGCCAGGATCAAACATGGGCAACCATTAATTCATGTACGATATTAGTAAACTCGAATTGCCTTGGAAGTGGGAATTTTGTAAGGCAAATTACATAAAGTGATTAGATGTCAACTACATAGCTGTGCATCTGAAGTCACATGGAGGCCAAGATAGCAAATTTCCTTCCCTGAAGTAGACAAATGTTTCTTTTACAATTAGACATTTTTGTAGTGAAAATCACTGATAAATGTACCTTTATTCAGATTATTTAACAAAAATGGGGTTAAACTCTCCAGCAGCTGAAGTGGTCTTCCAATTCAAAGTCTTCAAGTGATTAGGCTAGTCCATTCCTTTCATAGCTCAGCACTGGTGAGACCGAATTGAACTCCAACTCACCAATGCCAATGGGAAATTTAAATTCATTAAATAAACTTTGATAAATGTTCCACTGTAATACCCTAACTTAACTAGGTAACGCTTTATTAAGCAAGATTTTAATGAAAATCAGTGCATGTTTGAAATATGCAGCCTTTTAAATTATGGTGAAATTGATCTAAACATGGATAATTTTTCTTGATGTCAAATGAATGAGGAGTTGCAGATGCTGAGATAAACGATCAGCCAAGATCTTACTGAATGGTAGACGAGGTGTAAGGAATTGAATGGGCTTCTATTTCCGTTCTTAACATCATTGGAGATGATTTGGTGAATGAGTGGTTCTCAACCTTTTTCTTTCCACTCATGTGCCACTTTAGGTAATCCCTGTGCCAACTGTGCTCTGTGATAGGTAAGGGATTGCTTAAGGTGGGATGTGAGTGGGAAGGGAAGGTTGAGAATCACTGCTTTAGACTCAATTGCTACTGAAATATTTGCCTTGAGAAAAATTGTTAATGGCCCATTTCCTTTGGAGTTATGAAACAGTCCACATAACGAGTCAATTAGATACAAATTAATCAGTGGTTTTTAAACTATTTCTTTCCATTCACTAATCACAGAGCACCTAGGGCATAGGGAATACTTCAAGTGGTATGTGAGTGGAAAGAAAAAGGTTGGGAACCACTGTAATTAGTCCATTGCTCTGTGCCATTGCTAAGATGGAGTTACCTGTATATTTCCCTTATCTATCAAAATGCTTACCTTTAATCAATAAAATTTTTTTTTTATTGATTCTCAGCAATAATGTTTGTATAGTACAATTATGGAATGTGCTACAGAAAAAAGATAAAGAAAAGCACAGCGAGAAAAATCATACAGTTGAAATTCCAAAGCGCAGCCATTATAATAAAAAATGGACACAATAAATTAAAATTTTTCAAAACCCCTAGCCCTAAGCAAGGTTGAAAATTAATATTGATGCAACAAAGTAGCTCACTCCGAAGTGGGATAGCACAGTGCCAAAGTTCTGCATTAACAGTGAACCTAGAGATTATGGTAATAGTCGATGTACGAGCCCCATAACATTTGAATCATTAATTGCATAACTCCTGCCATTAGCTCCCTGAGAGATGAGTTACGTTTGAAATTACATTTCAAAAAGTAATATGGACTGGAAAACGCTCATGATTCACCAGTGTGGAAGTTATTAGATTTCAGATTTATTGTCTGAGTACATGCATACATGACATCACATACAACGCTGAGATTTTTTTTCCTGCGGGCAAGGCAGAATGATCACTTATTGGTTGTGCAAAAATACCTGTACTCAACATACACATGTAAACAAATAATCAAATTTAAGCAAACTTCAATATATAGAGAAAAAAAATCAACAAAGTGCAAAAATAAGAGTTCTTAAACATGCCTCTATTGAGTTTGTTGTTGAGAAGCCTGATGGTGGAGGGGGAGCAGCTGTTCCTGAAGCTGGTGGTGGGAGTCATGTGGTACCTCTACCTCTCTCCTGAGGGAGACCGTAAAGTGTGTTGGGTGACGTAGATCCTTGATGATTACTGTTGTTCTTCGATGGCAGCTTTCCTTGTAGATGTTCTCGATGGCTGGGAGGATTTTGCCTGAGATGTCCTGGACTATGTCCACTACGTTTTGCAGGGTTTTCCGCTCAGGGGTATTGTTGGCCTCATGCCAGTCAGCAATGCAGCTGATCAGCACAATTTCCACCTCACATTGGTAGAAATTTGCCAGGATTTCCGATGTCATACCAAATCTCTCCAAACTCCTAAAGAAGTAGACGCACTGACGTGCTTTCTTTATGATGCCATTAGTGGATTGGGTCCAGGAAAGATCCTCCAAAATAGTGACTCCCAAGAAATTAAATTTGCTGACCTATAGCTGGTTACCTGGTTGCTTTAATCCCTGCACCCCTCTCCTGGCGAATGTGCTAAACATTTGACCCAAATGAAGGTTGTACAAAATCAGTGCTCAGTGGTAGGTCACAATGCGAATAGCAAGACAGTGCATTGCTTTGGTGACTTCCAGTTCAGTGATCATTAAGCAAATTATTAAACTTTGTTGGCTCAAAGATTTTACGGAGTGCCAATCCATCCAGATCATTGTTACTGAGGAAGCAAAGCATGGAATCCATTAGAGATTAGAAAATTCATTTCTAAAGTGACTCTCAGAATGGTGGGAAATAACAAGCCACTTCATTACTTTGAGATGCTTCACAATAATTCACATTGAACAAAGAGATTTGTTTAAAATATCTTGATGGAGAGCTCAAGCCCAAAGCATTGGTTATGTATTTTTATCTTGCTATATAAAATACACTACTGAGTTTTTCCAGCATTGTATTTCTACTTCAATCACGGTATTTGCAGACTTTTGTGTTTTATTCAAAGTGATTTGTTTATGCTATTCTCCCCAGTTTGTGATAAATGCAAAGCAATTTGTAAATAAATCTAAAAACAGCAATCAGAGCACCATTTTGTGCATGAGATTGTATGTGTCTCTGCCGTTCAACTGTCAGTTCTCAGAAATTAATTGATAAATGAAATGATACTACCTGGGACATCTGTGGTTTGCATTCTCAGTTCTCCAGATTTTATCAAAACCGATGAGCACATATTTGATGCAGTGCACAAAAGTGCTGGAGAAACTCAGCAGGTCATGCAGCATCCATAGGAAGTAGAGAGCCCAGGCACAAATCGCTCAACACTTGTGGTGATACACCCCTAGCATACTGCAGGGGGCGATATCTGGAACTGCAGGAAGATCACTGGAGGACAGACCACACCTGGTCGGCTGTCAATCAGCCGACCTGAATAGACCTAACTTCACCCGGCCAGCTGTCAATCAACCGCCTGGGATATAATCCTGAGCCGGCCCCTCCCGAGCCAGTCACTCGGGAGTCACCAGTACAGCTACCACTGTAGCAGAGACTTTTACCTGAATAAAGCCGGTTGTACAGTCTTTCTCGAGTTTTGTGTCTGCTTACTGCTGCAGCCATGCATCCCAATTTATTCAGTTAAAAATTGAGTCCTGCTATGGAAAAGCTCCTAACCATCGGGAGCCTAGAGATCGACCCTCACCACCCGGAAGCCCAAACACGCTTCGAAATCTGGAGACACGTGGTCAAGGCAGTGATCCAGGCTCACTCCGACATGGTGAAATTGGATCAGAAGAAATTCGTGGTGCTCCTCACAAAGTTGGGACCCTGTGCCTTCCAGGCCCACCAAGACTGTACAGAGTACTCGGAAGCGATGGCTATTCTGGAGGCCATGTACAAGCCCCCAATGAACATGGTCTATGCCAGATGCCTCCTGATAATTTGGGCCCAGCAGCCAGGTGAGACAGTCAAAGCCAACCTGGGAGCCCTGCATGAGCTAGCTCGTCCGTGTCTGGCAGAGCCCGGGATGAACGAAGGGGAAGTCAAGATATTGGTCAGGTATGCCTGTGTTCGAGGTCTGCACTTGAGATCAACCTGCCAGATGTTACTAGAAGACGGTATCTACTCCCTGGCCTGAACTATACAGGTAGTCCGATCCTTGGGGGCTGCAGCACTCCATGCCGAACCCTTCAACTCCAGACTTCCCCAAGCCCAGACAGCAGCTGTGACTCAGGGACCGCTGGTAGACAGAAGCATCACTGCCGCAGGCACCCCACACCCATGTAAGTACTGTGGGTCCCGGTGTGGGTCAGATCGACGATTGTGCCAAAACTGCTTGGCGGGAAACCAGTTCTGTTCGTGATGTGGCAAGGAAGGCCACTATGCAAAAGTATGTCCTTCGAAGCTTGACGGCAGCTCAGTGGCCCTCTACGATCACCTCGCTACCCCTCCAGATCCTGCCACGTGAGAGGGCTGGGCACTGCCATTACTTGCCCAGTAACCTCCGTCCTTCTCGCCAGCCCCACTTCCAGCTCCGATGGGTACTATCGCTGTGTGCTCGCCAAGGCCAGCGAAGATGTCACTTCCACCACAACAGATGATGTCACTTCCTCCGACAGAGAGCGTGATGACGTCACCTCTTGACCTCAAAGCAGCTTATCATCAAATCCCCATTAAGAAAAGGGAATGGCCCTATAAGGCTTTTGAGGCTGATGGGGTGTTATTCCAGTTTAAAAGGGTACCTTATGGGGTCACTAATGGCGTTTCTGTGTTTCAGATGGAAATGGATAAGATTGTTAGGACGTATGAGTTACAGGGTGCACTTCCCTATTTGGATAACGTCACTATCTGTGGGAAAACACAGGCTGAGCACGACAACAACAAAAGAAATTTTTAGCAACAGCTAAAAAACTCAACCTTACATTTAACGAGGGCAAATGTGTGTTCAATGCGACAGAGCTACCCATTCTGGGCTACATTGTCTGCAAGGGAGAAATCTGCCCCGACCCGGGGCATCCCATCCCCAGACTCAACAAAAGCCCTTAAAAGGTGTGTGGGATTCTTTTCCTACTACTGCAAGTGGGTTCAGATCTACGCCACGAAGGCACACCCTCTGTCTGACACTAAATCTTTTCCTCCCACTCCAATGGCTTTCGAGAGAATTAAAGCTGATATTGCCAAAGCTGCTATTGCCAAAGCTGCACTCTCGTCCATTGACGAGGATGTCCCATTCCAAGTGGAAACTGATGCCTCAGATTGTGCCTTGGCAGGAACCCTTAATCAAAGGGGCAGACCTGTGGCATTCTTCTCCATCACGTTACGTGGACCTGAACTTAAACATCCTGCCATTAAAAAAGAAGCCCAGGCTATTATTGAAGCTGTTCGCTACTGGAGACACTTCATAGCCAGCAGAAAATTTACTCTTGTCACTGATCAGAAATCTGTAGCCTACATGTTCAGTACTAAACACAAAAGTAAAATCAAGAATGATAAGATGGCACGCTGGCAAATAGAAGTCTCAACTTATAATTACAGAGCGGGCAGACTAAATGATCCCTCTGACGCATTGTCACGATCTGCTGCTGGTGCTCAGCTGGAGGGGCTAAAAGAGATCCATAACAGACTGTGCCACCCAGGAGTCATGAGATTCTTCCACTACATAAGGGCTAACAACCTTCCTTACTCTCTAGAAGAAGTCAGGAAACTGACTAAAAGCAATACTTCAAAGCTCCAGAAGCCACTCTCATCAAGGCAACCCGATCTTTTGAGAGGATTAGCTTAGATTTTAAAGGACCGTTACCTTCCAACAATGAAAATGTATATTTCCTTACTGTAATTGAAGAATATTCCAGGTTTCCCTTTGAGATACCCTGCCCTGAAGCCTCGTCAGCATCTGTCATTAAGTCACTTCACAGAATTTTCAGTATATTTGGTTTTCCCAATTACATTCATACCAATAGTGTCTCAGCATTCATGAGCACTGAACTGCGGCGAGCCCTGCTACGGAAGGGGATTGCCACCAGCCGTACCACGAGCTACAACCCGCAGGGCAATGGGCAGATTGAAAGGGCTAATGCTACAGTCTGGAAGACTGTTAATCTTGCTTTAAAAACACATGGTTACCCTGTTACCCAGTGGCAGGAGGTGCTGCCTGAGGCACTACATTCTATTCGGTCTTTATTGTGTACTGCAACAAATAAAACACCTCATGAATGTATGTTTGCCTTTCCTAGGAAATCAGAAACTGTGATTGACTGGTCAGCCTGTTTATCTGAGCCTGGAACCATGCTGCTGAAGGGCCATGCCCGGGCGCGTAAAACAGTCCCCCTAGTCCAACCAGTTCAGCTACTGCATACTAACCCCAACTACACTTGTGTTAAATTCCCAGATGGGAGTACTGACATGATACCCCTAAGAGATCTGGCCTCGCCTGGTTCGCCCCTTCCTCGCACCCCTACTTACTCAGAGTGAGCCTGATAGGTTGGACTCACCCTCTCCCTCCCAACCTGTGACCCCTAGTAAGCTTTCAGATGGCCATGCTGAGGCTCCACAGCCTCACGCTGGTGATTCTGGAGCGGGTCCAGAAGCCAGTCCTTCCCACACGACAGACCCAGGACCTGTACCAGTTCCCAAGGTTGCAAAGGAGCCACCTGTTTTGAGAAGAGGCACCAGAATTCGTAAACATCCTGATAGGCTGACATATTCATAAAACATCTCATTATATTTTGATTGCTTGCTAGATATTGGCGTATTTTGGCTGTTAGAGTATTCTCAATGCCAAACATGGTATCCATGTATCACTTGCTTCAGTCTTTCCTAGCAGCTGTCCTTTTGATTTTAACCCTTCTTCTGCTGGGGGGGAGGGGAGACTGTGGTGAATGTCTGCCAAGCTGCCTGTCTCCCCTCTGGCGAGGCTTGCAACACTAACATTGGCTGTGCATTATCTCTACTGTTAAGGACACTCCCCTTGGGTATAACTGTGTATGCACCCATTGTCTTTCATTATTGAACCATTAGTTTCTGCTAATAAAAGCCATGATTATTGTTTGACCACATCATCTTTGTCTACTTCATCAACTGGCACTTCACCAGGCCACCTGCGGTCTCTCCACACTGCGCATCACTCCTTCCACCCTCTTCTCCTACCTCATGCAAACCAATAATGGCCAGAAACAAGCGTTATTGCACAGCTGATAGAGGATTCATTAAAGTGAAGGTAAAGCGGCTCCTGGCAGAGGGCATCATAGAATCCAGCACCAGCCTATGGAGAGCCCAAGTCCTGGTGGTCAAAGGGGGCAGCAAACAGAGAATGGTCATAGACTACAGTCAGACCATTAACCGGTACACCCAGATGGATACCTACCCCTTACCCAGGATAGCCACTACAGGGTCTACTCCGCAATCGACCTGAAGTTGGCCTATCATCAGCTCTCGATCCACGCGGGACAAGCCCTACACCTCTTTCGAGGCAGAAGGGAGTCTCTACCAGTTCCACCGAGTTCTGTTCGGGGTCACTAACGGAGTCTCTGTCTTCCAGCTTAAAATGGACCGCATGGTAGACCGGCACAAGCTGAGAGCAACCTTTCTGGACAATGTCACCATCTGCGGCCACAACTAGCAGGACCACAATGCCAACCTGGAGAGATTTCTCCGGACGGCCGAGGAGCTGAACTTGACTTATAACAAAGTGTGCGTTCATCGGCCCTGATCCAGAGTGCATGTGCCCATTAATTGAGCTACCACTCCCACACACGGTCAAGGCCCTCCACAGATGCCTCGGCCTCTTTTCTTCCTACTCCCAGTGGGTTCCCAACTTCTCGGACAAGGTCCGCCCACTGCCCCAGGCCACCACCTTTCCCCTCCCACCCGAGGTGCAGGCAGCCTTTACCTGCATCAGGCAGGACATCACAGATGCCACGATGCATGCAGTGGTTGAGGACTCCCCGTTCCAGGTGGAGTGTGATGCCATTGATGTGGCCCTTGGTGCCACCCTCAACCAGGAAGGGCGATCTGTAGCCTTCTTCTCAAAAACCCTCCATGGTTCTGAACTCGGGCACTCCACCATTGAAAAGGAGGCCCAGGTGATCATGGAAGCAGTCCACCACTGGCATCACTACCTGACAGGCAGGAGGTTCACCCTCCTCACCGACCAGCGTGCAGTGGCATTCAGGTTTAGCACCACACACAAAGGCAAGATCAAAAACGACAAGATCTTGTGCTAGAGAGTCGAGGTAGCAATGTTCAGTTATGACATCCAGTACCGACTGGGGAAGTTCAACGACTCCTCTGACACCCTACCCCGGATCTGCATGTCGGCCCAGGCCGACCAATTGCTGGAACTCCACGAATCCCTCTGCCACCCGGGCGTCACACACCTCTACCATTTCATCAAATTCTGGAACCTCCCATACACTGACTAGGAAGTCCGGACCTTGACAGATATCTGCTGGGGCTGCACGGAATGCAAGCCTCGCTTCTTCCACCCACTCCAGGCCCACGTCATGAAGGACACCCGGCCCTTCGAATTATTGACTTCAAGGGCCCCCTGCCTTCCACAAACTGGAACGACTACTTCCTCACAGTGATAGATGAATTCTCCCGTTTTCCCTTCGCCATCCCATGCCCAGAGACCTCCACAGCCACCGTCATCAGGGCATTGACATAGATCTTCACTCTGTTCGGCTACCCCGCGTTCATCCACAGCGACCAGGGATCCAGTTTCATGAGTGAGGAGCTGCATCAGTACCTGACAGCAAGGGGCATCGCAACTAGTCGCATGACTAATTACAACCTGAGGGGCAATGGGCAGGTGGAGCATGAAAATGGGGTGATCTGGAAGGCAGTCTTTCTGGCCCTTAATTTAAAAGGATGGTCCATGAACTACTGGGAGGACGCCCTTCCCGAGGTACTCCATGCCATTAGGCTACCAACGAGACCCCGCATGAATGCCTGTTTTCATTCCCCAGGAAATTGGTGACTGGAATCTCCCTCCTAGTATGGATCACATGTCCGGGACCGGTGCTCCTGCATAAACACGCATGGACCCACATGGCTGACCACCTGGTCGAGCAGGTGTTCCTCCTGCACCCCAACCACAACTATGCCTACGTCAGGTATCCCAATCGTGGGAGGACACCATCTCAATCAGGGATTTGGCCCCAGTGGGAGCACCCACCTCGACACATCAGCATCCACCGCCCCAGGACCACGTCGGTCTGATGCGTCTTCCCCATCTCGAACACTCATTGCTCACTCACACCACGGGAGACGACCTTTCTCCCCTGCCCCTCCAATGCCTCACATGCTTGCCGATCCAGGCCAGGCCGGCGACCCCACCATGCTGTGCCTCGTCAACCAACCCTGCGTCAACTCTACCTGTCCCGTCTAGCCCTCAGACACCAAGCATGCCCTCGCTGACCTTTGACCAGGAGCCAACCCTGCAACGGTAACAGAGATTCCAATGGCCGCCAGACCGTCTAAACCTATAAAAAAAAACACATATACCACCTATGAATATTGCTAACCCCACCCACTCTGGGACAATTTTAAAGAAGGGGTGGACTCTTTCCTTCGTGTGGATGCTGCATGTCCGGCTCACATTTGTGTATTGCACTTGACCTTAGTTGTGTGTGTGTCTCTCTCTCTCTCTCTCGCGCAATTGAGCCTATTGTCATGGATCACTACCGCTCGGATTAAGATATTTCTCCCACATTCATCTCATATTTTGCAAAGCACCGTGAGATTTAACAAAAAAAACAAACAAAAAAATAAATAAAATCGCTTAGAATCTGGACATTCTTCATTGCACATCTCTAAATGCCCTGGAGAGTCAGTCACCTTCCTGAACCACTGCAGCTCTTATGGTGTCACTGGTCCCTCCGTAGGTTTTGGGAGAGAATTCCAGGACTGGTGATAAACTACCGAGCCATTGTGGTAAGTAGCTGAGAGGGGAGCCAGCAGATGGTTGCGGACTTCTGCACCTGCTGTTCCTCATTTTCCTTTGAAATGGAAGAGGTTTGGAAGATGCAAAAGGTGAAGCCTGGGTGAGTAACCACAAATACATTTTGTGGATGGTACACAGCATTTTGGTGGCAAGCTGATTTGCCCAAAGATTGCATCAAAATTCTTGAGTGCTGTTTGAGTTATGTTCATCCAGGGAGAAGTGCTTTTTTTAACAAGAGGATAGCAAATACAGATCTGCCATGATTTAACTGAATTGGAACAGATTCAAGAAGGCAAACAGCTGAGAGCTGTTGGTTATGTTCCTGTTTTGTTGATCTTGCATTGTCTCAAAGCTTTGGCTCAACAATGAAGAGCTTTACTGAAATTTAAGATTTGCTAGAAAACATTTCAGAGATCAAAATCAAACCAGTCTTTGCTGTTTCTTTTGTGAAGTGCCAGAATGTAGTGATTCACCAAGACATTGATTGCATTTGGAGGATTTTATTCCAAATATTTTTTTTTAATTATTCCCTGATGTTGATGTCTCAAGGTGGTGTCAAAATGTTTTTTTTTAAAAAAACCATATTCTTTCGGAGGATATGGGTGTCGTCAGCTTTTATTGTCTCTCATCACTGAACTGACTGAATTTCTAAGTCATTGCAGAAGCCATCGCCAGAGATCCGAGGTCACACCATGCAGAGGGTTACTTCCCTAAAAAGCATTCATTCATTTTATGATCATTATTCCTGAAGCCTACTTTTTTTTGAGATTTATTTAATTGCCAAAGTGTGAATTTTTTAGTGCCACAATGGGATTTGAACTTGTCAATTTAGCAGCCCTAATCTCTTGGATTCCAGCCAAGAATGTAAACTATTATAGGTTTGAAGTTGTCATCTGGTATCTGGATGAGATGTGGAATCAAAAAGAGACCATGGGTAAAAGTAGAAGGCTGAGGTTTGATCTAATACTTCAGGAATCAAAACAAGATCCATAGCAGTGGTGACAATCCAAAGCAAGGAGAGCGAGACCTTTCCCTTTGCTCATTAGCTGTACACAGCAGGCGCTGTTGTGTTTATAGTTCAGTTCTAGCGCTGGCAATCCCAGACCAATTTCTCCCCAGTGGAGCTCGTGAGGTTGAATGAAGATCATAAGTGGTTAACCTGAGTAACATTTCGGACCTAGTTAAATACCACGGGACTTAACATGACATTTTAAAAACATAAATGGTACACTTTTAGAACAGGGACTTCTATTGGAAATATTGAGAGACCAGGAAATCTTTGACTTAAATTTAAGACACAAATAATGGTGTAATGTACACTTAATTCAATTCAGCCCAAAAATAATCTGGTCCTCACCAATAAATGTCCCTCTCCTTCCCCATATCTACCCCCCTCCCACACCTGAAATTAGATTTTAATGGCTAATAATTTTAGGGATCAGGTCTTTATGTTCAAACTACTCTTAACCACTGGCTCTGCAAACATGAATAATCTCATTTCCAGCAGCCAGAGATGTACACAAACACTGAGCAGAAAAAATAAATGTGTGTATTTGGAAATAAACCATCCAACAATCACGCCCAGTGTGTGGTTTACCACATTACAGAAGAGAGGTATGCAACTTCATTCAACAGGCTGCCCAGTTCTAAACTCCCTACCCATGTGTTTCCAGTAGATTGAGCAAGGATACAAACAATATCTGCCAGTGTCCATAACTAGATGTGCTCCTGGATTATCATTGCTTCAAGAATAATTACACTGTAGAAAAGATTGTTTAATTCTCCAGTTTTTTTTTCCTCTCAATGTCAAGGTTGCTCAAAGTGCAGAATAGACAAAGAACTTCTGTATACATGGAGCATAAACTTAATGATAAACTTTAAATCCATCCTTTGAAACATGATCAGGGGTGCAGTGCTACCAGAGCTCACCGGAGTACCACTCCGGCACCTCAGGGGGCTGTTCTGGCACCTCAGGGGGCCGCTCCGGCACCTCCTTGTCGTCATGTTTTGGGAGCTCCGGCACCCCTAAACATGATTAGTACTGTCCTGCAGAACAGAAATAGATGCTATCATGAAAGACCCTGGAAAATTCCCTGCTACTCCATCAAACAAATTACTAAACACAACTCCGCTTAACACCAAGTACATTAGCAGTGCTACTTTTTAAAAATAATTAGTCTATCTCAAATGACAAAACAGTCATGTGAAATATACCCTCATTTGGAGATTTACAGAAACCTTTCCTCTGTAGCTTATTCTAGGGCAGGTGGCCTCAGAATGTGTCAGCAGTATATCCTGAACCTTCAGGATCAAAGTGTTTATAAAGGGGCCTGGAGAGTACGAACACCTTAAGGTTCCAGTATCGCACTGCACCTGCTAATATAACCGTTACTGAGAGATGAGCTGCTGAGGGGAGGCATTTTCATGTTTATTTTGGACTGAAAACAGTTGTGTGATTGTTCAGAATCAATGGCAGTTTCATTGGGACACCATCTTTTTAACTACAAGCCCATCTGATTTAAAAAATAAGTGAATGCCACCTGGCCCGATAGAAAAGTCTCTGATAATCAGGAGGCAAACTATGGACTTTAATGATGCCAGACTGTGAAAACTAGTATAAGAGGCACGGTTAGTATAACCGCTAGTGAAATGCTAATACAGTGGTGGCGAGCCGGGATTGAATCTGGTACTGTGTGCTAATGAGTTTGTGTGTTCTTCCCGTGACCTGCGTGGATTTCATCTGGGTATTCTAGTTTCTTCTCACCCTCCAAAAATGTACAGGGTTTAGAGGTTACTGTAATTGGTTGCAGCTATTGCAAAAAAGTGATGCTTCAGTTAGTGCAAATGGATCTAACCCAACACAGCTTAAAATGACTTATTACCCCCCCCCCCCACCAAGATAATTTTTTTTCAATGAACTAGCTAAGTTGAAAGGTATGCAAATTCATGAGGTGCATATGCAAGTGCACCCAGTCTTTGTCCAGGGTGGATGATTCTAGAACAAGAGGGCATAGGTTTAACATGAGAGGGGAGTGATTTAAGAGGGACACATGAGTGACTGCAGAAGTTGGGGAAGAAATGGAGCAAAACACAACCTGCTGGAGGAACTTAGTAAATGGGGGAGAAAACATTGTCAAACGTTTGAAGCCACAGCACACAAGGCAGCCTTGATGAAAGGTTCTAGCCCAAAAGGTTGACAATCCTTTCTTTCTCCCGTTGATGCTGCTCTCAGAGGGTAGTTGCAAGAAGAAGCTCAAGAAAAGGTTACAACTACAACATTCAAAAGACACTTTGACAGGTATACAAATAGGAAGGATTTAGAAGAATATGGGCCCAAATGGGACCGACATGTTGGGCCAAAGGGTCTGTCCTGTGCTCGATGCAATGGGTGCACTTTGATTGAAGAGTAAGCACAGGAACCAGGGCAGGACTAGACGAAAGGGAGCTCAGGAAAAGAGACTCAGTCAACGTGAAGGAAGCATGAGAACTGGGGTCTTGATGAGCAATAAAGGAGCATGGCTAATATTACCAGGTGGATCAGACACTGAACTATTGGGAGTTACAAACCATTGGAAAGAAGGTTATTGGAGTTTTACTGCAGCTATTTGTATTAGAATACTTGACTATTCATGGCTAGAAAATTTTTCCCTGAAGATTGTTTTCCAAGTGTCAATCGAATATATTGTCCAGATCAGTTTAATACAGCAAACACATTTGCATCGAGTCCTAAAATGCATTTTTTAAATGCTGGTTTCGGTAAAAGCTTGCAAAAGCTTGATTCAAGAAAGCCACCATCATACTAGTTCCAACAAAAAGCAGAATAACAAGCCTAAATGATGATCAACCTGTGGCCTTGGCATCTACCATCATGTACTGCTTTAAGAGCCTTGTCACGGCTTGCATCAACTCCAGCTAACCAACCAGCCTTGACCCACTTCAGTATGCCTACCAACCAAACAGATCCACGGTAGATGTCATCTCCCCAGCTCCTAGAATACCTCAATTGTGAGGATACCCATGTTAGATTATTGCTCATAGACTACACCTCTGCCTTCAATACCATGATCCCTAGATAACTCATTCCCACATCAGCATCGAGGGCTCATTGCACCCCCTCTGCAATTGGATCCTTGGCTTCCTATCTAACAGACTTCTATCAGTGAAGATGGTTAACAACATCTCCTCTTTGCTCACATTGGACTTTGATGGTTAGTCCCCATGATACGCCCTCTAGACCCTCGTCTGCACAGTTGTTCCAACTCCATCGTCAAATTTGCCAACAGTAATGGGCCAGGTATCAAATAACAATGAGTATGGGAAGGAGTGACCTTCTAGTGGCATGTGGCCAAGCTACCAACCTCCCCATTGACATCAGTAAAGCAAATGAGATGATCGCTGACTTTTAGAAGAGATGGTAGAGTTTGCAACCCTAAGTTAATGGTGCTGAAGTGGCAAAAGTAGATAGGTTCAAATTCTTAGGAGTAAATATCTCCAGGAACCTGACCTCAGATAAGCATTCTGCTGTGATGGTCAAGAGATCCCAGCAACATGTCTACTTTCTTTAAAGAATAAGGAAGTTCAGCAAGTCCCCCCTTGTCCCTCAGCAACTTCTACGGGGCGGAGCAATGATTGCATTCTCGTTGAATGCATATCAGCGTGTTGCAGGAGTTGCTCTGCTCAAGATCAGAAGCTAGAGACGGTCAAGAATGCAGCTCTGAACTCAACACAGACTTCCCTCCCCTCCATAGACCACTTCTGCTGCCTGGGAAGGCCAACCAACAAAGTGAAAGACCCATCATATCCTGGATACACTCTCAACTCCTTCCTCCCACTGGGAAGAAGGCTTAAGAGTGTGAAAGCAGACACCAACAGGCTTACAGACTGTTTCTTCCCTGCAGCCTTTGGGCTCCTGAATGAATCTGACAGCAGTGCTATTATGCTGCTCTTGCTTGGTGCTAACCTACCTTAGCTTTCATTGCAATCCCATACTCTGCAAATTGGGCTCTTTACACGGCTGGAAGGAACCAAAGATAACCTGTCAGCGTGTCCTCCGAAGAATTCGTCTCACTTTGTGCAAATGAATATAAACTTAAAATTGGGTGGAGTCTATCGCACAGGTCACCAGTCTCATCTAAACATCTAACAGCTCTTGGCATCCCCAAAGCAAGTAGTGTGGATAAATTCTAAGCTCCTGTTCTAATTCTTGATTCAATGATTGCTTCAGGAATGTGTGTATCAATTAAGGACAGTATAAAAAGGAAGCAGGTTAGCAGAAACCCGTAAAGTCAATGTTCATGCCTTGTGGCTAATGAATGCTCAGACAGGAAATAAGATGTTGTTCCTCCAGTGTGCAGGTGGTTTTGGTGGGACTGTGATAAGGCAATGCTAACTTGCTTCCTCTTCCCCTTCTCTTTCCTCTTTCTAGTTCTCCTCCCTCCCTTCACCCAGCCATCCCTTCTCTCCTTGATCTCTGCTGTCCCCCTCCCCTTCTCCACCTATCACCTCCTGCATTGTGACCACCGCTTCTCACACCCCCCCCTCCCAAACTCTTTTATTCAGATACCTACCTACATTTTCCCATACTGGGATGAAGGGCTCTAGCCTGAAACGTCAGTTATATATTTTTACCTTTGCTACATAAAGGACACTGCTTGACCTCGTGAGTTTCTTCAGCTTTTCACTTCAACCATGGTGTCTACAGATTTTCGTGTTTTACTTATGCCAGCATTGGCTACCCTTCCTCAAAATGCTCTTGAGAAGGCAACTGTAAGCTGCCTTGTTCTGTGTGTGGTGAAGATACCTCCTGCATTGTGGTCGAAATCTGACCTCTGATTCTAGTGATACAGTTGGCAGAACGGTTAGTGCAACGCCTTTACAGCGCCAGCGATCTAGACCTGGGTTCAAATCCCATGCTGACTGTAAGGAGTTTGTACATTCTCCCCGTGTCTGCTTGGGTTTTTCCCAAGGCCTCTGGTTTCCTCTCACTGTTCAAAATGTATGTGGGGGGGGGGGGGGGGGAGTGCTGGAGGTTAATTGGCTGTAAATTGGGCAACACAGACTTGTGGGCCAATATGGCCTGTTACCATGTATATGTCTAAATCCAGGATTTCAACCCAGCAACATCAATGGAGAAATTGAAAGCTTTAGTCGGGGCTTCAGAGTACATAACTGGCAAATTCAGGGTCAAGGAAATTGGAGACATTCACAAATCTAAAATTAGAGTAGTACAGAGATAGTGGGATGATAAAAAAAAGGTATTGCTGTATGAAGGACAAACCCAGGAGCAACAAGTCAAGTTTATCGTCATCTGATTGCACAAGTACAACCCAACGAAGCAGCATTTCCAGTCCTCAGTGCAAAACAAGCAGACATACAACCAGACAGCACTCACGTACAGAAAAACAATACATATGCAGCATAAATATTTCATCTATACAAATAAATAAATATTGTTTCATGAATATGAGAGTCTCAGATAATTAATTTGGTCATTCAGCATTCTCACTGCCCGTGGTAAGAGGCTGTTCCTCAGCCTGATTTTGCTTGCTCTGATCCTCTTATCTAAAGAGGATATCTTATTAAAGCTAAACAAACGTTTCTTTTATTCTCACGTAATAATACCTTAAAAATGTAACATTCATTATATACTTCAGGTTTTGTCTGCCGCAAGACAAACATAGAGTCGTCATGAGCATTACTCTGTACCCTTAACAACAGAAGAAAGAGAGGCAAAAGAGATGCTGACTATCCATGGATTCTCCTCCAGCGCTCCCACAGCCTCTGGAACCATCCAAACACAAGTTCAAAGCCTCGGAAACCCAAGTTCCAGATCCAAACCTCCAAAATTATTAAGAAACCTTCAGTGCCGAGCCCTTTTGGGAGCCCTCTTTGCCCTCAGTACCCTCCTGGTATACTGCCCAGCATAGGAGCTGTGATCTTGGGTACAGTACAAGCCTGTATGGAGCCGTCAGCAACAGGACAGGGCAGAAGGACCCTGTGGAGCAGCGCTACGGCTTCTCTACCCACTCTCCCAGGCAATGCAGCCATTTTTTGTATTGATTAAATTTGAAGAGGACTCGACTGTGTTAGCAACAATCACGAAAATAATTAAAGAATTAGATTAACTACACAGTGATCAAATCGGGGGTGGGGGGGAGGGATTGGGGGATTGGAAAAGAGAGGGCCATGGCAAAGCATCATATGGCAATGCTTCATACAGCAACACAGAACATCTTGCATTGATCTAGTTCCATTTGAAAGCTTAGGACATACTCAAAGCACTTTAACATTTTGTGAACAGCAGCCAAAGCAGAGACAAAAGCCAATTTGTACACAGCACAGCACGTTCTCACAATCAGTAATGGCCATTAGCTACATAGCCATAAGTGACTGCAAAGAACAAGCTGAAATCACACTGGTCACAAATAATATTAGTTCTTTGATCACAGCAGGTTGCCTTCCCCCTATGTACAGAGCTGGTCAATCTTATTTAAAGCATGCATGCCTTGCCTTTCGAGCCTACAGTATAGAAGAACAGGCAAGGTTGCAGCCCCGAATCACTGTCTGACTGGGAAATCCACACAACTCCACTTTTAACTCTTTCAGTATTCTTGGTTTCCTTCACTCTGTCTTTGGCCTTTGAGGACTCTGGAGTCCCTGAATAAACCTTTCCACTTTGCATGAAAATATTACACTTGGCCATATTCATGTACAGAAGAGTTTCATATCTGGTTTGGAACTGCTCTCCAAAACAAAAAGCCAAAGGAAAATAATGATTATACCAAAAAAACCCTTGGTATCCAGAACCTATGAGGATTGGTAGATACCAGAGAAGTGTATTTTCTGGTTGCTTGTGGTTGCATGTTGCATGATCGGCGAACTGATGACGAGGTGCATGTATTTTTTAGCCATTTATTTTTTCAATTTTTTTGCCGTTTGCTTGAATTCCCAATAACAGGGTTGTACTCTATTGTCATACGCACTGAAATTCTTTCTTGCTGCAGCCGAACAGGTAAAATACGTACAACAGTATACATTAAATGAAAAAGATAATAAATACTAAATATAGTTAGATATAAATATTCATAGTTACCAAATGGGAAGAAAGAAAAATGGCTTTACAATAGTGCAGCAGGCCTTTTCAGAGGTTTGGGGTCATTTATGAATAGTGTGAAAAGGGGAGATTCAAGAGCCTGATGGCTGTTGGGAGGAAACTGTTTTGGAAACTAGACATGCTAATCTTAAAGCTTTTGTACCCTCTGCCCAAAGTTAGCGGCGATGAGAAGTTGTGACCGGGGCTGATGGGGGTCCTTTTATGTTAGCTGCCTTCTTGAGGCTGCACTTCACACAGATGAGTTCAGTGGGTGGGAGGTCAGAGCCTGTGATGGACCTGGGCATGTTTGCTACCTTTATTTTCCTGTGCACTTGAATGACCAAACCAGCCAGTGATGCAACCAGCCAGCATACTTTCCAGATGGCATCTGTAGAAGTATGGTGGAGCATTTGACAACATGCCACGTCTGCTCAAATTTCTTGGACAGTAGAGACACTGGTGTGCCTTTTTCACAATTGGTTCGATGGGCTAGCTCCAGGGAAGATCTTCTGTTATATGGACTCGTTGAACTTAAAGGGATTCACCTCCTCCATCCCATCAATGCAGAAAGGTGTGCTGTCCCTCAGCCTCTTCTTCATGGCGATATTGTGAGAAAAAATTTGGTCTGGCACTACCCAGCTAGAATTCTGACTCATTATTTCCAGTTATTTTGCCAACTGTGGTGATCTCAGTGAATTTATAGATTGAGCTTGAGCCATACTTAGCTGTGCAGATGTATCTGGGATTTGACATCAAACTCCTTGATACCAGTAGGACTGCCAGGCTAGGAAATAGCTTCTTCCTGCAAGCTGCAAGATTGATGAGCAGTATCCTATAACCTTGGGTCTCTTATAAATTAAATGAGTGAATATTCTGATTTAGACCTAATTATTTTTTTAATGTATATGCAGGTACTCCCCAACTTGCGACCTATGTAATTAATGTCCACCTGCACAGATGACCAAATTTTTAAAAAGAAAATAAGAAAAAATATAAAATTTACATGGTTTATTTTGTATTTGACAAACTATAACAGGGATACAGTGCATGTAAAAGCCAAAATGTGCATACTTAACTTGTTAGTCGGCATCCTGGGGTCGACAGGCTGGGCATGGCCATCTTGATTCCTGACCGCACGCACGAGTCTTGGATTGGCACATGCGTGGTATATTCGCATATTGGAGTTCGGAATTAAGGACGCAAATTCAATATCATCAGGGCGCTTAGCTCCAATACATGAAGCCACCTTGCATGCACCAACCGAAGACTGCGCGGGCACCAACCAAAGACTCATACATCCACTCCTGAATTAAGATGGCCACACCCAGCCAACTGACCCCACCACGCCAACTAAAAAGTTAAACATGGACGAGAATGTGGAAAGATTCACCAAGGTTGATCGACATATTCAGGAAGCTTTAAGTTGTTATCATCAAATCTACAATGAGAAAAAGATTTGATTTACAAGTTTGCTTTAAGACTTTGGTACTCCACGAGTAAAGGGAAAATTCTGACTTGCTTCCATTTTGAGATATGACTGATCCTTTGGTGCCAACTATATGATTGTAAGTTGGGGAATACCTGTATGTGATTATTATGTGCTTAATATGTTCTATGTATTATGTGCACACACTGTGGTCTGGAGAAGAGTTGCATCCATAGAGTCAGATGATAATTAACTTTAACTTGAATTGAATCGGAAGCTTGTGTGCACCAGGATAACCCAATAGGGTCTATAGTAAGGAGGAATTCACAGATTCATGATCATGAGCTTCAGATGGAAATGGCCCCTCATGCCATCCATGAATTTTCACTCCAGGGCAGAATTGAGTTCTGAAATGGTGGATGGGTTATTTCCCACACAGGAGGTTAAAAGTAATGGGCTGCATGCTCTTCAACTCATTGACACGGAACACTAGTGAAACTTGCGCACCTGGTTGCGAGCTTGGAACAAGATGCCAGTGAGCCACAGAAACAGGCCCTTCGGCTCACCATGTTTGTACTGGCCATCACGTACCGATCTATCATAATAATCTCCCTGTTAGGAGATAGTGATTGTAACAAGGTCTTCACATCTCATCACATCTATAACTTCTCTCTTTAGTATGTTGAGCGTGAAGCCTGACCAATTAAAAAAACCCATTCAAGGCCTCAACTGTTTTTGTATTACTCAATATTCCACTTTATACCATTATAAAAAAATGTTACCATCTTATTATTTACTATTTATATTTGTGCTAGTTTACTTTCATAATCTATCTTCCCTTTCGTTGTTGCTTTTTAAAACCTTTCCCAATCTTCCAGTTTCTCACTATTCTTGGTGACTTTGCTTGCATGAACTTTTAATTTGATGGCTTCTTTTATTTCCTTAGTTATCCAAGACTGGCTCTCCCCACCCTTCCTGTCCTTGCTTTTAATTGGAATAGACTTTTGTTGAGCTCTGTAAAATATTTCTTTTGAAAGTTTTCCACTCTTGCTCAACTGTCCCACCACTCAACACTAGCCAACTCCTCCCTCTTCCCATTGCAGTCTCCCTGTTTATGCATAACACACTGGTGTGAGATAGAACTATTGCACCCTCCTTTTATATGAGAAATTTCCGTTGTAAGTATAATTCATAACCATAGTTGTCTACTGGTATTAAAATAAGTGAACAGTCTAGAAATTCCTTATCATTTGGCGTTGCAAGGCACTGTGTATAACATTTGTATAAACTTGCATGCTCCCTTCAAACTTCAAATACTTCGACTTCAGCAGAAGGAATTTCAGATGCAGAATGCACCACTCTGTCCCTACTATGTAACACGATTAACCAGGGATGAATTTCTTGACTAAAGTCTTACATTGGAGAGTAGCAAAATAATTTCAAAGTCCTAAATTTGAATTGTGGCAAAAAGCATATTACTCTCCAACAAAAATAACCCACATTGGACTGAAAGTTCATTATTAAAAGGGTTTCATTAAATTTAACTTTTTAAATCACAGAACAATTGCAATATGACTTTTCCTCTATACCACAACATTCCACGCTGCGGACTTATGAAACAAGTTTTTATGTACAAGATACGGAGAAGTTGCTGATCCAGGAAATGAGACAGGCTGACAAAAGTCACACACAGGCTTCTATTATATTCAGCAATATAAATAAATCACCATGACCTCACGTATAAACACTACTGAACTTGAAGAGGCCACTGGAATTGCCATGTGTTATATATTCAGCTGATGATAATCTTAGATTGAGAAACCTGCAAGTGGAAGGAAAATTAATGTTGATGTGATGTGGGGTAATGGAAGAACTGAACAGTTATCATGAATAAACATGGGAAGAGGGCAAGTGAGACAGGCAGAGAAAGAAAAAAAGTAGAAAGGGAGGGTGAGTCAGGCTTTGAGATGTTTGGGAGAGTGCCGATACACTGACCCTCTATTTCAAAAATCGTGCATTTAGTTGCAAGTAAATGCAAAGATTTTTAAGTATGTATTTCCCAAGAAGTTATATTTTACTGGAAGATAACAATTGTGCTTTCCTTTTATGATGGTGCAGTTCATGCATTATGGTTTGTTCTACAATGCAGGGGGGGGGGGGGAAATCAGAGGAAAATCACAGAAATGCTGGAGAAACTCGGTGGGTCTCGCAGCATCCATAGGAAGTAAAGATATATAACCACTGCATTGATTATACATCTTTACCTCCCATGGACACTGAGAGACTCGCCGAGTTCCTCCAGCATTTCTGTGATTTTACCACAATGACAGCATTTGCAGACTTTTGCATTTCACGGATATCAGAGCAAACACACAAGGTCACAGAGAGGACATGCAAACTCCACACTGACAGCCCTGGGATTCAGGATTCAACTGGAGATAATGGGGCAGCAACTCCACCAGCTTTGCCATTGCTTTGCTCAATCTTCAATGTGGGAAATATTTTAGATCAGATAGAGGAAGAATGTTTCGACTTGTGAGAAAAAACATAACTAGAGTCCAACAATATGGGACAGTTGCATAAATCATGGAACTTGCTCTCATGGGAATTGGCTGAAGCGAATATCACAAATATCAGGGAGGTAGACAAGAAATGAGTGAAACAGGAATAGAGATAGAGAAAATCGGAAGAGACGTGTAGAGAATCAATGCTGGAATGGGCTGGTTGGCCAAATTGCTTGTTGCATGGCACACATCAATTAGATTTTCACATGGGCAATAAAGATGTTATTGAACAACTCGGTAACCAAGCTGTTACGAGTACAAAGGACCCCAAAACCCAGCAGCAATAGAAATTCACCAAGACAAATGGTTACTTAAACAAAAGTTGCTTTTTAAACATGAAAACAGAATCACACTTACTTATCACTAACTTACTTAACCTAACTTAACCCCCTTCTAATTCTAAGTGCACATTTATTTAATGTGTATATGTTCAGGAAAGTTCTTTGATTCACAGTCCAATCTCACTCCTCCAAGTTCACGGGTAACAGGAAATTCTTATTCAGTGCACAGATTTGAACATTTATGATTTTTTTTTAACCAGGCTCTAGTGAAAAGGTAAATCGTTACCGTTCAGGAAGGTTCCTGCTGGTTTCAGAGAGAGATTTGTTGCTCGTTGGACACACACAAACACACATGATCAGTGTCTTGCCAAAGAAACTTGCCCCATCATGGGTTTTTAGAATCATAACCTCTTCTTCCAGGTCACCACAGAGTTTCTCTTGTTTCCCTTATTTCAAGAGAAACACTCTAGCCAGCCATTTCCTCTTGTAAGGACCACAAGGGTTTTTCAACAGGCTGAACTCAGAACTCACAACCTGTCTTTAAAATGGGGTTTTCCACAAGCTTTCAAAAGCCACTGCAGAAGTCTCTCACACACACACACACAGCAGGACTGATCCAATCCTTGAAAGATCTTTTATCAGCACTGAGCCTGGACTGTTTATTTGCACCTGCTTTTAAAAATTCTTTCCAAAGTCACTGGAGCCTTCATGACTGGCTTCAGCCAAGCTCTTGCATTTTAAATGAGATGTGAAGTGTTATTCTGTTGATTATGACCTACACTAAACCTCCCCACAATCTATCTCTTTTAAAAACATATTTATATATAATATAAAACATAACACTCTCCCCTACAAAGGAATTTTAATTCTTGAGTTAAAATTCTGTTATAACTAAACTGACTTTATGATCACTACAGTGATAAGAATATATATATATTCTCAGATATATATATATATATCATGTTATAAAAATGTATCCCAATATTGAGAGTTTATATTTCTTTACATGTTCAATTTTAGTGAAAGAGAAAAGATCTAGAAAACATGGATTGGGATAAGGATGTGCTAGGTAAGTGGTATACCTTCAAAGATGAAATTTTGAGAGTGCAGGCCATTTTGGTCCAGGCTGCCCAATTAACCTGCACCCCTAGTATATTCTGAATGGTGGGAGGAAATCAGAGACCCCAGGGAAAACCCACGGAAGCACAGAGAGAATATACAACTCCTTACTAACAGCGTGGGATTCGAACCCCAGCCCCAATTGCTGGAGCTGTAAAGGCGTTGTTCTAACCATGACACCAACTGTGCCAGTTCATATGTTCTGGACAGCATTAAAGGCAAAGTTAACAGGCATAGAAAATCTTGGTTTTTGACACAGAAGATGGACATTGTTGGAGCAATGTGAGAGGGACATTGGGGAGCTGGTTTAGAAGATGAGAGAGATGTATAGCAGGTACAGGCAACATGGAGCAAATGAGATACTTGAGGAGTACAAAATATGCAATAAAAAGCTCAAGAAAGAAATCAGGAAGGATAAAAGTAGACATAAGGTTGCTTTGGCAGACAATGTGAAGGAAAATCCTAAGGGTTTCAACGGGTATATTAAGAGCAAAAGGATACTTTGAATATTTCCTTATTTGACAATTGGTATAGTAAAGGTTTACAGATGATAAAAGATTGTTTCTTAGGATCATTCTTTTCAACTTTTGAACAATTAAAAGATAAATATAATATACAAAATAATACAATCTTTGCATATTATCAGTTAAAATTGTATTTAAAAAAGAAATTGGGAACAGATTTGAGGCTTCCAAAGCAAAGTCAATTTGAAGATATAATAACAGATACATTAATGGTCAAGAAATTTATTACCAAAATGTATATAAAATTACAAGAAACTATGAGGAAAAAAAATTATATAAATCAAAAATGCGATGGGAGAAAGATTTTAACATACAAATTCAAGAGGAAATGTGGTCAAAACTATGTCCAGAAAGTGTTACCAACACCGTTAATGCCAGATACCAAATGGTTCAACAAAACTTTCTCCATCAATTATACTATACTCATCAAAAATTAAATGGACTTAATTCTAATTACTCCAATAAGTGTTTTTGATGTACAAAAGAAATAGGGACTTTTTGTTACATGTGGTATGGTACTGGGAAAAAGCAGAAAGGTTTTGGAATGATTTGAGTGTTTTACAAGGACAAATTAAGAAGATACAGATGCCAAAGGATCCAAGAATATTTTTACTTGGGAATATATATGAAAAGGATGTAAAGTTGAAATTGGATAAATGTCAAGAGAAATTATTGTATAGAAATAGTGATTGTGAAGAAATGTATAGCAATAACATAGAAAACTTAAAATGTAGTATTATTAAGTAGAGGGCATAGTGAAATGCAAAATTGTATACCTTTCGAAAAAAATAACATAATTTAAGGAATGGAGTTGAAATTGTTTTATAATATTTTGAAACCATATATGGATTTTATGAATAAATTTCTATCCATCTCTTCCACTTTACCCACCCCTCTCAATTAGAGATTATAACAACAATTAGTGAATATGTAACAATATTATATATGTAGTAATTGCTGTTCTTTCCTCTTTCTCCATTTCTTTTTGTTGGGAGGGAGGGTGGTTGGGGAGAAAAAAAAGTCCTTTTTATTGTATCATTATGCACAGTTGTTGTAATATTATTGATTTTTTTATTGATACAATGATATATAAAATTTAACCTTTCAAGGTCCAGCAGAAGAAGGCGGAGTTACAGATCCAGCTCGGCATAATACCACACACACACACACACACACACACACACACACACACACACACACACACACACACACACACACACACACACACACACACACACACACACACACACACACACACACACACACACACACACGAGATGTGCCACACTTCAAACACACTTTGTTGTCTGCATTCAAGACTATGAAAGCTGCTCGATAAATGCAATTTTTAAAAATTTTAACTTGCACCAATGAACCAGCTGTAAAAATCGGCTCAAAAAGTAGTTTCACAACCACCAATGTTCCAGCACCTGATATGAATCCTAATGGAAGCTCCTCCTTAATTGCCACCATTACATCAATCAACTCTCACTTCCCAGCATCCATCTCAAAGAGTACATGATCAACCCGATGAAACAGTGTTCTCCAGTCCTCGGGACAAAACATGCAGACACACAACCGGACATAACACACATACAGACAAGCAACACATAAGCAGTACAAGTGTTATATCTATTTAAAAAAATTGTTCTCTACAAATGAGGGTCTTGGATGGTTAGTGCGAGCAGTTCCTTTGGTCATTCACTGCCCATGGGAAGAAGCTGTTCCTCAGCCTGGTGCTGATACTCTTGTATCTCTTTCCTGACAGGAGCAGCTGGAAGATGCTGTGTGCAGGGGGGAAAGGGTCCTCAATGATGCGCCCTCTTCAGACAATGATCCTGGTAGATCACGTTGATGGTGGGGGGTGGGGGAGGGTGTAGGGGAGGTAGACTCTATTGATCCTCTCTGCCTCTTTTATGGTCCTGTGGATAGACCTCCAATCCATTTCTCTGCAGCAACCATACCACACGGTGATTCAGCCGGCCAGGACACTCTCGATGGTTGACATAGTGATGGCCTGTACCTTGCCCACTTCAGTCTTCTCAGGAAGTGCAGTCACTGTTGGGCCTTCCTGACAAGTGAGAAGATGTTAAGTGTCCATAATAGATCACTAGTTAAGTGAACTCCAAGGAACTTGGTGCTCTCCACACGCTACTACAGAGTTGATGAGTAGTGGAGGGTGGTCATTCCTGGTTATCCTCAAGCCCACCGTCATATACTTCATCCTGTCCACATTGAGAATCAGGTTGTTACTCTTGCACTATTTCATGAGATTTTCCACCTCTTCTCTGTAGTGCAACTCATCGTTGTTGCTGATGAGGGCAACTACTGTTGTGTCATCTGCAAACTTGATAACACTGTTGGAGCTGGACCTGGCAACAAAGTCATGGGCCATTAGCACGAACAGGAGTGGACTGAGCACACAGCCCTGAGGCACGTCAGTGCTCAGCATAATAGTGTTCAATATTCTTCTACCAACCTGGACAAACTGTAGTGTTTCCTTTAGGAAGACCGGGATCCAGTTGCAGAGAAGGGTGTTGAGTCTCAGAGACGACAGCTTCTCCACCAGTCTCTGGGGAATGATCGTATTAAATGCTAAGCTGAAGTCAATGAACGTGAGCCTGGCGTATGAAGTGTTGTTCCCCAGGTAGGCCAGGACGGAGTGAAGTGACAAGACTACAGCATCGTCTGTGGAGCAGTTTCTTGTATTGGTGAATTGAAATGGATCCAGTGTCTCTAGGAGGTGTGCTCTGATGTGTTCCATCATCAGATGCTTGAAGCATTTCATATTGGAGGTCAGTGCCACAGGACGGTAGTCATGGAGGCCTGTTATTGTCACCTACTTGGCTACCGGGATGACGGTGGCTGTCTTCAACTCTGCAGGAACAGTGGGCTGCTGTAGTGTGAGGTGTTGAAGGTGTCCTTGAAGATCTTGCTCAATTGGTTGCGCAGTCCTTCAGTACCCAACCAGGTATGTTGTCTGGTCCTTGGATAGGGATCTCCTCACCTCGGCCGCAGCAATGCAGGGGGCCATTACATCAGGGGGGATACAAAGATAGTGATTGGTGAAAAACACTAGTTTAATTGACCTTTAGACAGTAGGCTACCATTCAAACCATCAGCTCTTTGAATGAACTAGCCAATTTGACCCCCATTCTTCCACCACACACTCATTTATTTTCCCTTCCACTACTGATCAGAGTTCCTTTGGGAAAAAAATAAATGTTGACCTCCTCTCTATTGTGGTTATTTTGCTTATTAACTTAGATCTATGATCCAAGGTTAACTCTTGCTACTGAGAACAGTGAATCCTTTATTTGTCATGAACAAAATCCTTTGCAACTATGGACAACTGCATCAAATCTCCACTGCTGCAAGGAGTACAATTCCATCTTCTCCAATCTCAATGATAAAACTCCAACATTTTGTGATCCAATTAGAGGATAGGACACTACAGCATAGTAAAACACCTCAGCCTTCCTTCCTATTTTGAAACCCTCTATATTTCTTTCATCCATGTACCTGTTTAAGAGTCTCATAAATGCTCCCAATTTTTTCAGCTTCCACAACGATCCCTGGCAAGGTATTCTAGGCATCCACAACTGTGTGTAAAAGATATTTCCGCTGAGGTCTCCCCTAAACTTTCCACCCTTCACTTTGTACAGATGTCCTCTGGTGTTCGCTACTTTTGCCCTGGGAAAAGAGTGCTGGGTGTCTACCTCTCGTTATCTTGCAGACCTCTATTAGGTCACTTCTCATCCTTCTTCACTCCAATGAGAAAAGTCAGATCTACAGAAATACTGATGGTTTGGCTTGTTGCTTCACCAGGTCGTTGCTTCACCACTACATCTAAAAAAAAGTGTGAACTGAAAGAGTGTTGGGGAAAGCAATATAGTAGACCAAAAATCTGCAAGTCAGTGAAGAGTGCTCAAGAGACTTCACTAATGGATTGTTGTTTACGAAAGGCAACAGATGAAAAAGAATGCTGGAGCTGCTGCTGTCTAGAAGGAGAGCTTGCTGTTGTAAGAGGCTCATGATGTTTTGCAAGCAGAGAGAGAGAGTCAAAAAGGCTTTCTCTCAGTGTGTGAGAGAGAGAGAGAGAGAGAGAGAGAGAGAGAGAGAGAGAGAACTTCTACAGTGTTACAGCCAGCAGAAGTAGCTGGGACTGAAACAGGGCAAGCTGGCAAGCTTTTGGTTCATGCAAGAGGAGAGGACTAGCTTTCTAATGTTTCACTTGGAATAAGAGAAACAAAAAGGAACTCTTTGGTGACCTGAAGTATAAAGGTTATCATCTGGAGAACCCTGATGGGGCAAGTTGTGTCAGCAAGACTCTGAGGTGACTGATGGAAGTACATCAGTTGTGGATGTCCTGGATCAACAAATCTCTCTCTGAAAACTGACAAGAACCTTCCTGAGTGATAACCATTTACCTTTCAAGCACCAAAGCCTGGTGAACTTTATAAATGTTAAATTCCTGCCACCAGTGAACTTGGAAGAATGAGAAGCAAGACTGGACTGTGAACCAAAGAACTTTTCTGAACTTACACACACATTACTTACACGTGTGCTTAGAATTAGAAGGGGGTTAAGTAAGTTAATGATAAGTTCAAGTTTGATTCTATTTTCATGTTTTAAGGTAATGAAAAGCAACTTTTGTTTAAGTAATCATTTGTCTTGGTGAATATCTACTGCTGCTGGGTTTTGGGGTCCTCTGGGCTCGTAGCATTTTTGAAATGAGTCTTTCAGTTTTGGGACGATAATGGTTTCATTTCCCATCAGGGGTTTAATTTCAAAGTTAAAACAAACAGATTATTAAGAATAAAGATGAGACATTCCTTTTATTTACATTTTTCACTTGAATGCTATCCAGACAAGTGAACCCTTAATTAAGTACAATAGGTAGTCCAACCTGAAACAAAAGTGCAGATAATAGTGTCACAGAGAAAAACAAAATTAATTAAAATAGTGCAACGACAGCATCATTTTTTTTAAGTGAGAGGCCCATTTAATAGGCTTGTTTCTGCAGGGAAAAACTGTTCTTGAATCTGGTTGTACAGGCTTTCAAACTCAAATACCATTTGTCGAAATTGAGTGAGCAGAAGAGAATGTGACTGCTGTGGGAGGGGTCTTGCTGTGGGAGGGGTCTTGCTGTGGGAGGGGTCTTGCTGTGGGAGGGGTCTTGCTGTGGGAGGGGTCTTGCTGTGGGAGGGGTCTTGCTGTGGGAGGGGTCTTGAAATGTGTCGCCTGCATACCCAAGGTAATGGGAAGTCTAGACAGAATCAATGGAGAGGAGGATGGTTTGCAATGATGGCCTGAGCAGCATTCATAACTCTCTGCAATTTCTTGCAGTCTTGGGCAAGAGCAATCAGGACAGAACAATTTCTACAATGCATCTTATAAAAATTGGTGAGCCACAAATGTGGTAAACTACTAAATGCATATGTTTGTCTGTTTGGCCACACCAATTAGCTGCATGTGCCTGTGGTTTCTCCCACAGGCTCCAGAATGTTCCACAGCCCTTCCCAGTACAGAACAGTTGAGCAGCATGGTTGGGATTTTGTTCAAAACAAGTTAATAAAAGCCTATCAGTTTGCTCAACTTCAGTCTTTTGGAGTTATTGATGGTGCATCAGTAGGGGATCTGCCAAATTTCTGTCGGGTTCGAAGGGAGTAAAGGTGTTGTCAGCTTTCTTAGCTGGACCAGGTCAGATTGTTGGTGGTATTTACACCTAAAAACTTCAAGCTCTCTACCATCTCCACTGTTGATAAAACCAGGGCATACTTCACCCTGCTTCCTGAAGTCAGCAATCAGCTTCTTCGTTTGTTGACATTGAGGGAGAGGTTCTTGCACTGACACCATGCCAGTAGGCTCTATCATCTTCCTGTACTCTTTCTTGTCACTATTTGAGGTCACACCTATAATGGTCATCACATCTGCAATTTAAAAAAAACACAAAATCCCATAGAAATCCACCCTGGAGGTTTTATAAATATTCAAGTTCAATTTCAGCTAACTGAATACACAAGACTAGAAGCTTCTCCTTTCAATAAAGTTTGCAAAACAATTGCATTCTGTAATTCCTTCTCCTCACATCCCTAACTGCACTGTACAAATTCTATTGTTCCGTTGCACTCGTATTTGGTATGCTAAGAAGCCAGGGGCAATTCGTTTAGACACAGGAAGAATTGGCTAACTCCACACTGGAGAGCAACAGAGATCAGTTCTGGACCCTGGTCACCAGTGATGCAAGGTAGCAGCTGCACCACCAAGGAAGACGGCAAAGGAGAGTGACAGCTTAGAACTTGTAGTGCTATTGATTAACCACATTAGAGAGTTGTGATTAATAGGCTTTAATCACCTTAAGACATCAACACATCGCACATGTTGCTGCCCCGGTTCCAAGGCAGGTCCTGAGGGAGGAATTTGGGCGTAACAGCCTTTATAGGCATTTCTGGGAGGGAGGAGTCACAGGTTCAGGGGACAAGCCACCTTATACAATACATACAGTCCATACAATACAGTGGTTTGACTGCATTCACACCTTCTTTTGAAACAAAGTCCAATGGGGTGAAGTGATTCAATGTTCGTTACAGGTTCAGCCTATCTAGTGGTCTTGTCTGTCGCTCCGACTCTCGTAAGGTTTGCTGTGGTTCAGCTGCAGTGTCTTGTGCAACAGTGGGGGAATTTAGGGGTTTAGTAGGACCGTGGGGTTGCTCAGTCTAGGGTTGGTGCGCTATGTTGCGTGCAATTTGTGGGGCCATTTGGCTGGCATTACTGTGAGGAAATATTGATTGGTTGGTTGAGAGGTCTGCTGCATGCACCAGGTCTCAGATGGAAACAGTGTCCTGCCACCCATCCTGATACTCCACGTAAGCATATTGGGTGTTTGTGTGGAGGAGGTGGGCCTTCCTGACCAGAGGGTCAGTCTTGTGGCCCAGGGGTTGTCAACCAGATGGCAGTGTGGTTCCTGATGCCGACTTCCTGGGGAAGGAAAAGAGCCTTTCATGTGGTGTCGCATTAGTAGCGATACAGAGGAGGGTCCAGGTGAGCTGGAGTACCTCAGAGAGGATGTCTTTCCACCAGGAGATAGGTAGGCCTTTCGACCTGAGGGCTAAGAGGACTGCCTTCCAGATGGTGGAGTTCTCCCTTTCTCTCTGACCATTCCCCCAGGGGTTACAACCTGTGGTTCTGCTCATGGCTATGCCCTTGGCCAGCAGTTACTGGTGCAGCTCCTCACTCATAAATGAGGATCCTTGGTTGGGTTTTGTCTGAATTGGGGTTCATACTCAGCCCAGACTGGGCAGCTCCATGTCAGCTCCCTGATATCCTCAGGGAGTAAGGGAGGTTACAGGCGCTAATGAAGTGGTAGACTTTTCCATGTAATTCGGAACCCACTGTGCATAATATTAAAAGAAGCTCAAGCACCTTTTCGGGGCCTTGAGGGTATGGGGTAATGAGAGTTCCAACAGGGAGTGAATTAGGTCAGGGTTGGGCCCAATGATGCCATTCTCCATCTTGCAACCAAGGATGGCCAGCCATGAAGTACTGAACACACCATTCTTTTGGTTATATGTTTGGTTGAGGATTTTGGCCATCAGGTAAACTTTTGTAGGTTAGCGTCATAATCCTGCTGGTCATGGCTGCAGATGGTCACATTGTCCAGATAAGGAAATGTGGCCTTTAGCCTGTAGTCACTCACTATCTGGTCCATCTCCCTGTGGAAGACAGAGAGCCCATTGGTGACCCCCCGAAGGGGACCCTGAGGAAGTGGTAGAGGCAGCCATCTGTCTCGAAGGGAGTGTTCGGGCCGTCCTCCGGGCAGATCTGGAGTTGGGGGTAGGCTGACTTGAGGTCAATGGTTGAGAAGATCTAGAACTAGGTGATCTCGTTCACGATGTCTGCGCTGCAAGGGAATGAGTAGGCATCCAGCTGGGTGAAACAGTTTATAGTCTGGCCGTAGTTGATGACCATCCGGTGTTTCTCTCCACTCTTAACTGCCACCACCTGTGGGTTCCAGGGGCTGGTGCTGGTGCTATGATCCCCTCTGTCAGAGTCATTTGACTACTGTTTTGATGAAGGCTCTGTCCACGGGGTTGTATCACCTGCTCTTGGTGGTGACCGGCTTGCAGTCGGGGGTGAGTGTCTCGAACAGGGATGGCGGTGGACCCAGAAGGTAGAGGGACTACAGGTCGTGTTTGGGAGGGGGGGGGGGGGGAAACAACAAAAATTCAGGTGGTTTAAGAATTTACAGTTGCGGACTGTGAGGTTTGGGTATGGGCTGTCAAACTGCATTTGGACGCTCTGTAGCTGGCACTGGATATCCAGTCCCAGTATGATTGATGTGCAGATCTGTGGCATGAAAAGCAGCTTAAACCTACTTGTATTCAGTGCCTCACATGGTTAATGTTATGGTGCAGCTCCCGTGGATCTCGGATGATTGGGATTTGGAGGCCAGGGAGACTTTGCACTTTTCTGCGGTTACCGCAAAGGAGTAGCGCTGTACTGTGCCCAGATGAATGAAGCTCTCCAGCCTCCCTGTATCAAATAAGCAGTTCATGGTGCAAACATTTACCTTGATGTTCATCGTGGTCCTAGCAAGTTGATGTGGGCTGTCCTGATCCAGGGTAAGAGGCCAGTGTCTGGTCGCTGTCTGAGTCACGGCTGTCGAGTTGGTTTGGGGGCACCTGACAAGATGAATGCCCCCATGTTGAGTATGTGGTGCTGCTCCTCACCACTGGAAGTGACGCCGGAAGTGGTGCTGTCTCGGTTTGCTACCCCCATGGTCCTGCTGTGCCGTGTGCCGTGACTGGAAGTGACGCTGAAGGTGAAGCCGGAAGTGGCGTGGTCCAAGATGACGGCAGCTTCCAGCCGCACGCGCACAGCTGGAAGGGGGTAGGGACCTACCTAACTTCCTGGAGTGTCCCTTCTTCCTGCAGGCAGAGCATGTAGCGTTTTCGGCCAAGCTGTCCATTTGGGAATGCTTTGCAGGTCTGTAGAAGTAGCACTTTGCTTGATTGCAGCATCAGTGAGCTGGGATTCTGCGCCCCAAGATAGTGATACCTGGGCTCCCCTCATAGCAGCCATTTCCCCAAGAAGACCTCTGCGCTGAGCTACACTGTCTCAAGCGCTTTAGCCAGGTAAACTACTTCTTGCAAGCTTCGATCGCCCTTTTCCAGGAGTCTCTATCTGACGTGATCAGACTTGAATCCAGCCACACATGCATCGCATATCAGGCCTTCTAGACAGGCAACAGTAGAGATTTCTCTGCAGTTGCAGGCTCACCCCAGCTTCCACAGGACTTACACGTACTCATCAACTTACTCACCAGGTGCTTATCTACAACTACCCACAAGGAATCTGGTGTAGATGATGTTTGTTGGTGTCTGATACAGTTTCTGAAAGTAGTGCAGTCCCCTATCATCTGGACAACTCAGTGGCTAACCTGAGCGAAGAGTAATCTTTCTCACTCTGCACATCATTGCGTCCCATGAAAGCGTTGAGGTAGGGAAACCATTGATTGAATTTGACTGAGGCCTCTGGATCTTTAGGGTCGGTGTCAAGTTTATCCCCCCATATGGCCTTGTCCATGGCCAAAAAAAATGAAGGTAATTAAATTGTGGCACTATTGATCAACCATATTAGACAGAGAGTTGTGGTTAATAGGCTTTAATTACCTTAAGACATCAACAAATCTCACATGTTGCAAGACAGGTACTGAGGTAGGAGTTTGGGTGTAACAGCCTTTATAGGGATTTCTGGGAGGGAGGAGTCACAGGTTCAGGGGCAGGGCCAGCGTGTACAATACATACATACATACATAAACGCATACAAACAGTGGTTGCACCACAGAACTCAGGGCAGATCCTAAACATCAGATCCAGGAATTCCTGGTCGCAAGCACGTAATCACATCTTGGTGATAGCCCTGAAGTGACCTTGCCTCTATGATTTCCCAACAGAGTGGGAAGTCAAGCAGCCCTTTCCAATAGATGACACAATTAAGTTTGTTTTAGAGCTCATGGGAAGAGAAGAACATTACACTCTGACTGGGAATTTCTACACATTCAGGACAGAGGAGAGCAGAAATTTCTTCATGCAGAGAGTAGTGAATCCTGAGGATTCTCTTGCCAAGATGACTGTGAAATATCAGTTGTTTACTATCCTCAAGGGTCTCGTAATTTTTTAAAAATTAAGTATGAAGGGAATGAAAGATACAGGTTACTGCAGTGGATTGGAGTAAAGATCAAATATGATTTTATTGAATGGTGAACAGATCAGAGGGCCTGAAAGGTCTTCTTCCATTTCTATTTCTCGTGGCTCTTCCTTCTATCATTAATTATTTGAATCACAGGGTCGTTGCCAAGACAGGGGTGCTTGTGTTACAAAGAGAAATTGGATAGGTTGTGAATACTTGTGCCTGTATTCAAAAAGGTTGGTTTGCATGCACAACAGGTAATCAAGAAGGTGAATGGAATGTTGACCTTCATTGCTGGAGGGATTGAATTTAAGACAAGGAGGCTCTGCTGCAAAAGTGTAGGGCACTGGTGAGGCCACACCTGGAGTACTGCAAGCAGTTCTGGTCTCCTTACTTGAATGGATGTGATGCAGAGGGTGAAGGCTGGGTGTCGGGGAAAGAGTCATCTAGTCAATTCCAGAGATGAGGGGGATTAGTCTATGAGGAGAGATTGAGTCACCGGGTAGGGTTATGAGAACAAGGCAGGTAAATGGAGCTATATCAGCCATTATCTTATTGAATGGCAGAGCAGGCTTGATGGGCCAAATGGCCTACTCCTGCTCCAATTTCTTATGCTCTTATTACTGTTTTCTCTGGCATGAAGCATGAAGGCTGAGTTATGACTTTAGCCAGAGGGTGGTAAATCTGTGGAATTTGTTGCCACAAGTGTTTGTGGAGGCCAAGTTACTGGGTATATTTAAGATAGAGATTGAACATACAAAAACAAATGGAAACATTCTGATAAAAATTAGAATCTGATGTGACAGAATATAGACATGTTTTTGGGAGATAAACTGGGACAGGATTTTTAGTGTAGGTTACATACAAACACTTTAAAACAGATCTTATTTAAAATACTGGAGCTCTGCTCATGCTAGACAGGCCGGGGCCTCAGAGCCTTTGCAAAAGCTTTGGAGAGTGCCCAAGAGACTTCACTAATAGATTGATGTTTACAAAAAAGACAACATGATGGAGCCACATTCTGTCTGGAGTGAAACTTGCTGTTCTAGGAGGGTCATGTGGTTTTGCAAGCAGAGAGAGTCAAACAGGCTTTTTCTCTCAGAGAGAGAGAGTCAGAGACAGAGATCAGTTCTACAGTTTACAATCAGCAGCAGCAAATGGGACTGGAACAGGACAAGCTGACAAGCTTGTGGAAAACCCCATTTGGAAGATGGGTTGTGAGTGCTTAGTTCAGCCTGGTCAAAGCTCTTGTGGTTCATGCAAGAGGAGAGGACTGGCTGTCTAATGTTTCACTTGAAATAAGAGAAAAGAAAATTAATTCTGTGGTGATCTGAAAGAAAGAGGTTATCATCTAGAAAACCCTGAGCGGTCAAGTTTCGTCAGCAAGACACTGAAGTGACTGATTGAAAAGGAATCAGTTGTGGGTGTCCAGCGTACAACAAATTTCTCTCTGAAAACCGACAAGAACCTTCCTGAGTGGTAACCATTTACCTTTCAAGCACCAAAGCCTGGTGAACTTCATAAATGTTAAATTCTGTGCACAGGATAAGAATTGCCTGCAATCAGTGAACTTGGAGGAATGAGAAGTGAGCTTGGACTGTGATCCAAAGAACTTTTCTGAACTTACACACACACATTACATACATGTGCGCTTAGAATTAGAAGGGGGTTAAGTTAGGTTAAGTAAGTCAATAGTGATGTTAAAGTGTGATCCTGTTTTCATGTTTAAAGATAATTAAACATTAATTTGTTTAAGTAACCATTTGTCTTGGTGAATATCTACCGCTGCTGGGTTTTGGGCTCCTCTGAGCTCATAACACTGAAAAAAGTCAAATTCTGATCATCTTGCTAAATCAGAAGATAATATGGTCACAGACATAAGGCTAACTAAAGGATCTTCTATCAAAATTGGATTGAATAGCAATTTTTTTTTTCTTTGGCTTGGCTTCGCGGACGAAGATTTATGGAGGGGGTAAAAAGTCCACGTCAGCTGCAGGCTCGTTTGTGGCTGACCAGTCCGATGCGGGACAGGCAGACACGATTGCAGCGGTTGCAAGGGAAAATTGGTGGGTTGGGGTTGGGTGTTGGGTTTTTCCTCCTTTGCCTTTTGTCAGTGAGGTGGGCTCTGCGGTCTTCTTCAAAGGAGGTTGCTGCCCGCCAAACTGTGAGGCGCCAAGATGCACGGTTTGAGGCGTTATCAGCCCACTGGCGGTGGTCAATGTGGCAGGCACCAAGAGATTTCTTTAGGCAGTCCTTGTACCTTTTCTTTGGTGCACCTCTGTCACGGTGGCCAGTGGACAGCTCGCCATATAATACGATCTTGGGAAGGCGATGGTCCTCCATTCTGGAGACGTGACCCATCCAGCACAGCTGGATCTTCAGCAGCGTGGACTCGATGCTGTCGACCTCTGCCATCTCGAGTACCTCGACGCTCACACCCCTAACGTCGATGAATAGCAATAGACAAGAGCAAATCGTCCATAATTCTTTCCTAGAATAGTCAATTATTATCTCCAGGAAAGAAGGCATAAACATAAACATTGGAGATATGGTTGTTTAGGATATCTGTGGGGCAATTTATTGTTGGAATCATACCACAGTGATAAATACACAGCAGCATAACCTATCGACTCCAGTGGACGAGAGCCGCTGGTCAACTGCCAGCAAAGTAAATCTCAAACTTCTTTCAGTCATTCCCGGAGCAAGTTCACACCCTGTTACATCTACTCTAAACTTGTTGCAGTTTAACAATACACTCAGGGCTCTATTTCCCCTGCATTTAGCACAAATAGTAACTTGCAATAAACAAACTGAAAATGCCTCAAGAATATGCAGTAGTTATTTAAAACCAGTTTTTTTTAAAAAAAATCACAGATTTTGAAGTTAATCAGGAAATATTCTCTTAAAAGGAGTATTTTTTTAAAATTTTGGAAACCAACCAGTCATTCAGATGTGTCCCGAGGCATGGCCTCAGTCTGCAATTTCTAACAAAGAGCTGACTTAAAGCTCTCACCTGAAAACTTGTGTACTTTGGCAAGTGACGTGAAGAACCTTCTCACTAACTTGAGTTTTTCCTCATAAGCTTGTCACATTACAAAACTGTGTTTGTGTTTCTTCCTCCCCAAAGCAGTTATTTGTGCGATTCCTTCACTCTTTCAAGGAAAAAGTTTGAAAACTCCCCTTGTGCTTTTGTTTTTGGCCAGATCCCAGCCTTATGCAATGAACATACATAATCTTTTGAAGTGCATTTAATGAAAATTAGAGATGGGGAGTGGTCACCAAACCTCATTGAAATGAATTGTTTAATCTCAATTTTGGAGGTTGGGAGTTGGAGGGAGGATTTCTCTCCTGTTGTGGCTTGGGTTGTTAATCTGGTTTCTTTCCTCTCCTGCCAGAGTTACTTAGGGCTTTGGGTTTAAGTATTGTGTGGTACATTGCCTAACCAACAGGAATTGCTTGTCTGTTTCTCTTCCTGCATGGAACAAGGCAGGCTGAAATATTGGCCTGCCCTGTAAAACCAATTTACTGACATTCCACTGGCTCAAATGCTCACACTTGCTCATTTTCATCAGAAAAATGATTATAACATATATTTTTCAATAATTTCCAAGTGGTGAATTGTCAGACTTGCAGGAAACCCTGGTTAGTTTATTGCATGCAAACTTATTATCATTAGTTCAATGGCTTGTTTACCTCCAGTATTGATCAGCTCCAGATAACACACATGCTCCATTCTTTGAGTTATTTACCATTGATCTCCTTACTTGAGGAAGGATGTACTTGCTGGCTTTGGAGGTGGCGTAGAGGAGGTTCACCAGGTTGATTCAGAGATTAGGGGTTAGTCTATGAGAGACTGAGTCGTCTGCAACTGTATTCGCTGTAATTTTGAAGAATGAGAGGGGATCTTATAGAATCGTACAAAATAAAAGGCATACATAAGATAGAGGTAAGCAAGTTGTTTCCATTGGTGGGGTAGAGAAGAAGTAGGGGACATCAGCTCAAGATCCAAGATAGCAGATTTAGCACGGAGATGAGGAGGAACTGCTTTTCCCTGAGGGTGGTGAATCTATGGAATTTGCTGCTCTCTGAAGGAGAGGAGGCGACCTCAGTAAATATATTTAAGACAAGGTTGGATAGATTTTTACAGAGCAGGGGAATAAAGAGGTATGGGGGGGGGGGGGGGAAAGGGGAGGTAGGTAGAGATGAGCCTATGATCTCATTGAATGGTGGTGCAGGATCGACTGGCCGGACGGCCAACTCCTGCTCCTGTTTCTTACGTTCTTATGATAAAGCAATACCTTGTGCATCCAGGTATCTTGGCATCCAGGATGGTGGATACCAGATATTTCACTCCTGTGCCTGACAGATAGACTTGCCTTTGATTGGAATCCATTCAATGAAACAATCACTATTCAACCATAGGTGCCCTGTCACTTGGTTATAGTCTCAACTCTGCAGCAGAACTATGGCGACAGCTCACCATTACTTTATAAAGTGTATTCAGCAGATGAACATAAAAACACTAGCCTTGCTGGCAGTCCCCACAATGCACAAGAAAAAAAACCATAACATGTGAATATATGAATTGGATATTAAGATTCAGCTGTGCAGCCCTTCCAGCCTGTTGAAGCATTGAATAAGATTAGGGCTAACTTGACTGAAACCCAAATTCGGCATTCTTAAGTATCCCCAATAACCTTACTCTCTTTGCTTACCAAGAATTTATCTCCTTTTGTCTTAAAAATATTAAGAATTTAGGACAGAGCATTCCTAACACAACATTCATGTATATTTTTTAAATATTTTGTCATTGTTTTAACTGCATTATAATTTTTATTTATAAAGAATCTCTCTCTGGTTTTAGATTCTTCCGTAACCAAAAGAATCCTTTTCATCTCCACATTTTCCAAAACCCTCCAGATCCCTTTCTGCAACCAAGTCACCCTTCATTCCTCTAAACTGTAGCAGGATCAAATAGACCATCAGGAAGGAGGTACAGGAGCCTGAAGATGAACGCCCATTGGTACAAAAACTGCATCTTCCTCTCTACCGTAACTTAATTTGGTGCACTAAGTGTGGGTTCCTCCACATCGGCGAGACCGAACACGGATTGGGCGACCGATTGGCTGAACACCTGCACTTTGTCTGTGGGTCTAAAGTTGATCTTCTTGTAGCCAATCATTTCAACTTCCCCAACTGTTCCTAGACAGGTCTATCCTCAGCTTCTTCTGGATAGCGCAGGCTCGTGAGCCGATAGGGCCTGTTACTGTGCTGTACTTATGTCTAAAAATTGCAAATTGCATTCTTTCTGGACAGCCTTTAAAGTAATGGCATTAAGATTGATTTTTCTAATTTTAGGTAACCCTCATCTACATCTGATTCCATAGTTTCCATCTCTTCTTTCCTTACTCCTGCTTATTTCTCTATGACTTCCTCTGCCCACCTTTCTTGTAGTATCCCCATCTCTCCCACATTCTGCCCAATCACCTCTTAGCCCCTCCCCAGCTCCTTTTCCCCTTCATATGCTCCCTTCAGACTTTAGATGAGGGGTCCTGACCTGAGCGGTTGACATTTCCACCCATGGATGCCTCACCCACTGAGTTCCTCAATCAGCTCATTGTTTGCTCAAGATTCAAGCATTTGCAACTTTTGTTTCTCCAGAGGAGGCAAGCCTGGCCTAACAAGCAAACCCATTCTCATAAAATAGTCTTTCCCATTCTAGGTCATCCAGTAAACCTCCACTGCTTCCAACATTTCTTCAAATAAGACCGATATACACACTATACTCCAGATGTTGGCTCACCAAAACCTTGTAAAACTAAAGCACGCCTTCCTTGACTCTTGTATTAAATCCTTCTCATAATAAACAATTACCTCCTATTAGCTTTCATAATTACTTGCTGTGCTGCATTCTAGCCTTTTGCAAATCAGCCACTGAAAATCCCCCAAAATCCCTTTTTATTTCTGAGCTCTATATAATCCCTCATTTAGATTTAAAAAAAATATCCCCCCGCAAAATGGATATTTTCACATTTTTTCACGTCCAAGTCCATTTGTCAGAGGTTGGTCCACCTTTATTTCTTTGCAGACTCCTTCTGTCATCTCTCCCCAGTTACTGTACTCCCATGACTTTAGAACATAGAACACTGCAGCACAGTACAGGCCCTTCGGTCCACAATGTTATGCTGCTCTATGGAACCCTACTCAACCAAGTAAACCTTCTCTACCTCATACACATAACCCTCTATTTTTCTTGCATCCACGCACCTGTTTAAATGCCTTTTAAATGTCCCCATTGTTCCAGCCTCCACCACCATCCCTGGCAAGGCATTCCAGGCACCCACTACTCTGTGTGAAAATCTACCCATGACATCTCCCCTAAACTTTCTTCCCCTTACTTTGTACAAATGTCCTCTGGAGTTTGTTACTCTCAACCCAGGAAAAAAAGTGTTGGCTGTCCACCCTACTGATGCCCCTCATAATCTTGTAGACCTTTATTAAGTCAACTTTCTTTTGCTTCTCTCTCTCTCTCTGACTGCAAGTTCAACTGCAAGTGGCGTTTAGGCAATTCCTGCTGGTGGCGAACCTGTCTGCCTTGCAGCAGGCAAAAATAATTTCATGTAATATAACACTTTTATTCCTATTACAATAAATTGAATCTTGAATCATCATTCTTCGCTTCAAAGAGAAAATCTCTAGCTGTTAATCTTGCATTAAAAGACAGGTTCAATTAAATTGTATCGTCAATTGCCGACTGATGGACACCATCTCTTCCTCTCACTGAGGCTGAACTAGACATCTTCGCCATTCCAGATGGAATGAAATCCTGGAAGGACTGTGAGATAAACCTGCTCGGGAAAACCTGGAATCATAGCAATAGTCCATTACCACATTCTTGGGAGTCACTACCTCGGAAGATCTTTCCTGGAACCAACACACCAATGGCATCATGAAGAAAGCCTCCACTTCCTCAGGAGTTTGCGGAGGAGCTAGTGGAGTTGTTCAAGTGAACCGGTACGGACTTGAAGGGCCGACATGGCCTGTTTCCGTGCTGTAAACGGTTATATGGTTGTATTCTTCAATCTTGTTAAATCTCCTCTGCACCCTCTCCGTAGCCTCCTCATCCTTCCTTAAAAGAGGTCTACAAGTTTCTGAGAGGCATAGATAAGGTGGACATCTGACACCTTTATCCCAGGCTGTGAATAGCAAATACCTGAGAACATCTGTGCAAAGTGAAGGGGAGATATTAGGGGTAAGTTTTTCTACACAGAAAGCTGTGGGTGGCTGGAATGCCTTGCCAGGTGGTGGTGGAGGCTAAATGAGGGGAATTTAAGAGACTCTTAGACAGGCACAAGGATGAAAGAAAAAAAAGTAGAGGGTAACGAGGTAGGAAGAGTTTAGTATTTTTTAGTTGGAATATATAGATAGGCCCAACATCAAGGGCCAAAGGGCCTGTACTGTGCTGTAATGTTTTATGTCTCTGTAATGACTTTTGAGTAACTATATCCTTGATCCTTTGTCCAAGACACATACAAATAGTAAAATTTTGGAATAGAAGATAGCACCACACTATTACAACAGCAGTGACTCAGGTTTGAATCCAGAGCCGTATGTAAGGAACTTGTACGTTCTCCCCATGACTTGGATAGATTTTCTCTGGGTGCTACTGTTTCCTCTCACCCTCCAAATCATACAGTGATGGTAGTTTAATTGGGTGTAATTGAACAGAAAGTGTTTAATGGGCCAAATGGGCCTTCTGGTGTGCTTCAGTTAAAATAAAAAAATTAAAGAAATAAATTAAATCTTTGTGACACAATAATTTGACCTCTTGATATCCTAAAAGAAACCCAGATCCATCTAACATCAACCAGCAAAATTTCCTGTCCACGCCATACATTACCTTATAGACCATGAACTTATAATTTCTACAAAACCTTTCGATGCGGCAAGTGGCACAGCTCCTAGCATCAGTGACCTAGGAACAATCCTGAGGTTGGGTACTCTCTGTGTAGAGTTTGCATGCTCTTCCAGTGACTGTGTGGGTTTACTTTGGGTCTCTGGTTTCTTCCCACATCCTAACGACATGGAGGCTGACAGTCAAATTGGCCAAAGTAAATTGTCCCCACAATTTACATTCTGGAGGGGAATTAAGAGTGGGGAGAATAAAAGTTAAAAAACAATGCTGGAGAAACTCAGCAGGTTAAACAATGTACTTTCTATCGCAAAGATAAAGGGACATAACCAACGTTTCGGGCTTGAGCCCTTGAATAAACTGTGGGCAGGTGACAGGCAGAATCTCTTTCGCCAGATTAAAAATGTAACATATTAAGGGTATGTGTTTAAGATGGGAGAAGTGAGTGGTTCAGCGTAAAGGAGATGTGGGGGGCAATTTATTTTTAAAAAAACATAGGCGCCTGGAATGGGATGTCAGCAGTAGTGGGTTAAGCAGATATGAATATAGAATTTAAAAGGCTTCTCAATGGATATATTAATACGTAGGGATGGAGGCATATGCATCTTGTACAGCCAAGAGTTTTAGTTAAATTTGGCATCATGCTCGATGCAGAAATCATGGGTCAGAGGGCTTGTTCATGTTAATTCTATGTTCCATGTTCTAATGGAGGATTACTGTAAATGAACAGACTCAGTCAGCCCATTTCCCAGCTACATCCCTCTCTGTTTCTCATCAAATATCTTCTGGAAATCCAAGCACAGTTCATCCATCGGTTATCCGACTTCAAAAAGCCCACCATGGAAGATATCCAGGAAGCCATTATCTGTGATTTCTTGAATATTGAATACTGTGTTGGTGCTGCGCTGGAACCTGTGATATTCGAGAACTGTGAAGCAATGCACCAACTTCTTTTCCCCCAGAATCACTAAGCTCAGTAAGGTTTATTGGCACTGTTCCTTTCCAGGCAAGAGGCATATATTGCACTCCACTACAACTGTGCACCTTTGGAAAGCAGCTCACTTGAAAGTTTCTGCACACACATGTGGTTTTCAACACTTTACTCTATGGCATTCAACCCTGGCATCTGCAGACTTAATACAAAACACCCTGACTCTGCAGTGAAGGGTGTAGAACATTCTTAATGAGAAAACTTAATACAACTCCATTTCTTTTTAAATGAAATTAAACATGGAACATTACCCCATTGAAATTATGGTCTGCTGGAAAATTTTATTCAAAATAGGTAAAACAAATGAAGTCTTCAAAAAAAAAGCCTGCATAATTAAAGGCATGTCTGCAAGAATTCACTTCTAGCACAGGTTTATTTTTTTAAAGCACAAAATTAAATGCTCAGATTAAGGAACTGAAAATAAACTGCTAATCAACTATTCAACCCAACTACAGACCCCCCACCCCCAAAGAAAATGACCAATGATCCACAGAATGAAAACAAGATATACCAAATTTGGCCAAGTGGACAACGAACCAATTATTAGTACCAACGATCCACGGCATTTCCACACCTACTGGGGAAAGGACTGAATTACGAAAAGGAAGCATTGAACAGCATCACTGGCACCTCTCTGGTGTACGGTTTCCATGTAAGTCACAAACTCCCATTTTTCTGTTCTTCAATAACAGAGAAAAGGTAAAGGAGCAACTCCTCTCCTTTCACCATCTTTTTATTCGGGAACCAGACTTTTTTTTCAGCTCACCCAAAACGTTGGTTATATCCCTTTGTTTCCAATAGTCCTGAGTTTTCCCATCACTTGTCTATGGCCACAAGTTCTGTGACCTTCTGACTAAATAAGTTTTTCTGCATCTCTGTTTTAAATTGACACCTTTTTATCAGAAATGATGCCCTCTTGTCCTAGAATCTCCTATCATAGGAAAAAACATCCTTGCCACATCCACTCTATCCGGGCCTTTCAGCATTCCAAATGCCTCAATGAGGTCCTCCCTCCATTGAGTACAGTCCCAGAGCCAATAATTGTTCCTCATATACTAACCCTTTCATTCCTGGTATCATTCTCGTACATCTTCTCTGTACCTTTTTCAATATGCGAACGTCCTTTCTGAAATATGGCACCCAAAACAGTACACACTACTCCAAGTGAGGTCTCACCAGTGGTTTTTTACCATCTCAACATGACATCCTTGTTCTTGAATGCTATCCCTCTAGAAATGAATGGCAAGTTTGCATTTGCCTTCTTCACCACTGACTCAACCTGGAGGTCAACCTTCATATTTTCATTTTTCAATCTTTTTATTAAACATTATAGTAAACAATCCATGAGGAGAATCGAACAGTAAAAACAGAAACATCAATATATTGCAATACATAATATAACATAAAACATTTTAACATATTGAACAATATTATCCCCTTCTTCTCAATTTGGAATATTTTTTTTTAATTTATTGTTAAATCCCCATCTAATCTACCAAAATAATCAACAAAAAAAACCCAGCAATAGCATCAAATAAAGGCTGGGCAGCCTAAACTGAGGTTTCTCTACAACAGATCAATACAAATTATTTATCTGGCCTTTGCCAATAAAAAAAAAATCAACAGAAATTCAGAACAGTCTGGAAGGTAAAGTCAAAATACAAATTAACCATATGAAAATAGTTTATCAAAGGACGCCAAGTTTCTTCAAACTTCATAGAGGTATCAAAAGTGCAACTTCTAATTTTTTTTATAAACTTAAACATGACGTAACTTGAGAGAACCATTGCATATAAGTAGGTGAATTAGGATCTTTCCATTTTAAAAAAATGGCCCTTCTGGCCAACAGTGTAGTAAAGGCGACAACCCGACGTGCAGAAATGAGAACTCGACCCACCTCTGGAACTATAATTCCAAAAATAGCAGTCGATGGATTAGGTTCAAATCTAATACCCAGTGTAATTGACAGAATTCTTGAAAATATCTGTCCAATTCTTGTCCAATACAGAGCAAGACCAAGACATATGCATTAGTGTGGCCACACGTGATTTATGGAGGTCAACATTTAGGGTATCCATGATGAGGTCTCCCAAGTCCCTTTACACCTCGGAATTTTGAATTTTACCCCATCTAAAACATAGTCTGCCCATTTATTTCTTCTATTAAAGTGCATTACCACACACTTGCCACCTCTTTGCCCATTTTCCTAATCTATCCAAGCCTTTCTGTATCCTCAGCACCACTCCCCCTACCACCCATTTTGGTATCATTTGCAAATTTGTACACAAAAGCCATCTATTCCATAATCCAAATCATTTGTATACAATGTAAAGAGAAGCAGCACCAATGCAGACACCTGTGGAACACCAGTGGTAACCAGTAGCCAATCAGAAGAGGATTCTCCCTATTCTTACTCTATTTCCTGAATACCAGTCAAATTTCTAGCCATGCAAGTATCCTTCCAGTAATTCCATGGGCTCTCATCTTGTTTAGCAGCGTTACGTGTGGCACCTTGTCAAAGGCCCTTTGAAAGTCCAAATACACAACATCCACCACATCTTCCCTGTCTATCCCACTCGTGATCTCTTCGAAAAATTGCAATAGGTTTGTCAGGCATGATTTTTCTTGAAAGAAACCATACTGATTTGGGCCTATCTTTTCATGTACCTCCAGGTATTCTGTAATGTCATTTTTGACAATGCACCTCTAGGCATTCCTTAATCTCATCTGAATGTTTACTTCCAAGGTCACCCAGGACCAGTTGTATGTCAAATTTTCTGAATCCATCAGCATGCGCTGCTGTTCTGTTTTCCCAAATGGATAAATTCAAATTTTATTTACGTTAGACTGCAATGTCTACATATTTGCTCTTCTGTTGCCTAAAATGCCTGTAGTCTCTTTGCATCCTTATCAAAATGCATAACTTGTTTTGCTGAATGTCCACAGAAAATTCAAATCAGTTACAATCCCTAATTTATTTCAGCGGAGCATCCACACACAAAAAAATCCGATATGATAGCCAAATGGAATTTTCCTTTCAATCGCACTGTCTTTGTCAAATTCTGCTGACATGTTCCCTTATCTCATCCCTTATGATAGACCTGAATATTTCCCACCATACATAGTTCCTCCTCCTTTTCTTAAGTAGGAAGGCTGAATTTGCCATCCTCCATTTTGCAGGATCTGTCTATAGAATTTTGGAAGGTGACAACTAATACATACTTCTTTTTATTTGGCTTGGCTTCGCGGACGAAGATTTATGGAGGGGGTTAAAAGTCCACGTCAGCTGCAGGCTCGTTTGTGGCTGACAAGTCCGATGCGGGACAGGCAGTCACGGTTGCAGCGGTTGCAGGGGAAAATTGGTTGGTTGGGGTTGGGTTTTTCCTCCTTTGCCTTTTGTCAGTGAGGTGGGCTCTGCGGTCTTCTTCAAAGGAGGTTGCTGCCCGCCAAACCGTGAGGTGCCAAGATGCACGGTTTGAGGCGTTATCAGCCCACTGGCGGTGGTCAATGTGGCAGGCACCAAGAGATTTCTTTAGGCAGTCCTTGTACCTTTTCTTTGGTGCACCTCTGTCACGGTGGCCAATGGAGAGCTCGCCATATAACACGATCTTGGGAAGGCGATGGTCCTCCATTCTGGAGACGTGACCCATCCAGCGCAGCTGGATCTTCAGCAGCGTGGACTCGATGCTGTCGACCTCTGCCATCTCGAGTACTTCGACGTTAGGGATGAAAGCGCTCCAATGGATGTTGAGGATGGAGCGGAGACAACGCTGGTGGAAGCGTTCTAGGAGCCGTAGGTGGTGCCGGTAGAGGACCCATGATTCAGAGCCGAACAGGAGTGTGGGTATGACAACGGCTCTGTATACGCTTATCTTTGTGAGGTTTTTCAGTTGGTTGTTTTTCCAGACTCTTTTGTGTAGTCTTCCAAAGGCGCTATTTGCCTTGGCGAGTCTGTTGTCTATCTCATTGTTGATCCTTGCATCTGATGAAATGGTGTAGCCGAGATAGGTAAACTGGTTGACCGTTTTGAGTTTTGTGTGCCCGATGGAGATGTGGGGGGGCTGGTAGTCATGGTGGGGAGCTGGCTGATGGAGGACCTCAGTTTTCTTCAGGCTGACTTCCAGGCCAAACAGCTACGCACAGTTAAAACAACAGCCCACCAGGCCAGCAACATCATTATCTCCAAAAATGGGTAATTAGCGGCAATAGTTCACAGTTGGATTAAAGTGGAGTAAGCCCTCTTAAACAGTAACTCTCTCCTGCCAAAAAAATATACTTTCAAGGTACAAAAACAAACTCAAAGCCAAGTTTCACCAGAGCTTGTATCGAGAAGAAAAAAATAATCAATTTAAAAACACAATCGTGTCAGAACAAATAACTTTGGAAATCTAACAAAGGCTGCAGGCAATCAAGTACAAAAGGTTTAAGAGATTAGTTAATGGCTTTCGAAGATGGCTGACCAAACCTAAACATCCAACCACATTCTCAAGTGCCTTGAATTCCATGATGTGGAGGAATAGGAAATAATTGCTCACTTCCTTCCAGCTAATGCATTCCTGTTGGTTTGAAATTCGAGGAACACAACTAAATAGTAGGGCATTTAGTTCCTCACGCCTGCCCCACTATTTAATATGTTCATGATTGATGTATTTAAAACACACAGAAATGCTGGAGGAACTCAGCCGGTCTCGCCCATAGGAGATAAAGATATATTACTGGTTTCAGGTTTGAACCTTCCTTCAAGGAACAAGCAAAGAACAGAAAGACTGAAGAATTAGTAAGTGCAGGACATCCAACTCACACCTTTTTATTGGTCTGATAAGAGAAGAGATGAGCATTGATTTTGGCTCTGTGAAAGGAATCAGAGGGAAAAGGGAAGCGAGAGACCGAGACCGAGACAAAGCTGGGGGAAAGGTGACATGCGGAAGAAATGAGTGGGGGTTGGAGTTAAACTGAAATTGGAGAAGTCCATATTAATGCCACCAGATTAGAGGGTGCCTAGATGGAAGATGAGGGGTTGTTCCTCCCCTTTGGGGGAGTTCTTAGTCTGGCAGTGCCTTAATTCATGGACAGACATGTAAGCAAGGGAATGGGATGGGGAATTGAAATGCATGGCTACTGGGAGATCCATGCTATTGTGGTAGGCAGAGCAGAGGTGTTCAACAAAGCGATCTCCCAGTCTGAGGCCAGTCTCTCCTATGTAGAGGAGACTACGATGGGAGCAAGAGTAGATGACCCCTGTTTCACACTTCTTGTGGTTGATGTATGCTCGTCTCAACTCCTCTTTGTCAGTTATTCGCAACCACAATTCTTCAATTTCGCAAATATCTCTCTCAACATTAAATACTTCCATTGATCTAACCACTTTCACCCTTGAGGGGTAGGGAATTCGAGAGATTCAGTGCCCTCAGAGAATTTTTTTTTTAAATTATTTAGAGATACAGCATGGTAACAGGCCCTCAGCCTGTGCTACCCAATTAACCTACAACCCCAAACATTTTGAAGGGTGGAAGGAAACTGGAACATGTGGAGGAAACCCATGCAGGTACAGGGAGAATGGACGAACTCCTCACAGACAGTGCTGGATTCGAACACTTGTCACTGGCGCTGTAATAACATTGTGTAAACCGCTACACTAAACGGGGGCACCCATATATTTTATGCACAACATAGTCACATCTGCCCTCGCCACCAAACCCCCACCCCCCCACTAACCTCACCCAGAGCTGAAGAGTCTAAAACTTGAAGGCATAGACTAAGGATGAGAGGGGAAAGTGTGGTGATACAACCACAAGCCTACTGCAGGGGTCAATCTCTGCACCTGCAGGAAGACCACCCAAGGACTGGCTCCACCTGGCCGGCTATCAATAGACTCTCTAGGGGGCTGACTCCACCTGGCTGGCTGTCAATCAGCTGACCCGAATATAGACCTGAGCCGGCCCCTCTTGAGCCAGTCACACAGGAGCCACCGAAGCATGAATTGATGTTCAGACTTCAACCTGAATAAAGCCTGTTGTACAGTCTTTTGAGTTTTGTACTTGCTTCCTGCTACCTCAACGCACCACAGCAAGTTTTATTTTAAAGAGCTAAGAGGTGCCTTCTTCCACACAGAGGGTGGTGGGTATACAGAACGAGGAAATGCTATCATCTCATCAATATTTCTATGACATCTAGACAGGTGCATGGAAAGATTTGGAGATAAATGGCCAAACACAAGCAAATGGGATCTGCTTAAACAGATAACTTGGTTGGCACAGACAAGTTGCACTGAAGGACTTGTTTCTTTGAATTGAAACTCCATGATTCTATGCTTGAAATATTCACTGCAGTGCTACTGTTGATGAAGGACAAAAACAAAATACCACAATCCAAGGCAGTGGTAAATAAATGCACACATTAACCACGTTCCAAAACACAACCTGTACCATACATTTACAGGTAATCCTCCACGAAAAATGCTTGGGGACGATTTAGAAATTATCACTCTCCACCAAATATCTTGCTTTCAGCTTTCTCTCGCATCTGCTCAAGACCATGCTGACTGCAGAGCACCCTGTTAATGCAAACCTGACCTGCAGTAGGGGCAAGGTGCCAGTGGTGAGATAAACTTACAGCTGGCTTCCCAATCTCCGACACAGAATGAAAATAAACACAGCCTTTGCATTCGCTCAGATCCCATAAACAGAATCTGTGCTCTGGGAAAATTGCCCTCATTAAAACCTTTCAGTAAACTGTGAGCTTGGAGGGGTTCAGTCTTGCTCTGCATGGGAAAAAACACTGCATCTTCTCACAGCCTGGAATGAAAGAGATGCACCGTGGTCAAAAATAAATGGAAACAGGCCCAACCCAAAACTGTCTCTGATGCCAGTCAATTCTGACTCACTTTCGCCAAGGCCAGCTGCCAAGTAGAGTGTAAAGGAACAACTTGTACTGCTCATTCTTGCTCATTTAATTTACACTGGTTGAATTTAACCAGCCTGCCAGGGCCTGAGGTGGGGCAGACAGGGGAAGTCCATCAAAATATTATACTTTAACATTTTTAAAAATTCAGCGACAGTGCAATGAGAGACTCTTCTGGCCGCCCCCAATTTAATTCCCATTCATTTTTGAAAAGTGGGAGGAAACTGGGGCACCCAGAGGAAACCCATGCAGACATGGGGAGAAGGTACAAACTCCTTACAGACAGGAACAGTTTCTAACCTGGGTCACCGGCAGTGTAATAGCATTGCATTCACTGCTGACTGAGCTACCTCAACCTCAACTCCTCCTCTGTATCAGATCTCCTGAGACCGCAAACTTTAAAAGATTTATCTCCCTCCCTTTTAAATACTTCTAATAGCTGGCCTTCACAAATAGCTGGGGTAGAGAGTTCCACTACCCTCTGCAAGAAGAAACGTAATTTCATTTACATTTAATTTACACATACAGTAATGTAACAGGCCCTTCTAGCCCATGAACCCATGCCATCCAATACCCCATTTAATCTACAACCCCAGTACATTATGAAGAGTGCAAGAAACAGAAGGACTCGGAGGAAACACATGTAGATGCAGGGAGAATGTACAAACTCCTTACATTTGGCATTGGATTCAAACCTGGATTCCTGGTGCTGTACCTTTCTTCTTTGGCTTGGCTTCGCGGACGAAGATTTATGGAGGGGTAATGTCCACGTCAGCTGTACCAGAATTGCGCTAACCGTGAAGGAAACCGTGCAGCTTCTTTGTTTTGATTGACCATCCCTTTTATACTGAAGCTACATAACTTAATAGAGGTGTACCCATTTATGAGGGGCCTAGAAAGGGTGGACATCTGAGGTGATAATAGCAAGGGCCAGAGGACATCTGTTTAAGTAAAGTGAAGGAAAGTTTAGGGGAGATGTCAGAGGTAAGTTTAAAAAGAAAACAAGAGTGGTGGGTGCTTGAAATGCAGTGGAAGGAGAGGCTGGTACAATAGGGACATTTAAAAGACTCTTAGATAGACAAATGATTGTAAGGAACCCAGAGTGGTATGGGTGTGTGGTGGAAAAATTAGATCGTAGTGGAGTAGGTTTAAGTCCAAAGTTCAGATTTATATGACAAAACAGAATCCAGAGGTTCTTTTTCCTGAGAGCCAGGCAGAATTTCTACTTTCTACAGCACAAGATCATGGGCTGAAGGGCCTGTACCATGCTATAATGTTCTATGCTCTACATCCTTGTGCTTAGGACTGTTCCGCCAACGTAAACATCTACCCTTTCACGCTTCCTTCGGCTCTTACTTATTTCGACAAGAACATTCCTTAATTTTCTAAACTCCAAAGACCCAACACACTTTATCTCTCGTGAGGACACCGACACTGCCTGCCACCATCCATTTACTTTCGAGGTTGGCAGCTCAATGCATGTTAATCAATTCTAGTAATACAGGCCTTAGCTTTCAGCCTTTCAGGATGCTTTGCCATCTTCATGCAGCCACTCCACCTCCCTTCATCCACCATCAGAATAAAAACAGCACAAAGGAGACTAAAATACAATTCATCACAGGCAGGAACATCCACTCCCCCTCCACCATCAGACTCCTCAATAACAAACTCAATCAGAGACTCATTTAAGGACACTAACTTTGCACAATTTTTTATGACCTAATATTTATTTTTTTCTGTATTGAACAGATTGCTTACATTTCTTTGTTGACATTTCCCTCTTTTGTAATGCATATTTTTCTTGAGTACAGTTACCGATAAGAAGAAATTCTGCAATAAAAAGAATCTCAGGGGAACTATGCACGTATTCTGACAATAAATCTGAACTTTGAATCTCACTATTCAAGGTTCCATTAATTAATATTTTATTATTGATTAATACTCAGCAACATTTCAGAATCTTTGGCATATTTTGCAAAGATTCAAGAATCTTTTGCTGTGCAATACTCTCTTTCAGTCCGCAAGTCTCTAAGTCTCTTATTACTAGGAGAAATGGTCAAGTTGTACCACATTTTCCAGCTCCCATCGGTCCTTCTCTTCCCACCTTCATTCCCACAAGAACAATACAGCATAAGGAAGGGGTTACTTCCATTCATGGTTTTCTCCCCACAACTCTACAAAAATATTACAAAATCAGATTTTATCTGCCCAGCTATGTTCCCAATCTTAACTACTCTTAACTCTTAAATATATAGCAAACAAAATGCCTCTTTTCCACTGGCACCCTGTCCCAGGGATTAACTGGGAATTTATTGAGACAGGGTCCAGTGGAAAAGGAACCCTGTCCGAACACTGGCGTCAAATGATGTCATTTCACACTGGGGATTAGCCACCTCTACCTCTACTCATAGCCCTGGCGTTTGTTGACGCCGCTGGCGTGCTGATAAAAAGGGACAGCAGAAAGTCACCTGCTTCCAGTTGAACACTCTGATCCTTGGGATGAGTTATGTTCAGTGGAAAAGCAATTAGTGCCCAAGTCAAGGGTGACCCTGTGGAAACGGCACAAAGGGGTTCCTATCCCAGGACACTGCACTGCCAATTAATTGGGATGCTGGAGAAAAAGGGACTAAAGAAGAACCTGGAGTGGCTCAGCAGGGCAAAGAGTATTGATAGAGAGAATAAAAAAAAACATACAGCACATGAGCCTTCCATCCATGAGCCTGTGATCCCCAAGATACTCTAATTAGCCAACAACACTCATCTCTTTTTGAAATCTGGATAGAAACCAGAGCATGTAGACGAAACCCACACAGTCACAGGGAGAACATACAAACTCCTTACAGATAGCACCAGATTCAAATCCAGGTCAATAGTATTTTGCTAACCTCCCCACTGCACTATCTGTAAAAACACAAGGCTGGAGAAACTCAGTAGGTCAAACAGTGTTCTTTATAGAGCAAAGATAAAGACAATATAACCAACAGTTCAGGCTTGAGCTCTCCTCCCAGCTATGACTATACCTACTTGCCGTCCTTGCTTCAATGTTTCAGATCAGGCCATTCTACCCGACCAGAGGAAATAGTTCTTCCCTGCTCACTCTATCAGATCTCCTCATTCTTCCCTTGTTTTGTGGAGAACAATGCCAGGAGGAAACTCCACGTTCCGGCATGAACATCCCTCCCTCACACCACCTCTAACTATTCTTCAATCTGATTGGCCTTCTGGCTGACAGCAGTTTGAAATATATCATCCAACAGAAAATGCATAAACATTGTCCAGCTCAATGAATATAGGATTTATATGCCTGATTCTGATGCCAGTGTGTTGATTAAACCATTGGAGAAGGGACAACAGAAAGTCACCCATTTCCAGTTAAAGGTAGAACACTCTGATCGCCGGGGATGATGAGTTGTGTTCAATGGAAAAGCACTTAGTGTTCCAGTTAAGGGTGGCCCAGTGGCAATGGCATAAAGGGTTTCCTATCCCAGGACAAGGATAACACCGTAGTTACGTTGCTGGGTCACTAATGCAGAAATTCATACTAATTATCGAGAAAATTGGTCAAATCCCACTATAGCAACTTCAGTTAAATTCAGTTAATTAAAGAAACTAACAATGTAAAAGTAATGATGAACATTAAATTACTGGTTTGGGTTAGGGTTATTAAAGTCCAACAGTTCCTTCTGGGAAAGGAAATTTGCCATTCATACCCAATCCAGCCAAATGTTACTTTAAGCCCAAACCAATGTGGTTAACATTACAATCCCCCTAAATGACCATGAAAAGTCACTCAGTTCAAGTTATCTGCCCCTTCCCCCACCATTTTATTTAGGCACCTGCCTACATTTTGCTCAAACCTTGATGGAAATCTAAGAGTCGAAACATTGGTTATGTATCTTCATCTTTGCTATATAAAGTACACTATTTGACTTGCTGAGTTTCTCCAGCGTCGTGCTTTTACTTCAATCATGGTGTCTGCAGACTTTCAGTTCAAGAAATGAATGGACAATAAATGCTGCCATCATTGGTACTGTACACATCTGCTGAATAGTTTTAAAAAGCTATTTGTAATCCAATGCATTAGGACATGGAAGACTTGATCTATTTCCAATGTGAAGTATTGTATGCTTCTCTACATTAAATTTAATTTGCAATTGGCTTCACTAAAAAAACCCCGGCTCATTCAGTAATATAGGAGGGTCTGCAGAGAGATAGTGATGGGTCCAGTGAGTGGGAAAGGGTCTGGTAAATGGAGTATAGTGTTGATAAATGAAAGGTTATCACTTTGGAAGGAGAATCAGAAGATCAGATGATTACGTAAATGGTGAAAGATTACAGCATCTAATTGTGAGGAGGGTCTTGGTAGTGCGTGTGAATGAATCACAAAAGCTTAGCTTTCAGGTGCAACAGGCAATCAAGAAGGCAAATAGAATGTTGGCCAACATTCCTGCAACTGGAGGGATTGAATTTAAGAGCAGGGAGGTTGTGCTGCACCTATACAAGATACTGGTAAGACTGCACCTCAGATTTCAGATGTATTGTCAGAGTACATACAATCCTGAACTTTTTTTTTTCCCTATTGGCATGGCAGAATTACCACTTATTGGCAGCTCAACAAAAAAAACTGCACACAGCGTACACGTAAACAAATAAAGAACTTTTCACAGCTAACAAATATAAACAAACTGACTGTGCAATAGAGAGAATTAAAATAAATCAATAAAGTGCACAAGTAAGACTCCTTAAATGAGTCCCTGATTGAGTGTGTCATTGAGGAGTCTGATGGTGGAGGGGTAATAGCTGTTCCTGAACCTGCTGGTGCAAGTCTTGCAGCACCTGAACCTCTTTCCTGATAGCAGCAGGGAGAACAGTGTATGTGCTGGGTGGTGTGGATCCTTGATGATTGCTGCTGCTTTCCAATGGCAGATGTTTTCAATGGTGGGGGCGGGGTGGGGGCGGCTTTGCCTGTGATGCCATGAGCCTTGTGGACAAGGCTACCTCTTAGAATGCTTTATGCTCAGGTGTATTGGTGAGCCCAGACCAGACCATAATGTAGCCAGTCAGCACACTTTCTACTACACATCTGTAGAAAATATGGAGTATTTTGTGCAGTTCTGGTCTCCTTACTTCAAAGATATAGAGGAGGTTTACCAAGTTGATTCCAGAGATGAAGGGTTTATCAGGAGATATCGAGTTGCCTGGGTCCTATACTTATTGGAATTCAGAAGAATGAGAGGGGATCATAAAATTTTGAAAGGGATAGAAATGATAGAGAGAGAAAAAGATTTTCACATTTAGTGTTCTCTCTCCAAGTTTTCCCAATCCTCTAGCTTCTAGCTAACTGTGATAGGCATGAGCTTTCAGTCTCCACCCACAATGAAAAGAATATTTTGTACTTACTTTGATTCAGAACCATTTTGGCTATATCACCATCAGTCATTTTCAACAATATTTTTGTACCACATAGCAGAGAATAAGCAAAAGGCACAGTGAGTAGTGACGACGGTGGTGACGACGGATGGTAACAAACTGGTGCCAACAGAGCGACATGGGCAAGTGAGGTCAGGTGTGAAATTTTCCACTTGAGGTGTCACGTTAGCGCTCAGAAGGTTTCAAATTTTGGAGCATTTTGGATAAGGGGTACTTGACCTGTATCATCTCAAAGTGCTGGAACCTGCATCTACATCATGTCTCCACTAAAAAGAGTGGTGCTGAGTTTAATTCTTGTTAAACTAAATTCTAAATGGTGATTAAGTATTTTAATTTACATAATCATTCCTAAACCACTTTCCTGGTCAGTCATATAAAGCAACAGACTGACTCTCATTCTGAATGCATGAGTCACTCCTTTATGAGAAGGGAACACATTGTGCACAACTCCAGACCAAGTAAAAGTCATTTAATTTCCTATTTTTAAGCCAAATTTATTTCAAATTTCTCATTTCAAAGGAGAAGCTGATAGAATGTTCTGCCACATGTGGGAATCTTCATCTACGGCTGTTGTTTCAGAGTAAGGGATTGCCCATTTAAGTTAAGAGATATTTCTTCTCTCAAGAGCATGGTACATCAGCCTTTACCACCACCCCTGGGAAAGCATTTCAGGCACCTACAACATGGTGTGTAAAAAAAAAAGTACCACTGATGCCTCCCCTAAACTTTCCTCCCTAACTTTGGTTAGGGTTAGGTGTTTGCTATTCCTGCCCTGGGCTGTCCTCCTTCTCTATGCCTCTCAGAATCTTAGTGGACCTCTATAAGTCTTCCCCCATCCTATGCTCAAAAGCGAAAAGTCATTGCTCTGATAACCTTACCTCATAAGATTTATTTTCAAATCTAGGCAACATTCTGGTAACACTCCCATCCTCTCCATAGCTTCCACATCCTTCCTATAATGAGGTTACCAGAACAAACACAATACTCTAAGTGCTGTCTCCACCAGAGATTTGTAGAGTTGCAACGTATCCTCTCAACTCTTGATATTAGCCTTCATAAATCAAAGTAATGAGTACAGGTTATAGCAAAGTTATATAAGACATTGGCAAGGCCAAATTTGGAGTATTGTGTGCAGTTTTGGTCACCTAACTACAAGGAAGATATTAATACAATTGTAAGAGTGCAGATAAGATTTACCAGGATGTTGCTGGGATTTGAGAGACTGAGTTACAGGGAAAGGTTAAACAGGTTAGGGCTTTAATCCTTGGAACATAGAAAAATGAGAGGAGATTTAATAGGGGTATACAAAATTTTGATGGGTATGGATAGAGTAAATATAGATAGGCTTTTTCCATTGAGGGTAGGTGACATACAAACCAGAGGACATGGGTTAAGGGTGAAAGGGGAGGAGTTTAGGGGAATATTGGGGGAATTTCTTCACATAGAGAGTGGTGAGAGTATGGAAGATGCTGCCAGCTGAAGTGGGCTCAATATTAACATTTCGGAAAAATATGGACAGGCTCATGGAAGGGAGGTGTGTGGATGGATATGGGTACAGGTTAAGAGAACTAGGCAAATTAATAGGTCGACATAGATTTGAAGGGCCTGTTTTCTGTGTGGATATGGTAACCAACATTTTAATTCCTATTGGTGCCGCGTGACCTGCTGAGTATCTTAAGCACATTTGTGTATTGCCTTCAACCCCAGTATCCACAAACTTTCTAAGTGCTTGAAAAGAGTGCTTTTTAAATTTCCTTCAAAAACTCCATCTGCCCAGTAAAAGCAGCTTTGAGTGTTGCCTGGAGATCAAAGCTATTCCATTCTTACTAGTGGGCATGGAGCCCAATGGTAAGAATGGAGAAGGCAGAGCTGAAAAGAAACAGGACAAGCTTTACCCACCACAGGATCAAGCCAGCAAATGATCTGCCCTTCAACACGTTTCTGGACCTGTGCATGCAAATGATATGAGAGTCTTTGCCAAGCAGAGTCAGATTAAAATCTGGAACTCTGGAAAAGACCCAGCAATGCATGCGCCCCTGTACTACTTACTGGCTGCTTTATTTTATTCACAGTGCAATCCAAGTGCATGGGAAAAGGACTTAAAGATGGAACGGAACTGTGACTCAGCAGTTCACAGAGGCAGGACTTTCTAGAAAGATGATCAAGGGCCTTATCAAAATTACCTGAACACTGGGATGGATCTTCTGTTGCTTTGAGATCATTGCCACTGTGTCTGTTTTCCAGTGATTGGCACAGCATTGTTGGTTGAAGGGTCTGCACTGTACTTTTCTTTGGCTTGGCTTCGCGGACGAAGATTTATGGAGGGGGTAAAAAGTCCACATCAGCTGCAGGCTCATTTGTGGCTGACAAGTCCGATGCGGGACAGGCAGACACGATTGCAGCGGTTGCAAGGGAAAATTGGTTGGTTGGGGTTGGGTGTTGGGTTTTTCCTCCTTTGCCTTTTGTCAGTGAGGTGGGCTCTGCGGTCTTCTTCAAAGGAGGTTGCTGCCCGCCAAACTGTGAGGCGCCAAGATGCACGGTTTGAGGTGATATCAGCCCACTGGCGGTGGTCAATGTGGCAGGCACCAAGAGATTTCTTTAGGCAGTCCTTGTACCTTTTCTTTGGTGCACCTCTGTCACGGTGGCCAGTGGAGAGCTCGCCATATAACACGATCTTGGGAAGGCGATGGTCCTCCATTCTGGAGACGTGACCCATCCAGCGCAGCTGGATCTTCAGCAGCGTGGACTCGATGCTGTCGACCTCTGCCATCTCGAGTACTTCGATGTTAGGGGTGTAAGCGCTCCAATGGATGTTGAGGATGGAGCGGAGACAACGCTGGTGGAAGCGTTCTAGGAGCCGTAGGTGGTGCCGGTAGAGGACCCATGATTCGGAGCCGAACAGGAGTGTGGGTATGACAACGGCTCTGTATACGCTTATCTTTGTGAGGTTTTTCAGTTGGTTGTTTTTCCAGACTCTTTTGTGTAGTCTTCCAAAGGCGCTATTTGCCTTGGCGAGTCTGTTGTCTATCTCATTGTCGATCCTTGCATCTGATGAAATGGTGCAGCCGAGATAGGTAAACTGGTTGACCGTTTTGAGTTTTGTGTGCCCGATGGAGATGTGGGGGGGCTGGTAGTCATGGTGGGGAGCTGGCTGATGGAGGACCTCAGTTTTCTTCAGGCTGACTTCCAGGCCAAACATTTTGGCAGTTTCCGCAAAGCAGGACGTCAAGCGCTGAAGAGCTGGCTCTGAATGGGCAACTAAAGCGGCATCATCTGCAAAGAGTAGTTCACGGAGAAGTTTCTCTTGTGTCTTGGTGTGAGCTTGCAGGCGCCTCAGATTGAAGAGACTGCCATCCGTGCGGTACCGGATGTAAACAGCGTCTTCATTGTTGGGGTCTTTCATGGCTTGGTTCAGCATCATGCTGAAGAAGATTGAAAAGAGGGTTGGTGCGAGAACACAGCCTTGCTTCACGCCATTGTTAATGGAGAAGGGTTCAGAGAGCTCATTGCTGTATCTGACCCGACCTTGTTGGTTTTCGTGCAGTTGGATAATCATGTTGAGGAACTTTGGGGGACATCCGATGCGCTCTAGTATTTGCCAAAGCCCTTTCCTGCTCACGGTGTCGAAGGCTTTGGTGAGGTCAACAAAGGTGATGTAGAGTCCTTTGTTTTGTTCTCTGCACTTTTCTTGCCCTCAGACAGCACTGTACTGGAATGCTATTAAACCACCCCTCAGGAGAACATGAAGCAGTTGTCATCGAAAGGTCAGTAGTGGAGAGGATCAACAACTTCAATTACTGGGTGTCAACATCTCTGAGGATCCGTCCTGGGGCCTCCATGTCAATGCAATCACAAAGAAGGCTCACTAGAGTCTGTACTTCATTAGGAGTTTGATGCGATTTGATATGTTACCAAAGACTCTCAAAAGTTTCCACAGGTATACCGTGGAGAGCATTCTGGTATACGCAATGCACAGAACAGGAAAGAAATCTCCAGAGTTGTCAACTCAGCTAGTGACGTCTTCACTCCTTTGAGGACACCTACAAGAAAGCAGCCTCTCTCCTCAAGGATCCCCACCACCCAGGCCATGCCATCTTCAAATTGCGACCATCAGGAAAGAGGGTATAGGAACCTAAAGATGAGCAACCAGTGGCACAAGATCAGCTTTTTCCCCTCTGCCAGAATGGATAATAAACCACAGGCATTACCTCACTTTATCCTATTTTCTTGCATTAATTTGCTTATTTTTGAAATGTGATATACAGAAATATTTGCACTCTAACGCTGCCACAAAAGCCAAATTTTTGCAACATGGTCATGACAATAAATTCTGATGCTTCTTGAGAATTTATCAGCAATGGGAGCACCTGCCAGCAGATCCCTGCTGGATTCAATGGAAGATGGCATCAGCTGCAATAAAGGCAGGAGTTCACACCCTCAATGATAATGGGAAGTGAAATCAACTCCTTATGGTAAGTATTAAAGTCCAACCGAACATTCATGCAAATTACTCACAGGTGCACAGTGGTTTCTGAAGTTGCACAAGTTAGGAAGTATTCACAGTAGCTAGTGGAGCTACTGCTCACAGTGCCCAATAACCTGGGTTGAATCGGCGAGGATCAGTGACATCACCTCCTGCGCGATGACCGTCAACACCAGGACCCCACAAGCCTGCGTACTCAGCTCTCTACTGCACTCCCTGCGCACACGTGACTATGTGGCCAAACACTGCTCCATCCCCATCTTTAAATGCCTGATTGAGTCAGCCATCAGAGGCTGAAACAGAAAATCCAGTATAGAAGGGAACTAGAGGGACCTCACTCCCTCAACATTAAGGAGTTAGTCACAGACACTCCACTGTCCAAATCAATGGTGTCTAGTTGGAGATAGTAGGCAGTTTTAAGTACCCAGGTGTAAACATCTCCAATGATCATTCCTAGACTAACCCACTCAACAAGATGGCCAAGTAGCTGCATCAGTGCCTCTACTTTCTCAGAACCCTGAGGAAATTTGGCATGTTGTCTGAGTTACTCAACTTCCACTAAAAATGTTCAATCAGTCTGCATCACTGAATGTTACAGCAACTGCTCCACCCAAGACAACAATCTCCAGAATTGTGAACGCAACTCAGACGATTCCTAAGACAGTTCTAGTTTCAGGATGACTGTGTATCAAAAGTAGATCTGATGTTTGATTACCTATATTTGTATCTACATTGTGGTAAAATAATAGCAGTTCTAAAAGAGTTTTACAAATTCTTACATTTCCCATGCAGTTGTACTACTGCTTTATCTAAAGCAACTTTATTTTGGAATTCCTTTCTTTCTAGCGTAGTAGTATTTTGGAATACTAGCATTTCTAGAGCAATGCTATCTGAAAATGATTGACTGGCATACCGATTTCTGGAGGATTTTAGAAATAGAAGTGCCCCAAAATAATACTGATTTTTAAGTACAAGCATTTGAAATCCCGATCATTTTTTACTACCTATTTTTGTTTCTGAAATATATCCAGTTATGCAATATTTGTAAGTCTGAAATAGTATTATTTTGAAATTCCTGTGTTTCTAAAGCACAGCCTAAGCATATCCAAGATCAAGTTAATTTATAATGATTTTTAAATACAGGCATTTCAATTTGCTGTTACTTTGACATATCTGTCTTCTTAATTTTGAAACAACTGTATTTTTTTAAAAGCAGTACTATTTTCAAATTTCTGAGATAGGTTTAATTATGGGGCATCTGAATATTTGGAATACTTAACAGCAGTAATTTTGAAACGTGCAATTTTAATGCAGCCCTCTGCATGAATCAGTTCCTTTCCAAAAGTTTGATCATAGTTTGTGCATCATCGCAGGCACCAAGGTACAGTGTGAAAGCTCAGTTTGTGAGCAGTTCAGCTCCTCAACTTAAACATCACAGAGGAGGAGGAAAAACAGAATGCTGAGTTACAGACCAAAGGAAAAGGTCATTCCAAATCAGTCATATTTAGTTGTTTTAAATCACACCTAGTTTAGGTAAATAGAAAATTAGAAAGCAAAATAGGTATTGCATGCTTTAGTAATACGCCATTCTCCAATAAAATGTTCTTTTAGAAGTAGATGTTCCAAATAATTTACTCAAAAATACTTCCTTTCGAAATAAAGGAGTTTGAAACCAAACAAAAAGGAACTCAAATGTTTAGGTTTACAGGTATTTTAAACATATTTTTGGATAAAGAAACAAACTGTAGGAACGCAGCAGTACTTTTGAGTACTTGAATTCAAAGGCAGGTAGGTGTGCCTATGCATCTAAAGGTACTTTATTTTTCGGAACACCTATATTTCCAATGCTGGTGTAGTTCTGGAATGCGCTGAATTAAACGAGTACTTCTTTCTAAGGCTGTATTAGGTCTTTAATTTCCATATTCCTAAACTGGGTGTAATTTTGCAGAGCCAACATTCTCCTGTGAACACGTACCTGCTGTAGATGAGGCAGTCCATGTGGTTGATCTCCTGGTCAGACCTGTACCTCCTGTAGTCCTCCCACAGGTCCTTGAGTGCGGTCACCGAGAGGATGAAGACCACAGGAGCCAGGGCAAGCTCGGGCTGGAACGCACCCACGATGGGCACGAAGTTGAGCAGGGCGATGAAGACGAAGTAAACATTGGCGAAGCGGTGGAACTGCTCGAAGAGGTTTTTGGGGAGGAAGGAGAACAGCGAGTACTTGGTGGTCTTGAGCCGGTTGTCACCAGCCTGTGGGCGCGCCGGCTTCTCCGGCAACAGGCTGGAGCGGACACTCCTGCCCTCCTTCTTGGATGCCTTGCTCTTGCGAGACATCGTCCAACGAGCCCTCCAACTGCTCTCTTGAGCCATGTTGAGCGCTGCGGCGCCACCGGGAACCCCTCCCTCCACCTTGTGGACCACCAGTCCAAGCAAACTCATACACCGCAGCTGCCAGTCTTGAAATTCCGATCTCAAGTCAGCAAAACCACGCAGGCAAACAACCAACCACAACAAAAAATGAGTGGAAGAAGCAATTGGTCACCAATGGCTCTAACAAGGGAGAGCTTGGAAATAGTAGCCCCAAAATGCAAGTTACTGGCAATAAGATGTGGAACAGTCACCAGAAATAAAAGCTACTCCCCCCCCCCCCCCCCCCCCCCCCCAAGGTTGCAAGATCCAACATACAAGTTAGGCATCCGAATAGCACCAGTTTGGCCGGGCAGAGGCATATCAGAAAAATCACCAAGACTGCAAACCATCCAGTGAGTGGGTCAGCTCGCTACAGTGCCAGAAAGCAGGGGACACATCGCGTTCTCCCGCTGAGTCAAGTGCCGTCCTCTCTACTTCATTCCCTCGGCCACGCACTCGGGTGTAATTAGTTTCTCTTCGTGGTCTTCCTGACAGTTCCTCCTCCCGGTGTTCGGAAACTTCCCTCTTCTCTTCCATCTGGATTGCATATATATAAAATGAAGCGATGCACACACACGAGGCGAGAGAGAGGGAAGGAGAGGGGGAGGGAGGGAAGGAGAGAGAGAGGGAGGGAGGGAGGGAGAGAGAGAGAGAAAGGGAGGGAGAGAGAGAGGGAGGGAGGGAGAGAGAGGGAGGGAGGGAGGGAGAGAGAGGGAGGGAGGGAGAGAGAGAGAGGGAGGGAGGGAGGGAGAGAGGAGGGAGGGAGGGAGGGAGGGAGGGAGAGAGAGAGAGAGGGAGGGAGTGAGGAACCTCGTCGAGGTTAGAGGCGTTTGGAGAAATGTTGGTCGAGTTTTTAACTGTTTCGACTTCTAACTGTAGCAGTCCCACCGTCAGCGCTCAGCACTGCACCCACCCCTCCGCTTTCTGAGTGTTGGCCCGCTGCAACATTGAAACCATGGATTTAATGTAAGCTTCGCAGTGGCAAAGCCGTTGTTCCCTGTAATTTGCAGCCTTGTTGGTGTAGTCATGGTAGCTAGAACCCTGTGTGATAGTACAGATTCTATCACCAATGTGTATAGGTACAGATGGTAGTGTAAGATGACTGTGGTTGGCTGAGAGTGTAGCCACACCTACTGGCAGGTAGGATTGCTTCATACTTAAAGGATTGCTCCTAGCCAGACCAGGTCATTCTGGACTGGTCAACCTACTTGTGATACGCTCCAGTCTTTCAGTTAATAAAAGCCTTGGTTTGGATCAACAAGTTTTTGGTTCTTTCGACGCGCTCTACCTACTGGCAGGTCTTAAAGGATTGCTCCTAGCCAGACCAGGTCATTCTGGACTGGTCGACCTACTTGTGATTCGCTCCAGTCTTTCACTTAATAAAAGCCTTGGTTTGGATCAATGAGTCTTTGGTTCTTTCGACACGCTCTACCTACTGGCAGGTCTTAAAGGATTGCTCCTAGCCACACCAGGTCATTCCGGACTGGTCGACCTACTTGTGATACGCTCCAGTCTTTCAGTTAATAAAAGCCTTGGTTTGGATCAACAAGTCTTTAGTTCTTTCGAGGCACATTACACCCGGTAGAGTCACATGCAAGGAAACTTTCTGTTTCGTTTTCTGACTAAATCCTGTTCTTTTACACTTTTATAACCATTCAGGTGGTGTACCAAATAATGCAAAACACAACTGCCTCAGCAGACTGATGGTTTTCGAAATATCTTTTTAAAAACAAATCAGTAGCTTGGTTGGTGTGCAAAAGCAAAGATCGGTATTTTGTGGTGGAAGTGCACAAATGCTTTAAAGCACAGCGTGGTAAAGGTGTTTTAACTTTAATAATCTGTTGCAGCAGGCCATGCTGCAGAAACATGAAGTTCAGCACCTCGAGGTTCAACAACAGTTTATGGCCTATTGCTATCAGGTTCTTGAATGTCCCCTTACCTATACCAGGACCACAAAAATACCTGTCTGCACTCTTCAAACACCACTTTTTACATCTTGTACTAAACATAACAATAATTGTTTATATTTACTATATCTATTTCTATACTGGTGTAATTTAATGTATATTATGGGAATTGGTGTATTCAACATATGTATTTTGTTGCCACAAATAAAAATTTCAGTGCGTATGTACATTGTACATATTTGTCGAATCCACGCTGCTGAAGATCCAACTGCACAGGGTAGGTCACGTCTCCAGAATGGAGGACCATCGCCTTCCCAAGATCGTGTTATATGGCGAGCTCTCCACTGGCCACTGAGACAGAGGTGTACCAAAGAAGAGGTACAAGGACTGCCTAAAGAAATCTCTTGGTGCCTGCCACATTGACCACCGCCAATGGGATGATAGCGCCTCAAACCGTGCATCTTGGCGCCTCACAGTTCGGCGGGCAGCAACCTCCTTTGAAGAAGACCGCAGAGCCCACCTCACTGACAAAAGACAAAGGAGGAAAAACCCAACACCCAACCCCAACCAACCAATTTTCCCTTGCAACCGCTGCAACCGTGTCTGCCTGTCCCGCATCGGACTTGTCAGCCACAAACGAGCCTGCAGCTGACCCCTCCATAAATCTTCATCCGCGAAGCCAAGCCAAAGGAATCATCATTAATAATTATTAAGATTAATTTCAAGAATAGCTGGGCCTTGATACTCTCACAATCTTAACCAGCCTGATGCCATCTGGAGAAGGATTTATCTTTGTCATGGTTCATCCCAAGCAGCTACACAACAGAACACTCTGTGATTTACAGATTAACTCCATGGACACACTTAGAGATGGGCATCAACTTGGTCTGCCTGAAACTTCTAGCTCAGTGATATGCCCCTGTGTCAATAGGTACATTCCAGACTGTGGGAGTACTTGCTGAGGGATAAGCCCTGCTGCATCCAGTGCAATGATTGTGTGGGGAAAGGACCACAATCTTTGGTCCTTCTGCCACTGCACTCAGTGGGAAAGCACTTCAATCATGGAAGGGTGCATTGACTCTGGGAACCACATGGGTGGTAATCCTGCTGTGTTTAAAAACAGACGTGTGAACACTGCCAGGTGAAGAAGACCACCATGCAAATAAAATACGATGTCGTGAAATATTTGGTAGAAAAAAAATAAATGGACACTTTTTTAAATGGGGGGAAAATTGAAAATCCCCAGATGCAAAGGGACCTGGGAGTCCTCGTGCAGGATAGCCTGAAGGTAAACTTGCAGGTTGAGACAGTGGTGAAGAAGGCAAATGCAATGTTGGTATTCATTTCAAGAAGAATAGAATATAAGAGCAGGAATGTAATGTTGAGGCTTTATAAGTCACTGGTGAGGCTCCACTTGGAGTATTGTGAGCAGTTTTGGGCTCCTCATTTAAGAAAATGTGTGCTGAAATTGGAGAGATTTCAAAGGAGGTTCACCAGGATGATTCTGTGAACGAAAGGATTATCATATGAGGAGCATTAGATAGCTCTTGGCCTGTACTCGTTGGAATTTAGGAGAATAAGGGGGAAATCATGGTGAAACATTTCAAATGTTGAAAGGCCTGGACAGAGTAGATGTAGAAAGGTTATTTCCCATGGACAAGAGGGCACAACTTCAGCAATGAAGGGTGTCCACTCAGAATAGGGAGGCGTAGGAATTTCTTCAGCCAAAGGTTGGTAAATCTGTGGAATGTGTTTCTGCAGGCTGTTGTGGAGGCCAGATCATTGGGTGTATTTAAGATAGAAATTGATAGATTCTTGGTTAGCCAGGGAATCAATGATTATGCGGAGAAGGCCGGGTAGTGGGGCTGAGTGGAGTGGGGAAATGGATCATCTCATGATTAAATGGCAGGACATACTCAATGGGCTTATGGTCTAACCATTAACACTGAACATGCAAATACAATAGTACTAAGATTGCAAAGATCTTTGAACCATGTGTTCTTCTTTTGTTGGAAATAAGGTTTAGTTTTGAACTTAAAAAAAATACCTGCCTAATGTTAATGCATCATTGAGTGTGAACTCAAGGGGTCAGAATTACCTGAGAATTAATTTGAGTGAAGGTATGTGGTCCTCTTCCAAACTACCAACTGGAGTTTTGAGTCTGATCATTATTCAGTCTGGAATGAAGGTCCTGCAGTGATCCTGTGTAATCAAGCCAATCTCAGCATCACTACAGGGAAACTTGTTGGTGCAGGGAAATAAGAGAGGGAAACAGAATAAGGCCATGTGATTAATCAGGTCCGCTTCACCATTCAAAAAATGGCTAATATAATTTTCCCTTTAAACCCATTTTCCTGCCTTCTTCCCATGGTCTTTGATGTTTTTCCTAATCCAGGACCTATAAACGTCCACTTTAAATCTACCCAATGGCTTGGCCTCCGCAGCTGTCTGCGGCAACGAATTCCACAGTTTCACAAGTTGAAGAATTTCCCATAATTTCTGTTCTAAATGGATATCTATTTATTCTGAGGCTGTGTCCTCTGGTCCTAGATTCTTCCACCACTGGAAACATTCTCTCCACGTCCACTCGATTCAGGCCTTTCGATATTCAGTACACTTCAAAGAGATCCTCCCTCATCCTTCTGAACTCTAGGGAGTAACAGCACCAGAATATTATACCTTCCTCATACATTAACTTTCTCATTCCTGGGTGGAATTCTTGTAAACCCTCTCTAGTCCCTCTCCAATGCCAGCACTTTCTTTGAAATGGGGCACAAAACTGCTCACAATACTCCAAATGTGGTCTGACCAATGCCTTATAAAGACTCACCATTACATTTTTCTGCTTTTATATTCCAATCCTCTCAAAATGAATGACTTCCTTTCTATTGACTCAACCTGCATGCTAACCTTTAGGGAATCCTGTAATGAGACTCACAAGTCCGTTTGATTCTCTGCTTTCTGAATTCTCTCCCCATTTAGAAAATTGTGTCTGCCTTTATTCCTTCCACTAAAATGCATGGCCATACACTTCCTTTTTTTTAAATTTAGACAATCGGCATGGTAATTGGTCCTTTCGGCCTACAAGCCTGGTGGGAGGAAAATGAAGCCCTCAGGGGAAAACCCACGCAGACATGGGGAGAATGTACAAACTCCCTACAGACAATGCTGAATTCGAATCCCAGTCTCATTGCAGACGCTGTAACAGCATTGCGCTAACCGCTAGGCTAATCATGCCACCCTATGCTGATTTCTATCAGCCACTTCTTTTCTCACTTTCCCAACCTGTCCAAGTCCCTCTGCACACTCCCTGCTTCCTCAACATTACCCACCCCTTCACCTGCTTTGGTATCATTCCACACTTAGCCAGAAAGTCAAGAATTCCAGAATGAATCAGAGGTTCTGAGGTCAGCATTCACAGCCCAAGGACTCCCTGAGTTCCAATGATGGTTCACACATTCAGGTGGACCCAAATATACAAACCATATTACAGTATGGAAACAGGCCATCTCAGGCCCTCTAGTCCACATCGATTTAAGTGAACTCCACTAGTCCCACCTACCAGCTCCCTCACATCCATCCACTCATCCAACATTCTTTTAAATGACAAAATTGACCCTGCTGCAATCACTCTCTGAGTGAGAAGCTTCTTCTTATGTTACCTCTAAAGTTTTGCCCCCTAACCCTTAACTTATGGTCCCTCATTCCAATCTCACCTACCCTCAAGGGGAAGAGCCTATTTGCATCTACTATGTCTATCTCCCTCATAATTTTTTATAGCTCTATAAAATCCCCCCCCTCAACCTTCTACGATCCAATGAATAAAGACCCAGTCTACTCAATGTTTCTTTGTATTCTAGATACTGCAATCCAGGCAACATTTTAGTAAATCTTCTCTGCACCCTCTCTACCTTATTGATATCCTTCCTATAATTTGGGGACCAGAACTGCGCACAATATTCCAAACTTGGCCTCACCAATGCCTTGAACAGTCTCAACATCTCTTTCTTCTTTTCCAATGTTTTTGGCGAAGGTCCTCATATTAACCTTCATCTAGTGGGGAGTCTGTGTGTTTAACCTCCATGGTGGAGGAAACAGTTGCTAAAGGAAAAGCCTTAAGGGGGTCTATGGGTCCTTGGTTGCCATTAGTTCGTCCACTGTGGCAGTCTACTTCCACTCTGTCACAGGATACACCCTAACTGAGATGCCAGATGCTTGCAATTCATGGACGCTGACTGAGCCTCCTGCAACTTAACTTGGAAGGACAGATAAATGGCTCACAAAGCTGTAACCTCACAGAGTCAAAGACCTGGGTTCAATCCTAACCTTAGATGTTCTCAACCTAGAGTTCATGGATCTTCCCATGTCTAATTACATCAACATTAAGAAGCCTGATGGCACAATATTGCTTAAAAACAAGTGTAAAGTCCAGAGCACTGAAATCACTTAGAGATTCACTTGTATTATTTTGGCTGAGATCAGCCAACAAAATAAAGTGCAAAGATTAAAACTGAGATTTTACTCAATGAATCCTGAGGTGTTTTCAAGTGATACTAGGCTGGGAAATTATATTAAATTGTCAATGTGAAACAGGCTTCATGATCATTCCTTTGTATTATTGCTGATTGTACAAGCCTCTGCTCCATAATATTGCGTTTTTAACTCCAGTGGATGAAAATGGCACATTTTATTTAAAATAATTTTTTTCACACTATAATGCATTGATATTTTTAATCTATAACATTTTGTGAGTATTGATGGAACATCTACAAAATACTTTGAAGTAAAACCATTTTATGTGTGACATTACACTCACTTGTGAGCTTTTATGTTATTTTCACTACAGTCTTTTACTTCACTATTTTGGAGAGGGTGGAAAGGAAATTTACCAGGATGTTGCCTGGATCGGAAAATAAGTCTTATGAGGCAAGGTTAACAGAGCTAGGTCTTTCTCTTCAGAATGTATAAGGATGAGAGGTGACCTAATAGAGGTGTACAAGATTCTGAGAGGCAAAGATAAGGGAGGCAGCCAGTGTCTTTGTGGTAAACCACCATCATGCCATGATTGGCTACTGAAAGCTGGACATGCCTCCCAAGACCAATCCTGCCCATAGCCCCTTACATGTTCCCCATTCTACTCTGCCTTGATCTGTCAATGAGGTTGATCGATGTTCCAGTCGATAGTTAATAAAAGTCTATCAGTTTTATCACTTCATTCTTTTGTGATTGTTGATGGTGCATCAGTCTTTTTCCCAGGGTGGGAGTAGCAAACACCAGAGGATATCTGTAAAAGGTAAAGGGAGGAAAGTTTAAGGGAGACATCAGGGGTAATTTTCTAACACAGGTAGTGGTAGGTTCCTGGAATACCTTGCCAATGGCTGTGGTAGAAGCTGGGACATTAAGGGTATTTAAGAAACTCTTAGGCAGGCATATCTCTTTCTCTTTGGCTTGGCTTCGCGGATGAAGATTTATGGAGGGATATGTCCACGTCTGCTGCAGGCTCGTTGGTGACTGACAAGTCCGATGCGGGACAGGCAGGCACGGTTGCAGCGGTTGCAAGGGAAAATTGGTGGGTTAGGGTTGGGTGTTGGGTTTTTCCTCCTTTGTCTTTTGTCAGCGAGGTGGGCTCTGCGGTCTTCTTCAAAGGAGATTGCTGCCCGCCGAACTGTGAAGCGCCAAGATGCACGGTTGGAGGCGAGATCAGCCCACTGGCGGTGGTCAATGTGGCAGGCCCCAAGAGATTTCTTTAAGCAGTCCTTGTACCTCTTCTTTGGTGCACCTCTGTCTCGGTGGCCAGTGGAGAGCTCGCCATATAACACGATCTTGGGAAGGCGATGGTCCTCCATTCTGGAGACGTGACCCACCCAGCGCAGTTGGATCTTCAGCAGCGTGGATTCGATGGTTGCGGACTCTGCCAGCTCGAGTACTTCGATGTTGGTGATGACAAGGAAAATGGAGAGTCATGAGGTAGGAAGGGTTTAGTTTGTTTTGGTAAGAGTATAGGTTGGCACAATATTGAGGGCAGAAGGGCTATGTTCTATTCAGGGAAAGCAGTCTTGTGATTATAGCACTGCCTTAATAATCCAGTAATGGTGAACTCAACAACACATCAGTCAGTTATAACAAATATAAATAGTGAATTTGCACAATAAACAGTCAATCTACTGGCTTTGTGTTAAAACCCCAGCATTAACTTCCAATTCTCCACACTGCTCATTCCAACACAACTTGCTGTCCCACTCCACTCCACTCCCACCCCATCAAGATTGAGACAACTGAAGAAGGGAAACGAATGCTCATTGCATAGAAATTGGTCAGTAATTTTGGGTTTATACATATTGTACTGCAATACATTGAGCAAAAGGATGGAAGAAATGATAATAACAGCCTCCATTCGGTTTCTCATTCTTCATGTTTATGGAAGAACACCATGTCACTTCTATGTGTGGCGATGATAAAAGCTTACACTCGACTGGAGGGAGAACTAACACTTTTATTAGCTTAAAACACAGGTACGGTTCACAAATAGGATTCAGAAGGGTTTAGGCAGGGAACCAGGGTTATATATGGGCCCCTGGGGGAGGGGCCAGAAGGCAGGGCCAGTCGTTAGTACAGGACACTTCTAGTGAATCCCAGTTCACTACATTCACCCCTTCCTTCAGAATTAAGGGGCTGTGGATGAAGAGAACAAGGATCAGAAGCCGGTAATAGACACAGAAGAGAAATATTTACAATACTATTTACAGATTCACGCAGTCTGGGGGTCTGGAGATCCTGGTGGAGCGACTTAGCACCAGGGGGCCATGGGCTCCTTGAGTCTCTCGGTCTGCCTGTGATGGAAGGGTAGTGACCTGGGGCTCCAGCTCAATGATAGGGGATTCATTCTCCTCCTGAACCGGGTCCCCTGAGGCTCTGAGCGGGTTTGGGGAGAAAAAGCTCGGTAGCTCATGGGGCAATGGATCCTCAGTTCCGGCAGGTGCCAGGTCCCTGATGGAGACGGTGTCCTCCCAGCCATCTGGGCACTCCACGTAGGCATATGTGGAGTTGGCATGGAGCAATTTCACCCTTTACACCAGGGGGTCAGTCTTGCTTCACCTTACGAGCTTCTTGAGAAGGACCAGACCAGGACTAGTGAGCCAGGCTGGGAGTGGAGTCCCTGATGCCGACCTTCTGTCGAATGTAAACATGAACTCTTGAGGAGTAGCATTGGTCACAGTGCAGAGTAGCGACCGAACTGAGTGAAGGATGATGGGGAGGACATCTTGCCAGCGTGAGTCTGGAAGGCCTCTTTGCTTTAGGGCATGTTTGACAGTCTTCCAGATCGTGGCATTCTCTTTTTCAAACTGGGCACCAATTGAGCCATGCCTGAGGCACAATGGAGAAAGGGTTATGAGGAAGGAAGAGGCTTCATTTTTTTTTTAGGGTTGCATGGTTACCCCCTGGCAATCCAGGTTCAAATCCGGTGCTGTCTGTAATGAGCTTGTACATACTTCCCGTATATGCATGGGTTTCCTCTGGGTGTTCTGGTTTCCTCCAACCTTTCAAAATTGTTGGAGGTCAGTTGGGTGTAATTGGGCAGCATTGGGCTCTTGGGCTGGAAGAGCCTGTTACCGTGCTGCATGTCTAACATTTATATATAGGTCAGCACAGTACAGGCTGAAGGGCCTGTACTATGCTGTAATGTTCTTTATCCTAAGAAAGAAAAGCAGACATTCTTAAAAGTCGAGTTCCATTCGGCAAGGAGCTAAAATATAGGCTGAGGCAAACAATCGCAGAAATAGAGATTTGTCAGCTCAGTGTCAAAGAAGATGGTGGTATTTAAACAATTAATCCTGAGGGATTGGCGAAATATGTATGTGCAGAAAGTTTGAGGGTGCCAATAAAATTACTTTGTTGTGAGATTTTAAGTCCAAAGCAATGGTCAGTTGAAGGAATTAATCGCTCCTGTAGGATTATGTCAGACACACGTTCATTGATAAGTTGATCAAAGGCGTCCAAGAATTTGCCACTCAGAGTTGCTGAATGGGGAAACAGATTTAGACATACATGCTTAAAGCACAGTAACAGGTAATTTCGACCCACGAATCCAATTTACACCCCATTAATCTACACCCCAGGTACGTTTCAATGGAGGAACAGTTCATCACACATGCAACACAAGGAGATTTTGTGGATGTAATTTTACAATCTCAGGGGAGAAGTGTATGGTTGAGTCATAGGAGAGAGTTTCATAGGCTAATTTTTCCATTCACAAATTTGGAACTGCATCTAACTGTAAACCTGTATTCAATGCCTAAATTGCTGGAGGAGAGAGACATTTATGTTTTGTCCTCTCTTGTACTCCCTTCTATCTTCACTTTCTTTAGTTCTACAAAGGGTAACACAGGCTTATGTTTGTAGCCAAACATCTTTTGGAAAATATATGTTGTAACTTGCTTTATTTTCCATTTCCAGTATTTACAGACCAATTCTATAATATTCTGCACTGGAAGTCATTGTGAGTGGAACCCTAGTGTGTTCCACTGGCCAGACATGGACTGTACTTGTGACTCTTGACTAGTAATTGGCGCACATCTCCTGTGAATGGCTTCTGAATGAGAAACAACAAACTCTGCAACAGATGTATATATATATATATATATGTAATTTTTAAAATCCAAATATGATTCACATTTTAGTGTCATTTAAGTAATTATTTGCCTTCTATTAATACAGAAGAATAATACATGCTTTACTGCTCAAGTAGAACATAATTGAATCTTGTATCATGAGTAAACATTGTCACGGTTATTTGCTACAGATATTTATTTCCTCAAGGTCCATAAACCCTATATATGTAATTAAAATTGCTGCATATCATGTCCATTCTAACAGTCGGAAGCAAAGTTATCAATCAGTAAATGCCATCTGTTATGTCACAGACCACCAGCAATAGAAATTCACCAAGACAGTTTTATTTTCAGAACAATATATTTATTAATAATTACCAATAATATAACATCTTACTTAAATCTACACCAAATATGTGTTAATATTGTGTGTGTGTGTGTGTGCAGGCATAAGCACAATTCTGGAAAGTCATTCCTGAAGTTCAGAAATCCTGTGATGAAACTCAGGCTTTTAAACTGATGCTCATAAGTAATTATGAAGGAGGTGAGAGACTGAATGTTCAGACTGCCAAAAACTCATGAATCCTTGTCAATTTGCTTCCAGAGAAATGTCTTTTCATACGAATGATTTTCACAACTCCCCTCTTCCTTGTATATGGGAAATGAAATGTGGGACTTCCACGATGCTTTCAAAACCCAGGCATGGGCCAGTAGAAATGACCATCATAATGGTCTCGATCCAATGCATGAATTTTCCTGTTTCCTTTACCCAGATATGGGTCAATCAAAATGGCCATTACAATGGTCAGGGTAATTCAATAATTGCCCTGACAAGAAGAATCAGCAGAAATGTCCATTTCCACACAGAATCACTCCACCTCTTTGTTTTACAGATGGGTGGCTGATCAATACTGAATTCTATTTCTTTAAGTGTCCCAATCACATGACTCATAATCACATGACCCTCTCTCACCAACTGTTTTCCTTGAATAAACAACTATTGTCCTTGGTCTTATTTGAGAGCATCAACCTTTGTTTATAGTTTGGACATGATGGTGCCATGCAGTCTGTAAAGGTTGTGAAAACTATAAATGGTTGCAGCCTGCACCAACCCCCAAAGGGACACTCACTAAATAAAACAGGAGCTTGTAATACATCACCATACAAAAATAAGTAAGTTTGTTGTAGGTAACAGCACCCACATATCAACTTTTTCCAAAGTGCTTTGCTTAGCTCTCCAGCCTTTTGACTCAATCGAATATTCATTTGAAAACAAGGATAACATTGAATGGAACACCTGAAAAATATTTAAAAAATACCAAAATAACCCTGCATGGGTGAAGATCTGAAATAGTACTAATGGTGGAAATAGGAAGAGAGCTGAAAAAATGAGTGTTTCAGGTTAATGGTCTTAATGCATCAAGAAAAAGAAAAATAAGTTTAAGTTGTAGCGACGGGGAAAGGCAGAGACAACAAAGGAAATTCTGTCATTTCTAAGTTGTAAATGGGCTGTGTTTTCCCTAAATCACTCCCTCCTCTGAAACTTAAAATGTGCCCGTTTTCTAATATTTCCTATTACTGTTAAATGGTCCATCAGCCTCCTACTTGTCTCCAATGACACTGCATTTTCTGTTCTTATTTTGTAAAATAAACCTCCTTGCCACAATATTCACTTGCCAGAATATTCACTTCTCAGACAAAAGGCAGTAACTTTACATTCTACTCATGACTGGCACCCCAGTCTTCTACTGAATGATTCCTGCGTGAAGCTTTAATCGCCTTTCTGAGGTATTGTTTGTTCTTACTGGCATATGTAAAAGGTTCAGTGGTGTTATCAAAGACGACTTGGATAATTTTCCCATCATCTGGGTGATATTTATCTCGCAGCAGCATCAAAAACAATTTGCTCACTAGTTACTTAATATTTGTGGGATCTTACTGTGCACTAGTGGTCCGCACATATACTATCTCACAACATTATAGAATTAAGTCTCAAGTATATTTGAGTTGTCCTTGGTGAAATGTGCTTTATAAATGCAGACTTCACTCTTACTGTTCTAAGATTACATTTTTGCTGCCTTTTTGTTGTTTTTTGAATGGTTATACTTTCTGCTTTATTCTTCCAGATGTATCTGGATATATCTATCTCTGAGGCAATTGCCATAATGAGTGAAACATGGAAGTCTGCAGATGCTGTGATGTTAGTAATAACACAGTAGAGGAGCTCTCTCCTCCATGGGGACTGCTCCCTCCGTGACTCTGTTCGCCACTCCTCCCTCTCTACCAATCATCCCTTGGCAGGGAGTCTATCTGCACCAGCTCCTCCTTCCTCACCATCATTTGGGGCCCCAAACCGTCCTTGAAGGTGAAAAAGCACTTTCCTTGTGAATCTGCAGGGGTCATCTACAGCATCCGGTCCTCCTGTTGTGGTTTCAGAGAGACTGGGCACAGACAGGGACCACCCATTTAAATTCCCCTTCCCATTCCTCTGCTGACATGTCTGCCCTTGGTCTCACAATGCCAGACTGAGACCACCTGCAAATTGAAGGAACAACACCTCACCTTCCGTCTGGGCACCTCCAACTGGATAGCATCAACACTGACTTCTCCGGTTTCTGTGAAAAATCCCCTCTCTCCATCTTCACCCCCTGACTCCTTTCCTCTAGATCTCTCTCTCTCTCTCGCTCTCTCTCTCTCTTCCCCCTTTCTCTCTGTCTCCTTTTGGACCTTTTATTATATCCAAAACACACCTTTCATTTGGTGTTCTCACGGCTCTGCCTCCCATTCTTTCACCTTTCTCTCTCAGTCTTCATTGAGATGCCTGCCTGCTTTTTGCTTATGCCTTGAAGAAGGGCTCAGGCCTGAAACGTCCGTAATAATATCTTTACCTCCTATAGACGCCACATGAGTGGCTGAGTTCCTCCAGTGTTTACTGCAAGAATGAGTAGAATGAGTTATTGCTATGGCAAATACAAATTTCCTAGCAGTGATAGCAGGTGAAGGATTGAGATGCTGGCAGGAACATATGGGTTAAATAATAAATGATAGAGAAATGGAAAGGAGCTTGCAAGCTTAACGATGATTCATTATAGTACTAGTGGACATCTCGACTGCACTCTCTGAGTTATCAATGTCTCTTTAAATTTGCCAGCTTCTGTTTCCTTTCTCACTTTGTCTAGATGAACATCTTAGCATAGAAACAACTGTGAAATATTGATCCACATTCAAGAGTCTGGGTCATACAGCACAGAACAGGTCCTTAATACTTCTCGTCAAATATTTTTTACTTCATGTAATTTTTATGGGATGATCGCATGGCTACCAATGATTTTTCATGGCCCTAAACTCCCCTTGCAAAGGTGACTTTAAACGACTACAGTCCTCTGAAGGTGTTTTCACAGCAGGGAGTTCCATATTGATGACGAGGACAAAATATGTCCCATTCAGGACGGTATACGACCAGAACGGGAGCCTGGAATGGTGTCCACCCAGCTTCAGCTACCCATGTCTCTCTCACTGGTAGAAGTTGCAGACGTGGGTCAAGTTATTGGTGGTAAAACACAAAATTCAGCGGACACTGTGGGTTGAAGTAAAGCACACAAAATGCTGGAGAAACTCAGCAGGTCAAACAGTGTCCTTTATATAGCAAAAGTAAAAACATAATCGATTTTTATTGGTGTAGTCTGAGGAAGTATCATATGACCATATAACATATAACAGTTTATAGCACGGAAGCAGGCCATAATGGACCTTCGAGTCCGCGCTGGTTCACTTGAACAACTCCACTAGTTCCCCCCTCCCACTCTTCGCACATAACCCTCCAACTCCATATATGCCAAACCTCGGCAAACTCCCGAGGAGGTAGAGGCGCTGACGTATTCTCTTCAATTCATACTCAAAGACTTTGAGGTGATGAGCTTGGACAGAAGCGAGTGTCGCTCCTGGAAAGTCTTTGGAACTATCCTTCAGGAATGGAACAAAAGTAAAAGCAGTTCTAGAGTTTTATAGAATTTAACAAGAATGGTGAGTCTTAAACTTCAACACAAAGATACGCGCAATGCATTTTGTAGATGATACCTACTGCAAATAGTGTTGCAATGGCAGAGTGTGCAAATGCTTGGGGTGATAAATGCGATACCAATCAAGTTCATGTTCAAGTTTATTTATCATCCAATTGTACAATTACAAATTGACAAAACAGAGTTCTCTGGCCTTCAGTGCAAAACATGCAAACACACAACCAGACATAATACACATAGTGACAAGCGATATACTGTATACGCAGGATGAATATACATATAAAATATATAAATAGTAGGGTCTCAGCTGGTTAGTGTGTGCAGTTTACTTTGCCGTTCAGCATTCTCACTGCCCGTGGGAAGAAGCTGTTTCTCAGCGTGGTAGTTCTGGCTGTGATGCTCCTGGCAAGAATCGCTGAAAGATGCTGTGTCCAGGGTGGAGGGGGTCCTTAACAATTGTGTGTGCCCTCTTGAGACAACGATCCTGGTAGATCCTGTCGAGGGGGGAAGGGAGACCCCAGTGATCCTGTCTGCCACTTTTTTTTAATAGTCCTTAAAGTCTTAAAGTGACCTGCTTTGTCTTCAAAATTGCTTATTCAAAACAGCCACCTGCCTGCCACCCAAGAGCAGGGTTTGAAGCAGTTAGATTCTTGGTGGCATTGTGCTGGGTCTTGAAATAAAGTCATTTAAAATTAACAGTGAAGAAAGAGACCACATGATCCATTTAAGTCTATAAAGAAGTTCCTAACCTAATTTCAAGTTTTATTGCAGTGCAATAGGTTATGGCTATTTAAATAGACTTTCAAGTACTTCATAAATGTAACGAAGGTTTCTGCTTTTGTGACCCTACGAGAGAAATATTACTTTCTCATTTCCACTCTACTAATTACTTTAAATCAATGATTTTTGGTTTTTGACCCCTCTGCTCAATGAAAAACTTTAGTATCCTGTCATAATATTATACACCTCAATTAAGCATTGACTCAACCCCTTCTGGTTCCAAAGAAAACAACACTAGGTTTTTCAATCTTCTTTCATGGCTCTGGTTTCCCAGACTTGGCAATATCCTTGTAAATCTCCTCTGCAACCACATCTTTCCTGTAATTTGGTGACATATATGTTTACTGTTCTCAAGCCGTGGTCTGATTGAGTATTGCATATCGTTCCAACGTAGTGTGCCAGTTCTTGTATTTTTTACCTCAATTCATATAAAACAAATCTAATATGATTTTATGTTAGACAATAGTGTGTCTGCGATCTCTGGTTCCTTTTCTTTGGCCTCAGATCCACATTGTTTCAGAGACAATTTTCCAGAGGCTGTGGTCAACATTAGAGAATTAACAGTTATTTATTTTTATAAAGTTGGAATTGAGAAAATATGTTGTTGTCTGATTGGCTTCATGTAGAAATACCAAAAGCTTGACTCCCAGCAGCAACAATAATTTATTTTTCCATGGCCTTTTGAACTCCCACTCAATGCTCAAATTCATGTCTGTTTCCAATGGAGAACAATCCACAGTGTGTGTATAAGCAGGAAAAAAAAAGGCAACAGATATTTATAGAAGTCCCTTGCAAAATGGAAGCAAACCTGGAGCGATGCATTTGAATATTCTGCAAATGACGGCTCTCTTGATCGATTGCTGTCATATAAGGCCGGCTTGCTCAGTACAAGCATAAAACACGACAGCACAGAAAAAGGGTCTTCAGCCCATCTAATCTGTGCAGTTTCTCAGCTTTGTTGTACTGCTCAGACTCCATGAGTTCTGCAGGTTTCGCAGCACACATAAGCTATCAATTTAGTGAACTTGAGATTTTTGCAAATAATCTAAATGGTAGCAGACTTCAGAATTTTTTTTGCAGGTTTATCTCAGGCACTTTTTATTGACATGGCAGTCTGCTTTCTTTAAAGAAACCCTAGGAGAGAATCTAATTTTCCATAAATTGTTGCCAATAGTTCAATTGTTTTATTTGCCAGTTGAGTTCATGATATTGTTAGATCACAGCTGGAGCATTCAGTTCTGGGCACCTCACTGCACGAACCATGCAAAAGAACTTGAGAGAGTTTTTCTTTGTGGAGAAGGACATTGTAATTTGTTAAGGGGATATCCTTCCTAAATAATTTGACAATCTTTTGACAAGATGACTAAATATGGCTATATGAATTTCAGATGTCTTTTGAAAAGGCCCCACTTGGAAAACTGGTCCAAAACAAAAGGGCCCATGAAATCCAGGGTAAAATGGATTTGAAATCAACTTAGTGACCGAAGGTCACTTTTATGATTGGTCTCATGGGATCCATGCTGCACAGCAGTGATCAGCATGTGGATTCTTGTTGTCAGTTATAGAGTAAAACCCTTAGACTCTGGCATCTGTGGGGATTGGTAGATGTTGGAGAAGTGCATTTGCCGTTGCTTGAGATTGCGTGTTGTGTGATTCGTGAACTAACCGCTAGGGGTGCTAATTTTTTAACTTTTGTATTTTATACCTATTTATTTTCAGCAATTTTTTTTTTCCTGGTTGTTTCAATTCCAGATAACAGGGATGTTTTACTTTATGTGCTAAGGAACTACTGACATGGTCTTTGCCCTCAGACAGCTCCAAGAAAAGTGCAGAGAACAAAACAAAGGACTCTACATCACCTTTGTTGACCTCACCAAAGCCTTCGACACCGTGAGCAGGAAAGGGCTTTGGCAAATACTAGAGTGCATCGGATGTCCCCCAAAGTTCCTCAACATGATTATCCAACTGCACGAAAACCAACAAGGTCGGGTCAGATACAGCAATGAGCTCTCTGAACCCTTCTCCATTAACAATGGCGTGAAGCAAGGCTGTGTTCTCGCACCAACCCTCTTTTCAATCTTCTTCAGCATGATGCTGAACCAAGCCATGAAAGACCCCAACAATGAAGACGCTGTTTACATCCGGTACCGCACGGATGGCAGTCTCTTCAATCTGAGGCGCCTGCAAGCTCACACCAAGACACAAGAGAAACTTGTCCGTGAACTACTCTTTGCAGACGATGCCGCTTTAGTTGCCCATTCAGAGCCAGCTCTTCAGCGCTTGACGTCCTGCTTTGCGGAAACTGCCAAAATGTTTGGCCTGGAAGTCAGCCTGATGAAAACTGAGGTCCTCCATCAGCCAGCTCCCCACCATGACTACCAGCCCCCCTACATCTCCATCGGGCACACAAAACTCAAAACGGTCAACCAGTTTACCTATCTCGGCTGCACCATTTCATCAGATGCAAGGATCGACAATGAGATAAACAACAGACTCGCCAAGGCAAATAGCGCCTTTGGAAGACTACACAAAAGAGTCTGGAAAAACAACCAACTGAAAAACCTCACAAAGATAAGCATATACAGAGCCGTTGTCATACCCACACTCCTGTTCGGCTCCGAATCATGGGTCCTCTACCGGCATCACCTACGGCTCCTAGAACGCTTCCACCAGCGTTGTCTCCGCTCCATCCTCAACATCCATTGGAGCGCTTTCATCCCTAACGTCGAAGTACTCGAGATGGCAGAGGTCGACAGCATCGAGTCCACGCTGCTGAAGATCCAGCTGCGCTGGATGGGTCACGTCTCCAGAATGGAGGACCATCGCCTTCCCAAGATCGTGTTATATGGCGAGCTCTCCACTGGCCACCGTGACAGAGGTGCACCAAAGAAAAGGTACAAGGACTGCCTAAAGAAATCTCTTGGTGCCTGCCACATTGACCACCGCCAGTGGGCTGATATCGCCTCAAACCGTGCATCTTGGCGCCTCACAGTTTGGCGGGCAGCAACCTCCTTTGAAGAAGACCGCAGAGCCCACCTCACTGACAAAAGGCAAAGGAGGAAAAACCCAACACCCAACCCCAACCAACCAATTTTCCCCTGCAGCCGCTGCAACCGTGTCTGCCTGTCCTGCATCGGACTTGTCAGCCACAAACGAGCCTGCAGCTGACGTGGACTTTTACCCCCTCCATAAATCTTCGTCCGCGAAGCCAAGCCAAAGAAAAAAGAAGAATCACTAAGTTTGCAGATAACATGAAGATTAATGGTGGTGTTGATGGTGAGAAGTGTAAACCTCAGCTAAATATTATACCAACGATTTGGTAAGATGGGCTGAACAATGCCAGATAAGTGTGAGATGATGAATTTTGGGAAGAGTATGAAGGCTAGAAGGTGCATAATTAGTCATAGAGCTACAGGAAACTCTAAGGATGGACCTATTCAAGACTAAGATATCATTTTGGATAATGTCTTCATTAGCCAAGACATAGAAGTGTAAGGGGTGCTGAACAAAGTGCCGACTCTCTCTTTGCCTTATGGTAGACAAAAATTAAAGAATTTCATTTATGTTACATTCTAAATGTATTACAGGACAATAATGGAACCTTTACCTTTACCTTTCTTTTCCCATTGATAATTTTGTGGTAAATTCAGATTAAATTGGTACATATAAGGACAGGCACTTCAAATAGCAAATGCAAATGCAAAACGATTGTCTCCAACAATGCTGAACCATTTTTCTGCCTCGACCCACTGACCTGCACCCAGTCCATAACCACCATACTGTGGTGCGCTATCAGACAGAAGCAAACACACAAAACCTAAAGACTGCACAACAGGCTCTATTTGACATAAACTTCCACAGAGCCAGCTGTGAGGAGAGCTGCTGTAAACTCTGAGAGTATCTTCGAAGGGCCGGCTCAGGCTTATATCCCGGAGGTTGATTGACAGTGGGGCTTGGTCTATTCAGGTCGGCTGTTTGACAGCTGGTCAGGTGTTGTCTTGTCCCCATGCTCTTCTGTAGGTAAAGAGGATGTCCCCTGCAGTAGGCCAGTGGTGTACCACCACACATACCCCTCCCATTCATGTGCCTATCGAAATTCTTCTTAAATGTTAAAACTGAGCACACATTCTCCACTTCAGCTGGTAGCACACTCCATACTCCCACCACTCTCTGTACGATGAAGTTCCCCCTCATGTTCTCCCTAAACCTGTTACATTTCACCCTTAACCCATGTCCTCTGGATTGTATCTCATCGACCCTCAGAGGAAAAAGCCTATCTACATTTACTCTGGTCAGTGGCACTGGGCAGAATAATAGTTTGGCACCAACCAGAAAAGCCAAAGGGCCTTTTTGTGCTGTAATGTTCTATGGTTCTACCACATTTTGAATCCTTCCATCAGGCCAATTTTCAATTCATTTATATGGCTCACCTTGTATCTCATATGAACAAACCTTCCTACCATGTCAGGCTTTATCAAAGGTCTTAGTAAAGTCTTTATGCAAAATGTCCACTATCCCTGTCCTTATCAAGCCTCTTGGTGATCATAAACCTCTATCAAACTTCTGAGGCATGATTTCTATGCAAAATGCCAAGCTGCTTTTCCCCTTATTTGTCTTTGCCCATCCAAATGCAGGTAAATCCTGTTTCTCAGAATCCCCTCCAGGATCTTACCCAGCACAGAGGGTAGGCTCACTGGCCTGTAGTTCCCTAGCCTCAAATAAACACTCAACATTAATCACCCCACTATCTTCTGATATCTCACTATGGATACCTCACTAAGATGATGCAAATTTTTCATTGGGGCCCCAGCTTCCACAATGTCCAAGGATAATTGATCAGGCCCTGGGGATTTATCCACCTGAATATGTTTTAAGATTGCTAACACATCCTCTTTGGTAATTTGAATATGATTCAAGACATCACCACTCATTTGCCATAATCCCCCAGCTCCCATGATGCTTTCCACAGTATTACAGGTGAGAAGTATTTAATTTTCAGACCATGAGGCCGTGCCACCCAATTACACCTAATTGACCTACAACCCCTGTATATTTTTGAAGGGTGGGATGAAAGCGAGCACCCGGAGTTCACTCATGCAGGGAGTACATATAAATTCCTTAAAGTCAGCGCTGGATACGAGCTTCATTTGCTGGCACTATTACAGCATTGCACTAACTGCTACGGTAACCATGCTGCCTGTTTAAGACCTTGCTCACCTTTTGAGGATCCACACATAGACATACATTGATCATTATTTAAGGGACCTTCTCTCCCTATTTGCCTTATGTTTGTAATGTACCTGTAGAACCTCTCAGGATTTTTCTTTTCATTGTCTGCCACAGCTATCTCATGTATTCTCATAGTTCTCCTGTCTTCTGCCAAACACAATCTGCAGGAGAATGTCAGCAGCAAGGTCAAGCAAGGTCAGACAGAACAAAAGAATGATCAACGTTTCGAGCTTTATCGAGACTGGAGAAATGTAAAAGGGAAGCTAGTGTAAAAAGGACAAGGCAGGAGGGGTGAGACAGGGATTGGAGAACCAATTTGAGGTGAACCATGATGGACAGAAGCAGTCGATTGGCAGATTTCAGAGAAAGGGAAACAGACAAGAACAAAAGAGGGGTCAGGTGGAGGAAGATGAATCGAGCAGTGTGGAGTGGTTGATTGGAAGACAAAGTGCTGGAATCAGACAAGAAGATAAGGTAAAGATAGTGCTATAAAAGAGAAAACAAATGGAACTAGAGGGTAGGGGAAGGATCCAATGAGGCGATGGGGGTGGAGGGGAATGGAGCCAAAGTGGAATGCGGATGAGAATGGGTTGGGGTGGCTTGATGGGGTCTGTGGGAAAGGGGGAAACAGAGGGGGAAGGGAAGAACAGAAGGGGTACAGAAAAAGGGAGAGGGGACTCACTACATGAAATTAGAAAAATTTATGTTCATTCCATTGGATGTAGACTGCCCAGGTAGAATATAAGGAATTATTTATCTAAATTATGTGATATGTTAATCTAGCATTGGAGAAGACCAAGGTCAGATAGGTTAATGGGGAAAGGGAGTTGAAATGCAATGCAACCAGGAGCACCAGATGGCCATTGCGCTCGGAGAGTAGATGCTCTGTGAGGTGGTCTCCAAGACTGCATTTGGTCTTACCGACATAGAGGAAGCCTCAATAGGAGCACCAAAAATAGTAGATAAGGTTAGAGGAGGTGCATGTGGATCTTTCCCTCACTGGGAAAGAGGTCATGTTGCAACTCTACAAATCTCAGTCTCTCTTATTCCAAAGTAAACAATCCAGGATATGAAACAGCACTTCTGTAGAACACTACAGTCCAGTACAAGCAAGCCCTTCGGCCCTCAATGTTGTCCCAATCTATATATTCTTACCAAATGTTTTAAAAAATGAAACCCTTCCTACCTTGTAACCCTCTATGTGTCTAATAGTCTCTTAAACGGCCCTAATATTTCAGTCTCCACCACCATCCCTGGCGACACATTCCAGGCACCTCAATGTCTCCCCTAAACTTTCCTCCCTTCACTTTGTACAGATGTCCTCTAGCTTTTGCTAATCTTGCTCTGGGAAAAAGTCACTGGCTGACTGCCTTATCTATGCATCTCAAAATCTTGTAGATCTCTATTAAGTCTCCTCTTATCTTTCTTTGCTCCAAAGAGAAAAGTCCCAGCATTGCTAAATTTGCCTCATATTTTCCAATCCAGGCAGCATCCTGGTAAATCTCCACTGCACCCTCTCCATAGTTTCCACATCCTTCCTATAATGAAGTGACCAGAACTGAACACAATGTTCTAAGTGCACAAACTATCAGAGGCCTGGACAGGATGAATACGAATCCCATATTTAATTTGACAGAGAAATTTGATAACTGGAGGTCACGGATGGTTGGATGGAGGGGAACAGAGGGTGGTGGAGGCCTGAAGCTTGCTAGCTCAGAGAAGGATAGAAGCAAAGTGAAATGATGAAGGGTGCAGATATCTCACAGCTCCAAATAGCTGGTTCAATTCCGACCTCGGTACTGACGGTACGGAGTTTGCATATTCTCCTTGCAGCAAGTGCTCCAGTTTGCTCCCAAATAACATGTTAGTTACTAAGTGAATTGGCTTCATCTAAATCTCCCCGGGTGCATGTAGATAGCAATTGAATCACAGGCAGAGTATATGGGAGAATTGGTCGCAGGAATATAAATAGGGTACTGAAACTGATGGCAATGCCTCGAACACTACAGCGGTTCAATGGTCTCAATGAGACTTAATGGTCTCCTTCTCTGTCAGGGAATGCCCAGGGCTGCTAGATCAATGGACCAATGCCAGACTGGACAGTGACATAGAACAGAAAGTTCTCCGATGGTTAAAAACTCAAATTTTTTACTGAACTCAGGCCGCCATCAGTATGACATTCAACGATCCAAGTCAAACTATTTTATTTCCATTGTCTCATCAAAGTAAATGCCGGATTGTACAGAGAGTTAATCATTTGCACACAAACTTGAACATAAAACCTTTCATCTAATTCCTAACCCTCCATTTGTTCAAGCACTTTTAATTCAAGCCCTTTTAAAGTGTATTAATCAATATCATAGAGTAAACTGCTTTCAGGAAAACAATCTTGTTACGAAAGCATCATCTTGGGGATGTGGAGCATCAGAATTGGAAATACTTGGATGGTCATTGACCTGAAAGTTAATTGTTTTTCTCTTTTTCCAGATAGTGTCTACAGCATTTGAGTATTTACAGCAATTTTTTCTTGTTTATATTTCAGATTTCTGGCATTGTTGAATTTTGCTTTTGGATTTCCATTGGATCCACTGCTGCATCTCACCGAGGACTGCCCATTGCCAACCCTGGAGAATTCTCCACCTCTCCCCAAAAGGAATTCCATCTGTCTCTTATACCATCCATCTTGAAGATGCAAGAGATTGCAATGCTGGATTCTGGAGTAAATTCAGTGCTCTGACCCATTGAGACCTTCCAGCAGTTTGTTCCCATTTCCCTGGTGTTTGCTTGGGTGACATGTCCACAGCTGCATCTCCTTCCTAACCATTTTTGAAGATTGATACACTGTTTGCCTTTGACACACTCATGAACATAGATAACGTCAATGCACTCAGTGATTCACAAACGACAGTTCTTGTTGCATTCTGAGAGCCACGCTTAATGTTATGATGGTGTATCAGCATGCCCTTCAGCACAAACTCACTCTTTCTTAGTGCTGTCCATCACAAAGTGTGAAGGGCACTGGACAAAGTTGTGAGCGGTGCCGGACAAAGTCTAGGGGGTGTTGAGCAAAGTGCCGACTCTCTGTTTGCTTTATGGTAGACAAAAATTAAAGAATTTCATTTATGTTACATTCTAAATGTTGTATTACAGGACAATAATGGAACCTTTACCTTTACCTTTCTTTTCCCATTGATAATTTTGTGGTAAATTCAGATTAAATTGGTACATATAAGGACAGGCACTTCAAATAGCAAATGCAAATGCAAAACGATTGTCTCCAACAAGAGGGATGTAATTGTCTACCGTATATTTGATAGAATTATCGTTACTGGGCCTTTCACCACAAATATCCTGTGGTCATGGACTTAAATAGTCCAGTAATGTAAATATAGGAAGAAGCCAGAGAATGGGTAACCCCTCCAAAGACCTTCCTTGCAAGGCACTGAAAGAGTGTGATGGAATACTGTTCATCTGCCTGCATGGAAGTGTGCCACCCTGAGATAGTACAGATCTATCACCAATGTATATAGTGTATATAGTTACAGTATCTAGACTGTGCTTACAGCGATTGGCTGAGAGCTTAGTCACGCCTACTGTCTGGGCCTTAAAGGGTTGTGTCCCTAGCCAGGTCGGATCATTCCGGACTGGTCGGCCACCTGTGAAGAGCTCCTGTCTTTTGCTAATAAAAGTCTTGGTTTGGATCAACAAGTCTCTGATTCTTTCGACGAGCTCTACACACCCCCAACATGATTTTAGACTCACAGAATCCAGGACAAAACCTCCTTTTTGATGAGCAACCCATCATTACCCTAAGCGTACATTCCTTCCTCTGCCAGTGTACAGTTGATGCCACCTGAACCATCTACAACAACCTGACAGCGCCTCCCAAACCTATGCCCTTTGCCATCCGGAAACACAAGGCTGCCAGGTGTGTGGAAGCACCATCACGTAACTCACTACCATGGTTTGGTGAAAAAAATCACTGCTCTTTCAATATCATCAGGTGTAATTCTAGAATTTATATAATTCCCATTTCATTAAACCATTATTATCAGAATCAGAATTTATTGCCATGAACATGTCATGAATTTTGTTGTTTTGCAGCAGTATCTCATGTCCAAAAATTGCTGTAAGTTATATTTTTAAAAATACTAAATTAGTGCAGTAGAAGAGAAAAGGTGAGGTTATTTGTTCTTTTGTCCATTCAGAAATCTGATGGTGGAGGGGAAGAAGTTGTTTTTGTACAGTTGGATGTTCACCTGCAGCTTCCTGTGCCTCCTTCCTGATGGTAGCTGTGAGAAGAGGTTATGATGGTGAGGGTTCTTGATGATGGAGGCTGCTTTCTTGACACCCCACCTCCTGCAAATGTCCTTAATGGAGTGAAGACTAATGTCCATTGATGATGTTGGCTGAGTTCACAACTCTCTGTAGCTTCTTCCCGTCCTTTGCATTTACACCTCCATGCCTGTCAGTGATGCAGCCTGTGAGAATGTTCTCCACTCTAGAAATTTGCAATTTATTTTGCAAATCTCCTCAAACGCCTAACAAAATATAGCCACTGGTGAGACTTCTTCACGAATATATCGACATGAAGGCCCCAGGATAGATCTTCAGAGATGTTGATACCCAGGAATTTGTTCTTTACCCTTTCTACTGCTGAGAACGTTATAGTTTTATGTCATAATGAGAGTACAAGTTTAAAACTATCCAGAGTGAGAAGGCATCATACAAAGATGACGACCAACAATACTTCTGTACAAAACTGGTATAAAATGTGCATAATACAGTTAAACAGGCCTGTTTACTTGGTCATCCATCATCCTCCTTTGGAGGAGTTAAGTGTTGCTAGCCTTGACACTTCTCTGCACAAGCTTGACACTGACAATAAATTTTCAAAGCCTGTGCTCATGCCATTATTCAGAGCATTGGTTAGTGCCATTGATTCCCTGCCAGTAATGTTTGATGTGAACACAAGAATAAAAGAGGCCCAGAATAGAAAAAAAATGTAAATAATTTCCATTTCTAGTCTTCCAGCAGAAAACAATTCTCCACTGGGTCCTACTAGTAAGCTTTAAACCTGCCGGACACCCTGTTCTGTGATCCGTGATACACTACCTCTCACAGAATTAGTTTACTGTGGTCAGATTCCATCTGATAACTCTGGTAACCGGCAGAAATTTGCTTCCATCTGATTATAACAACAGGCAGCTGTTTGCCCATAACACAAGATTGGGGCATAGCATTTGGCAGACACTCCAGCATAGAACCACGGAAAGATACAATAGAGTAATAGGGGTCCTTTGGCCAATGAAGGTCCACAATAATGATCAACCTACCATTTCAATTTGTTTATTTTTAATCTAATAATAGTTCTTTAGTCCATTTATTTAGAAAAGGAAAACGATTTGAAGTGTCTTCCCACCCTTAGTTTTGTATCCATACATTTCCATCATCATACACTGATACATTCATTTCTAGTTATATGATCACTACCACTTTGGAATCTTGTATATAACTGCCCCCTGTTATTTGAGGGGCTTCTCCTTGGTCTTAGTCCCTCAATGCCCATTAATGCAGGGATTCAAGACTGTGGTCCTTCCCTAATGCACCAAGCCTCAGGGTGACCCTCAGCAAATACCCCTGCAGCCTGGAATGTGCCAGTTACCAGCATTCCTGCACCAACGTCTCTGTATGCTGAAAGACCAACAGGTTTTGGGCAGACCAAAATGCATCTTTCACCGAGTTGGTGGTCTTCCAGCAGTTCTTGATGTCTGATTCTGTGTGCGTCCCCCAGATCAGAGAGTCCTCTATAATGCTGCCGCTGGCGATGAACCGTGTCAAGGACCCTTCTCTCTGCACACTCTTCACGAATCTGCATTCTGCAAGGAGGTGGGCGACTGACTCTTTGCCACCACAGTCATTTCAGGGACAAACATGCATTGTAGATCACGTTGTGGTTTTACAGGAAGGATCTGACTGTGAGGGATCCTCTCTCTGCCAGCCAGGCCAAGTCCTGGTGTTTGATTGTGAGCCCTGGTGAGGATGCATTCAGCCAGGTAACCTAGACAGTCTGCTCAGTGAACCACCCCAATGAGTCCATCGAGTCCTCGTCTTTCAGTGCTTGCAGGACGTTCCATGCTGAACATTTCCTGGTGACCTTGTGGCCAAAGATGCTGGTCTCTCAAAAGTTTTTCATGAAGGATGTGGCACAAAATTGGTCGAGAAGATCACAAAAGTTCACCAGAAATTTGGTCTGGGGCATTGCACTCCCTCTTAATAACAGGTAAAAGCCTGGTCATCAGGTGAGAGGTGCTTTCGGTATTGCTGTAAGTGGCACAGGTGTGGCTTATACTTTGCACCTCCACTCTACTAATCACTAGAGCAGTTTTCCAGTTCATATTTGGATCCAAAGTGGAAAGGGTCCAAAGGGTCATCATGTACATGTCACCAGACAATGGGGTCAAGGGAGTACTCAATGTGGCCATCATCCTGATGACCATATATATGTGTGGCAGCATTATGTCATGTGTGCAACCAAACCAAGTGCTACTATGTGCTGAGGTTCTACCTGTCCCACGTGTTGCAAAGGATGGGCATGGACCCAATGCTGCACAATGTCCCAATCTACTGGACTTTACCATTTCAAATGAAGAAGTTAAATCTATTGTTAGTTCAGAAGACACCAGGATTTGAGGAGAAGCAGTGAGAATATTTTTGAGCATCTGTTGAAAATTTAGTCAGTTGGTGGCTATCGACCTCTGGCAATTGTAAAATCTTGCCATGGGGGATATGCCTAAACACTCCACTGCACTACATCTGATAGTGAGTCAACTTCAAGAGATATCAGACTTTGTCATGAAAACATATATATGTAAATCTATCAAGTCACATGCTCCCTGAAAGAGGGCAAGCTGATCTCCACCATGAGACAATCCACTTGTTATATTTCTTGCACCAGTGCACTTTGTGATGTTAGCATAAATTTAAAGCTTTCATTCTGCCAAGCTTATAACTTCCAATCCAGACTCCGAATACATCATACAAAGGTAGTGACCCACAATACGTGTCTGTTCAACATCGGTGTAATTTTGTGCGCTATACCTTTGAATTAACAGACCAGTTTATCCAATCTACCAACGTTCTGGAGGAGCTCTTAGGTGTTATCCTTAATGTTTCACTGCACAACTAGGACAATGCAAGTAAAATTTTAAAGCATTTGCTTAAGCCTTTATCTGGAACACCATGTAATGGTCCACACATTTTGAATTTATATTACACCTTTACTAATCCTTAAGTATATTAAATTTATTTCAAAGTCTATTCAATAATGTAACATAGGAATTGCAGCAGGTAATTTGAACAGATAAACTCTTTCAGAAGATGATATAATATCTATTTAAATACACTTTAAGATGATCATTGAAGTGTGAGTGTCAACCTAGAGACAAGGGCAGCTTTGCGGCTTGGCATCAAAGAAGATGGGCAAGTTACTTACAACCACTTGGCATCGCAGAGAATCCTTACGTTTAATATCTCATCCAAGTGACAGCGCAAGGAAATGCTGGCAGCTTCAATGTTGGAACCTGCTCCAGTAGCAGAGCATGAAATCAATGTAATTGCCCAGCATTTACACTGGGGAGATTTCTTGCTGAACTCAAGCCAGCTGAGTACTGGTGCAGGAACAGAGAGTCCATTGTCCTCCTTGGACCCTGGTTCTGAACTTCTGAAGCTATCAGCATCTGAGGTCCTTCCGACCCTGCTCACCATCCACACCGTCATGAATCCTGGCTCTCGGAAGCCAGTTAACAATCACGCGATCAAACAACTAAACCTCATCAGAAATTGGGTGGGGTGATGGGGAAGAGTGGCTATAAATAAAATTATTAAGTAACTCAAACTTTTTGAAGTCTTTGAGTTTGGTTAACGGTTTAAATTGCATTTTTTTAGTATTTTATTTATTTCTGATGAGGTTTAGTTGTTTGACAGCATGATTGTTAACTGGCTTTTGGGAGCCAGGCATTGGAACTGGGATTCATGAGGGTGTCGATGGTGAGCAGGGTCTGAAGGGTCTGAAGGGTCTCGGATGCTGACAGATTCAGAGCTTCAGAGCCAGACACCAAGGAGGACAACTTGGAAGACCTTGAGCTTAGATTCACTTCCGGACAGGACAGGAGGCTATACGACCATGGAGATTCTAGGGGTGGTGGGATTGATGAACACTCACCACCCCTGAATGGACTCTCTTTCGCTTTTGTTTCTTACCTTGATAGTGATGCTGGATTAGAAGCATAAAACAAAAAGCTCTGCAGATGTTGGAGTCAAGCGCAATACACAAATGTGCTGGAGAAACTCAGCTGATCACACAGCAACCACAACAATATAATGAGCCTGGGCCCTTACTCAGTTATAAGCAAAACAGAAGGGTCAAGGCTTGAAATATTGGTTACCCTTCACTTCCTCTGGATGCTGTATCACCAGCACATTTGCACATTGTGTTGGATTAATTGCACCTCTTCGTGTATCTTCATAGGGCAACCTAAGGGAAAATAAGTTTGTGTATTTTGTGTACATGACAATAAATGGAAACTTGATCTTGTCTGAATATTTTTCTATGTTTCTGGATGTCAGAGATTTTCAGAAATATTAAAAATTTTTGACAAGATTAGCAGCTGGATCACCAGGAGAAGAATGGTCTACAGTTCACCATTTATCATCCCTTAGATCAGTGGACCTCAACCTTTTTTTCCACTCACATACTACCTTAAGTAGTCCCTTACTATCTATGGCATAGTTGCTCTGTGGTTAGTAAGGGATTACTTAAGGTGGTATGTGAGTGGAAAAAAAATGGTTGAGAAGCACCGCCTTAGATGAAGTCATATCAAAGGCAGGGAAAGCTATGTTGTACCTGGGATGATTTTATTCCAGCAGTTATCATGTAGCCAAGGCTACCACGGAAGTCAGGATATTGTAAGTGGAAGACTTGCTGTCAGAGAGAAGTGAATAGGGGGCCTCATCCAGAGAGACAGGAGTAGAAAAGTGAAATTCACTTGAGCAAGGGACATGGGCAGTGGTGGGGAATTTACTGCTGACCACACAGTTGACTGGAATAATCACATAAACAATTAGGTACAAGAGAAGGTCATATGTTGGCCATGGGTGGTGTCATGAGTGAATGAGTAGCCAGAGTTCTGGACCATTTACCTTGAGTATTGGTCACCTTTGGTCTGACTGTTGTAGCAGCTAGGACCTGCCTGTGGCCGACCACACCAATTCCACACCCCAATGCCACACAGACAGGTCTGCCGATGGTCTCAGGTGCTGCAAAACTGAGGCCACATAAATTGTTGGAACCTAGCATCAATATCAACTCCAATTTCTCTTAACCCTCCTCATCTAGTCTTCCCTTTCCTGTGGTCTCCCATCCTCCCCTTTCTTCCAATCAGAGAGCTAACCTTCTGTTCTCTCCCACCCCCCCACCCCACCCCACATCACTTCTCAGTATCTATCCTCCCATCTGTTTGCCCATGTTTTCCTCCCCTTTCCCCTCTCCCCTAACTTTTTAATTCAGGGCAGCTGCCTGATTTTTGACATTCCTGAAGAAGTACTCACTCCTGAGATAACCTTTTGCTTTCCACGAAGTGCTGAGTTTCTGCTGCATTTTTGTGTACTGTACTATATCCCAGCATCTACAGATTTTTTGTTTTCTACTTGGGAGTTTAAACTTGTGGAAATTCCAAATCCTGGATTAAAATAGAGAATGAAAAGCAGTAACCATAAAATTACCAAATTGTTATAAATTAACATCATCTGGTTGTTGTGCATAGAGGAAACATGGCCTCCTCGCCCGTCTAGAATGTGGGCATTGCGGGTGGTCACATGTCCTCCCTGTTTGAAACTTATTCAGAAGTCACATCACCTGTCAATCAAGATTGGACTCTGGCCATCCATCAGTGCACACCTTGCCGGTGGCTAATTTAAATCACCTGGGGCCATTATTGGCTAGAAGCACAGATTTGTACTGTATATAACACCAATGCACAGCACATTCGCTCTCTCTGCCTCAAGGTCCAAGTCCTGGACACCACTCCATGCCAAGTCGCTACTATGGACATCATTGGGTGTCACAGGTAAGAGGTCCACTACACTGAAGCTGGGCCGTATTATTGCGATAGATCAATACTTGCAGAGAGCCGCACCTCCATTGATACAGGGAACTGGGTGTGTGTGAGCAGGTTGAGTATAGGTTTACCGTTGACGGCGTCCAACTGAAGTCTGAGGTGAATGTTTATATCGTGGCTTAAGTGAAATCAGAATCAGGATTTATTGTCATGAACAAGTCATGAAATTTGGTGTTTGCAGCAGCGTCCTTGAACAACCATCTTATGACACTACTATAAAAAATAAAATAAAATAAAAATAATAACAATAAGGGAGCACAAAAAGTAAGGCAATGTCTTTATTTCATTGATCATTCAGGAATCTGATGGCAGAGGGAAGAAGCTGTCCTTGTGCCACTGGGTACTTTTCTTTAGGCTCCTGTACTTTTTCCCCGACAGTAGCAGAGTGAAGATGGCGTGGCCTGGGTGGTCTTTGAGAATAGAGACTGCTTTTTTTAAAGACACCGCCTCATGTAGATGTCCTCGTTGGAGAGAAGTCGGGTGCCTGTGATGTCGCAGGCCGAGTTAACAACCCTCTGGAGTTTATTCTTGTCCCGAGAGTTGGCATCTCCATGCCAGACAGAATGCTCACCAGTAGAAGTTTATGAGTGTCTTCGGTGATATAACAAATCTTCTCAGACACCTCACAAAGTATAGGTGCTGGTGAGCCTTCTTTGTCATTGCATCAACTTAGAGGCTCCGGTCAGATCTTTGGAGATGTTGACACCCAGGAATTAGAAGTTCAGGAATTTGAAGTAATGATTCAGTACCATTTAACATTCTCCCATGTTTGTTTCCCATGTGTTAGTAAAAGTTACATGTGATTGTAACATTTATGCCCAGACTTTTCTCTCCATGAATCCATTGAACCTGATATTCTTCTCAACATGACACTGGTTCACAAATGTCTTTCACAGATGGAAATCTGTCATCCTTAAAAAATGTGAGTCCAGATCCAAAAATGTGAATAATTCTTAACTGTCTCCTCAGTTTGGAAGATTGACAATAAATACCATCATTAATAATTATGTTCATGTTCTGTTAATGGATAAAACAAGAGTGACTCACCTCTGCACTTCCATTAACATTCATTCCCACTATTTGCAGGGGATTGGAGAGGAAATGTGTTTGGAATGTTAAGCACTTGCCTGGAAGAGGGTGGCTCCACAAAACTCGAGAAGATCATAACCATCACACAAAGAACACCATGACGGAACTGCACCCCAGCCTTGCCCAAAACCTTAAACTGCCCTGCATAGGTGGAATGAAGGGTACCATTGTTGATGATCTAGAAAATGCACATTACTCTTCTCCAACAGCCTCCACCTATGGGAAAGTCTGCAAATTCTACATGGAACTCGTCGAGAAAATAATCAGCCCCTGCACTAAGGAACAGATACCAATGGCACTCTCATACTTGCAACATTTAAGGCCAAGAGTTACAAGGGCAGTATGTGAACATGTGCATCAATGCCTGCAGGTTCCTATCCATGTTAGGCATAGAACATGGAACACTTCAGCACAGTACAGGCCCTTTGGCCCAGCATTTTTTGCCGACAGATAAGAAACTTGCTCAATAAACTAAACCTTCCCTAAATTATACCCACTATTTTTTCTTGTATTCATGCACCTGTCTAAAAGTCTTTTAAAAGTCCTTATTGTACCAGCCTCCACCACCCCTGGCAATGCATTCGAAATGCCCAGTAGTCTCTATGTAAAAGACCTTACCCATGACATCTCCCCTAATCTTTCCTCTCCTCATATTGTACAACTTCAAAAATGGCCACTTCCTTCATCATCCCTGAGGTTAAAACTTCAGTAGGACTGCAATAGTTTAAGAAAAGTGGCTCACCACCATTTTTACATGAGCATTTAAGGGCGGATAACAAATAATACTCTTGGCTGTGGTTCGCACCCTGTAAATAAACAAATAAAGACGGTATGCAAGGGAAGGACATCAATTGGGAATAGAGTGGAAGGTAGGCAGCAGGGAATAAGAACAGAATGGGCAAGCCATGAATCCATCTTTTCCAAGCCTATTTAAAGGAGCCTTCTCAGTGTAGGGCCATGAATTGCATTTTGCAGTTTTTGTTTAACTCACTCAGAAAGGTTGCTGAGCCATCAGGCAGATTGTAGCTATTATTTTCAAGCAATTAGTCCTGTCAAGCAGACTGAACGCACAGCAGCATCAGCAGAAGGTGGTACATTGCATTCTGCAGACTGCTCTGTTAATAATGAGCACCAGAAATAATGGCTTCATGAATTTATGGAGTGAGCACATAATAATTCCCCCCTTTCTAGATCCTCTTTTAAAATCAATACACAAATACTATGTTCCCCAAGAAGAAGATTTAAATGAGCCCCACCAGCTGGTAATGGGGACTCATGGTACTTGGACGGTAATGAATTATTCTCCTCATTTTCCAACTGATGCAACAATGTGGTTTCACTGTGATCAGAAAATCCATTTAGATGGAAAAAATTATGAGTTACCTGTGATTATATGTGTAAACATAAACATGCATTTGAAACAAATTTGCAGTAAAGCATGAAAATCTGCAGACACCGTGGTTGAAGTAAAAGAACATTGCTGGAGAAACTCAGCAGGTCAAACACTGGACTTTATCTAGCAAGTTACAGATACATAACCAACATTTTAGGCTTGAGCCCTTCATCAAGGTGTGGACAAAAAGGTACAGATATTTTGTGCATACTTTGATGAAGGGCACAAGCCCAAAATGTTGGTTATGTATCTGTATCTTTGCTATATAAAGTCCACTGTTTGACCTGCTGAGTTTCTCTGGCATTTTGCTTTTACAAATAACATAGAGCATAGCTCAGGCTCTTTGGCCCTCAATTTTGTGCCAATCTATATATTCCTACCAAGTCCATTCTCCTAAGTCCATTCTTAAGCTCCTTCCTGGCTACCACATAATTCTTATGAGCCTGTCCTGTTTCCTGCTTCCACTATCTAATGTATGTTTCCTTCTTCCTCTTGTCTAGTTACCTCATCTGCTTCATCAACCACGGTTCCCTTTTCCTACCATCTTTTCCTTGCCCCAGTGGGAGAAACCTACCCTGAACCCAAAATAAATAGTCCCTAAACTTCCTCCACATTAGTTTTATGCTTTCACTCTTGAACATCTGTTTCAAATTTACTCTCGCTTGTTCCTGCATAATCCTATCATAATTATCCCTTCCCCAATCAAACACTTTCCCATTTTGTTTGCTTTTTTTCCTTGTCCATAGCTATCTTAAAGCTCTGAGAATTGTGGTAACTCTCACCGAAATACACCCCCACTGACTGGTCCGCTACCTGACTAGGTTCATTACTCAGTATTAGATCCAGTATGGTTTCTCCTCTCATCGGCTGGTCCAAATACTGTGTTAGGATACCTTCTTGAACACATCTGACAAATTCAGCCCGATCTATCCCTCTTGCCGTCAGGAAGTACCAGATAATATTAGGGATGTTGAAGTCTCACATAACAACAACCCTATATTTTCTGCACCATTCCAATATCTGCCTGCTTCTCTGTTCCTCAGTGTCTGGAGGTCTATTTGGGGGCCTATAGGCTATTCTCTGTACAGTTATTGCTCCCTTCCTATTTCTGATTTCTACCCATGCTGACTCAGTAGACACTTCCTCTGCAGTGTCCTGCATTTATATTGCTGTGATACTATCCCTGCCCAGCAATGCTCCACCCCTACCCCTCTCTCTTACCTCCAATCCTAATCCTTTTTAAACACCTAAACCCCAAGTACCTACATCAGCCAATTCTGCCCTTCCTCCACCCAAGTCTTTGTAATGGCCATAACATCGTAGTTCCACATACTGATCCATGCTCTAAGTTTATCCCCTTTATTCCTAATAGTCCTAGCATTGAAATAGACACATTTCAAACCCTATAACTGAATACATTTATATTTCCTTCCCTGCCTCTATAATTCCTCACAATCTTAGAATGCATTGCATTATGCTTTTGAGTTTCTGCCCTCTGTTCTGCACTCGCATTCTGGTTCAACAGTTAGTTATACAGTACTTTAAAATAAAAGAAAAGCAACATTCAGAAATGGTTTGGAGGATTACAGGATGAGTTGCATGTTGGAGAAACTGCTCCATTGCCTGATCTTAGAGCCTTGGCACCCCATGTTAATTATAGAGCTCACTGGTATCTTAGTAACTACACTGGAAGATGGAGGACACAGCAGGTAAGTTGGGGGAGGGGGAGGGAAGTTTCTCAGGACATGGATTTTTGATTTACAAGCAAAATTATACCCTTGAGGTACGATCTGGAAAACATTTATTTTTTACAGACCATTAAAATTCAGGACTAATAATAAATACTAACTGTGCAAAACATACATGGCGATTATTTTGTGGCTTTTAGATTACTGAGCAATTTTGTTTGCCTGTGGGATCTGATGTTCTATCTTGTGGAAAGTGGAAAGAGTGGAAGTGCTGGTAGGAATAGGATAAGAGACAAATGGAAGTCACAGACACATTAAAAAAATTGCGAAGAATGTGGAAGATTTTGTGGAAGAAATAATCTAAGAGAAGATTGAACTGGCATTCTTTATAGAGATTAAAAGATGAGTAATTTAATTTTTAGTTTTCTTTAATTTTTAAAAATACTTAGACAGGCCCTGTCTACAGGCCACCCCAATGCCCCAATTAACCTATAACCCCCAAACATTTTGAAGGGTAGGAGGAAACCGGAGGTCCCAGAGGAAACTCAAGCAGACATGGGGAGAATGTACAGACAGAGCCCGAATCAAACCCATTAAATTGCATTAACTGCTACACTAAAGATATCCAAAAAAAGAAAGAAATGCCAATGTTCGGATATCTTCATCAAAAAGTCTACAGCAGCTTCAGACAATGTCTCGCCGCCACTTTCTTAAGAGCAACTAAGGATGGTTAGTAAATGCTAGTTGACCAGCGACACTCAAACCCAAGTACAAATGTAACAGCAGTTATTCAGAGCCTTGAGCAGAAACTCCAACAGGACCTGGTACACTGAGCCTCGCAGTGTGAGCAACTCAGGCTCAATCCTGACCTCCAGCTCTAACTAATGAGAGCTTTCATGTCCTCCTGTAACGGTCTGGGTCTCCTTCAGAAGCTCTGATTTCCTCTCACATCCCAAACGTGTGCTGATTGGGAGGTTATTTAGCCACTACAAATTGCTACATACATGACATCACATCCAGACCTGAGATTCTTTTTTTTCTGCAATTGAGGCAGAATTACTATTTATTGGTAGTGGGAAAAAAACTGTACACAGAATATACATATAAGCAAATAAAGAAGTATAAACAGATAATGAGTGTAAATAAATTGTGCAATAGAGAGAGAATAAAATAAAAATTAAGAAAGTGCACAAGTTAGTCCCCGTTTGAGTTTGTCGTTGAGGAGTCTGATGGTGGAGGAGTAGCAGCTGTTCCTGAACCTGGTGGCGTGAGCCTCGCATCACCTATACCTCTTTGCCGATGGCAGCAGCGAGAACAGAGCATGTTCTGGGCAGTGTAGAACCTTGATGATTGCTGCTGCTCTCTGACGGCAGCATTGCATGTAGATTTTCTCAATGCTGGGGAGGGTTTTACCTGTGATGTCCTGGACTGTGTCCACTACCTTTTGGAGGGCTTTATGCTTGTGGGTATTGGTGTTCCCTTACCCATATGTGAATCTATGGGTGGGGGCGGGGGGAAAGTTGATGAGAATGTAGGGAGGAAAAAAACAATGGTGAGGTATGTGAGAGGGGGTGGATTGGTGAGGATTTAATGGTCCAAAGGGCCTGGATCAATGCTTTCTCTCTCTCTCACTCTTGGGTGGCTGGCCTTTGGCATTAGCATGCTGTTCTAATGGAAGCTGAAGGGGAGCAAACTGATGCTCTTGCTTAGACAATGTAACTCAGTGGGCATTGAAGGATATGTGACCTGCAGTCCTCTGAACTTCAACAGTCCAGCCCATCGGGTAATCTCCTATCATCAGCCTGCAAGTGGAATTGACTGAAACAAACTTAGATTTTTAAATCTAATACACAAAATTGGAGTTCGAATCGCATTCTGTCTGTAACGACTTTGTATGTTCTCTCTGTGACTGTGTGAATTCTCCCTGGGACCTCCAGTTTACTCCCACCGTTCAAAACGTATCGGGGGGGGTGGGGGGGTGTAGGTTAATTGGGTGTAATTTTTTTGGGGGGGGTGCAAAATGGCCTGTCAGTGCTGAACGTCTAAATACTAAAAAAATTTAAGAAAATGCTGGGGAAACTCATAAGTAATGCAGCGTTCTTTATGGCAAAGATACAGGATCGGCTAAACATGCCCCTAATTATACCAGCTTTATATTTTCATAATCAAGGAGGTCCCATTGTTTGGCTCACAACACTCCAATCTTTCCTATCCATGTACCTGTCTAAATATCTTTTGAACCTTTCAATTTCCCCTGCTTCCACCACTTCTTCTGGGTGTTTATTCCATAAATTGACCACCCTGTGAGTGAAGAAGGTGCCCCCTCAGGTCTCTTTTATATAATTTTCCACTCATCTTAAATCAAAACCCTCTAGTTTTAGATACCCCTACCCTGGAGAAATTAAACCTATTACACTGTCTTCTGATTTTGTAGCTATGTTGCACCAGCTTAACATCCATCCTGATGACAATCAGGGTAGGCGTGATTCTGCAGAAAGCAAGAACATTTTTTTGCTTATGGCAGAGAGTATTGAGTTTGACATGGGGGCATAGAGGGGAAAGCAGGAATGGGAGACACAATCACAATCTATTTTGGCACCTGCGATAATTTTTGCATTTCTTTCCATCGTTGTGCACCTTGCAAGAAAATGGAAGCAGATATGCGGGAGAAGGTGGAAGTGCGTTGAGAACACCGCAGTAACAGTTGAGATGTGGATGTGGATGCATGTACATGTTCCCTGGGATCTTGCAGCTTGAATCCTGGTGCTTATGCTGGTTCGTTCTGCAAGATTCCCTTTTGACATTGAACCATAGATGCAAAGTATATCACAATTTTATTTATTAATACCTTTCCACTGGTATAGACACTTCATTGTAAAAGATGAGGCTTCGCAGTGGTACTTTATTAGACCATTCAAATTATGGCTGCTGTGTATTTATCTTTTCACGCTCTCCGCTTTAAATCTACTCAATGACTTGACCTCTTCCACCTGTGGTAATGAATTCCACAGATTCACCACCAAAAGAAATCTCCTCATCTCCATTTTAAAGGGATGTTTTTATCATTTTGAGCCTGTGCCCTCTGGTCCTAGACGCTCTCACGACTGGAAACATCTTCTTCATGTCCATACTTCTCTATTATCCTGTAATTTGTCCTAGTAACACTTTTCACTGCACTTTTTACTTACTATATCACTATAGCCTGCGCTTGTGTTTTAATATTGCCCTGCCTGCTGTACTTAAGTATGTGTTGACTTGTATGTATAGCATGAAGAATAAAGCTTTTCCACTCTTTGAGACAATAAGAGATGCAACTTTGAACATTATTCTCTCTGGCTTAGAAGGCAATGGTTTAAAATTTAACTCTGATTGACAGAGCATGTAACCTCAATTGACAAGTTGGTGCAGATTTTCAAAGTTTAAAAAAAGTTTACATTTATATAGGTCCTTTCACTTCTTCAGAATGCCAAAAGTACTTAGAGTCAATGAAGTGCAGCCATTTATGCACAGTAAATTTCTACAAACTGCATTGAATAACGACCAGACCATCTTGGTTAAGATGGAAATATACAAGATCACCAGGAATAACTCCTCTGATCCGCTTTGAAGTGGCTGGAAATTCTGTTTTAGAAAAGCTGATCAAAGGGCAGCTGTTAATTAAGACTTGCAAAGTGACTCAGTGTAGTGGCAAGATCTAATTAGCCATGATCTTGATGAGAGGCAGAGAAGGCTGGAGGGGCCATGAGGCTGAGATCCTCTATATTCACTAGAGTTAGAACGCAGGGGGTCTGTTTAGAAGCATCTCATCCAAAATATAGCTCTCCTGACAGTGTAGAACGCTGAGGAATCACCCTAAGTAATCATATTTAAGCCTCCGGAGTTCAGGTGGTGCTACATGTCAGATTAATTGAATTGAAGCTCTTTCTACTCTTCAAGTGCCATGAGGACACTTTTCACTATTTGTAGAGGCTAGATCTCTCACTCAACATGAGACCATTGCCAGTCATTTACCAAATGTGCTATTGGTATGATTTGTACATATCGTCTACATGACAAATGCAACTGCAATTTACAAAGAATTTGTGATGTTCTATGAAGGTGAGGAATCGATGAGTTTTCCTCCTTTGCTACTTCTCTGAAGCTAAACACAAAAAAAAATGCAGATTATAAGAATAATTTGAAAGAGGCTTCAAACAAGATTAAATTATCCATTAATCAAAGTGTCCAGAAATCCCATTGAAAAGAAGGCAACTAATTTAATGGCTGTCATCCATTCCCTTTTGAGGATGATTAGCTACAATTTTCCAATTAAAAATAATGGTCTTGATAAGATGAACTATATAATTATTGATAACTTCTTAAAAACCTTTTTGTATTTTAAGAGTGTTATGCATCCAAACTTCACAATAATCATGTTTAAATACCTGTCCCACACTTCTGTTGTTAGATGGTTGAGTGCTTGGTCAAATCTATATCTTTGAAAGTCTTCAATAGCATCTTTGATTGCAACCAAAGCCAGAACAAGAATTAATGGGATCATGGTGATATCTTTCCTGAATGCTTCGACAACAGGAACCCAATTCAGTAGAGCCAAAAGCAAAAAGTAGATATTGGCGCATCTGTGAACATAAGAATTGAGGATGAGGTAAAATGACCTGTTACGATTTTTAAGCAAATGACTGACTCAGGTTTAATTATAATGACAGTAGGTTTATTGCCATACACAGTAAACCTCTGTTATGCAGAATTCAAACAACTGGCAAAAAAAAATAACAGAACTAAATAGTTAAAAAATACAGAAGTTGAAAATATGCTCACCTCACCATTAGATTCCCAATCACATAACATACTATTTCAAGAAACTGTAAAATTCACTTATCTGCCATTTACCAATCCCCATAGGTGCCAGACACCAGGGGTTCCATTGTACAATGTACTTATAATCCAAAATTCTTACTTGTTGCAGATAAACAGGTGCTTTTTTAATAGAAAAAACTCCAGCAGTACACATTAAATTACCCCAGTACAGAAAGGAATAGTACATATAAAGATAGATGGATAATAAACAGACACAGTTAGAGTTAGTTCAATAAGTAAAGAAGTGGGGTTTCAATAGTTCAGTCAGTTCTCTTTATGTTATGCTGCTTGAGTAGTTTATGATCAGGGCAGTAAAGGTGGTGGTGGTGGTGGGGGGGGGGGAGGGGTTTCAAGAGACTGACGGTTCTTTGAAAAAAAACTATTCTTAAACCTGGAGGTTCTGAATTTCTGTACTCTCTTCCTGAATGTAGCTGCAAGGATGATGGTATTAGCTGGCTTCTTGAGCGGCACCTCACATTGATGTGTTCATTCAATGGGAGGACCTGGCTATGTTTGCTACTTTCTGAAGCCTTCTGAATTCCTGGTCAGTAGGATTACCAAATGAGACTGCGATACAACCAGTTAGTGTGCTTTCCAAAGTTTGATAGAGTGAACAGAAGTGATTAGAGCTGGAAAAAAAGAGTCGAGCAAGAAGTAACTGAGGGAATGGGCCCTTTGGAAAACTGAATGTGGAAGGGCAGGATGGGAATGGTGCATTTAGTGGTGCAATCCCATTGGATGTATAGGAAATTAAAGAGGATAATCCAAGCTGCTGGGATGGAAAATGGGGAAAAGCAGAAGCCTAACCTCATTGTGACTGGGATAAGAAGGGAGAGAGCGGAAGTACAGGAAATAGAGAATGTGTGATTGGGAGCCCTGTCGATCATAGATGGGAGGATATGGTGGAAGAAAATGAAAGAGAAGTTTTGGCAGGTCTTATTACCATAACAGATATAATGGTGGCAATGAAGCTAGAAGACCGAAATTAAATAGATCCCTTATAGGAAGATGGTGGGAGATGATGTCGTTGAGGTTGTTTTAGGAGTTAATGTTGCTTACATTGGTCACCAATTTTTCCCCCCTGAATTGGGACCAGATGGAACAAGAAAGAGCAGGGAAGAGAAAATAATATGACTCATCTTTGCAAGAGTGAAAACAGGTTGGAAATTTGCAGCAAAGATGATAGAATGTCTGAGCTCTGAGTATTAGGGGAGCAACAGAAGTTTCCAATTGCCCAGAAAATAGTTTGAAGATAGATTTTGTGAAAAAGTGTCTTGCAATACTGCAGAACTCCCAAAGTATAAGCAGTAAAAGATTATTACTCAAATGATGCAAAATTCTTCACACCAGAAATCTGTCCATTAATTCCTGAGACAATATACTGCCATCAATACTTGCTATACAAATGTGCATGGACTCTGGGGACGGAAACAAGGACTGTTTCTCATATCCACTGAGACAAGTACAGCTTAGCTTCATGCAAGTTCTCATGCAAGTCACCTTTGACTTGGAGTGAGTGAGTGGCATAGATGTCATTCAATATAAGAATAATTTCAACCATGTGAAGTCAAGTGATTGGAGGGAGAGGACAGTTTGGGTCTCTGGGGTAACTGGAGAAAACCTCCAGCTGATGTGGATGTTGAGGGACTGGGTGTCCATATTGAAGTCGAGACAATGGGGACCAGGAAATTGGAAAATGTGAAAATGACAGAGGGTGTCACATCTGTCATGAAAACAAGTAGGAAAGAAGAAGGGATGGAGCAACAAAGCAAGAAATATATTGTGGGACAGGAGTCAGCTGAAACAGTCCTGTTTATCTTGGGGGGTGTGATGGTACAGATCTATCACCAATGTATATAGTGTATATAGTTACTGTATCTAGACTGTGCTTACAGCGATTGGCTGAGAGCTTAGCCACGCCTACTGTCTGGGCCTTAAAGGGTTGCGTCCCTAGCCAGGTCGGATCATTCCAGACTGGTCGGCCACCTGTGAAGAGCTCCTGTCTTTTGCTAATAAAAGCCTTGGTTTGGATCAACAAGTCTTTGATTCTTTCGACGAGCTCTACAGGGGGAAAGTAAAAATGGACTTGCATTTGGGGGACAATTTGGCTGTAATGGAAATGGGGTCAATGTTGTTTTAGAGACAGTGGTCTGATCTTCAGTGATGGTGATCTAGAGGGAACAATGAAGAGGTGTCTAGGAGTTGGCGTTCAACCTCAACAGAACTGTCCTTGTCAGTGGGTTTGGTTATGATGTGGGGGCTAGTTCTTGGTTCTTAGTGCCCAGAGACTGCCCTTCTGTTCTCTCCTCCCTGCTCTTATCTGCAATTTAAAATATACTCATATTCTCACTTTACTTTTGATAGGATAATTGAACTGAAATTATGACTATTTCTAACTCCATTGATGGTTGCTGGACCTCTTGAGTGCTTCCAGCATTTTTATTTTTATGCTGCTTATGTGACTTTATTGGCAGTAGAATTACTCAATCAGTTCCATTTTTTCATTTGGAATTATGAGTTTGCTGAATGCATGCTGACAAAGTACACAGTAACCAAATCTGCCTGTCAGTGGCAATTATTTTGGCTGTAAAATAATTTGGGACATTCTGAACTATAGGCCAGATTCTCCTGAGAAATGAAAGGTATTCAAAGGATGCACCTTCCTATTAGTTTACAAATTGGACAGCGGCTTGTAAAGCAGAGGAAATACCCCGTTCATTAGGAATTCCAGAGACCACTATTCAGTTTGGGTAACCTATCTATCAGCTATCATGTCATCTTGATTTATTCTTCCTGTGATTCATGAATTGGCAAGATTAGAGCTTTTCATTGCTACTAAATTGTCCATTTATATGGCTTACACATGCAAGAGTTCGGCACCAGAAATAATTGGAACAAGAATTTAGAGACCTCTAGTGGCCATGGTAAAACTTTCATCAGGGGTGAAAAACAAATGTCTGTAGATGCTTTAATTATAGTAAAGACAGAGAAATGTTGGAGAAATTCAGCATACATAGGAGGTAAATAAATATGATTGCAATAACAAAATTGCGAGATCTGATGAGCTCTTCCAGCATTTCTGTGTTAAAACTTTCATTATCTAAGCACCTTTCATCTGATTTGTGCCCAAGAGTGGGTATTATAATAGGGTGAATGCATAAAGATTTTCCTTTAATCCTTCCTCCAATTTTAGGAAGTGCATGTTACAATAACATACTATCAGATTAAATTGTTAGTCTCATGATAAAAGGACATTTTGCTGCATTATTTATCATCGTAACAATGTGTCTCATCTCATGTTTCTGGCATCATTATGCTGTAACAAGCTCCGCAACAGAAATGTACAGTAGAGCTGTTCTTTGCTGCATCCCTTCTCCTTTCCTACTCTGTAATATTTCAGCACCAAATCCAAGAGAAGGTCTGGTTTACTTGTTCTTGGATTTAGAGATAGAGCACAGTAACAGGCCCTTCCATCTCATGGGCCTGTGCCGCCCAAATACACCCATGTGGTTAAATCAACCTATTAACCACATGCATCTTTGGAACCTGGGAGTCAACTGAAGTAGATGGAGGAAACTCACACGGGCATGGGGAGAATGACAGTACCTATATTAACTCTTTTCTATACACCAAGTTTAAGTACGAGTTTGAGATGCATTATGTACAGAGATAATCCAGGTTCTATTGGCAGAAGTGCTGATAACCAGGAGAAATATGTTTCAGATTATTAGACAAAGAACCATTAGAGAGATGAAGAAAAGACATATTTTGCAGAAATGTCTTTTTTAAACCCATTTGACTGATGAAGTTGGATCAAGAGTAACAGGCTATCAAGAAGGCAAATGGAATAGATGTTGTGCTGCAGTGCAGAGGGTACTGGTGAGACCACATCTGGTGTACTGCATGCAATTCTGGTCTCCTTACTTGAGGAAGGATGTACTGGCTTTGCAGGCAGTGCAGAGGATGTTCACCGGGTTGATTTTTAGCCTATGAGAAGAGATTGAATCATCTGGGGCTGTCTTCATTGGAATTTGAAGAATCAAATGAGATCTTATAGGATGAGAAAGAAGTAGGTAAGTTGTTTCATTGGTGGAAGAGACTAGAACTGGAGGTCTTAGCCTCAAGATTCAGGATAATAGATTTAGGATGGAAATGAGGAGGAACTGCTTTTCCCAGTGGATGGTGAAAGTATGAAATTCGCTGCCCATTGAAGCGGTGGAGGCGACCTCAGTTAATATACTTAGGATAAGGTTGGATAGATTTTTACATAGTGGGGAAAAGGTGGAGATGAGCCTATCATCAGATCAGCCATGAATGGTGGATCAGGCGCAACTGGCCAGATGGACCTCTCCTACCTTATGTTCTTATGGAAGAAACTTGTCTAGTCCGTTGGCCCATTTTTCTGTCTTGACCTCAATGGAACAAGATTTTGGGAGGTGGAGTGCAAAGTGAATGTGTTACATTTAGTTCATTAACAAAGAATGGATTTCTCTCTCTGATATTCCTGCTGAGTTTCTGAACATGGGGAGGCATTACTTAAATTTCTTGTCTTTCTCCCATTGTTAAATAATTGGTGTGAAGGACCTGTGGTTTGTTTGATATTAAAAAGGGAAGAACTGCTTCAGCCTCCTGTTGCCAAACTCTCCCATTGATAATATAGGGTCAGATAATTAGCAGGAAGCAAAATCAATACTAGCCAAGTGAAGTGTACATCAAATGTGCTTTGAGATCACCGGTTACCCCTGTAAGTACATGGTCTTGTAATGCGATGTGGTTTAAAATGACAGAAAGGAGATTTACAGTACATCAAACATTCATTTTCACAGCATGTGATTCTGTATCTAGCAAAGAGATCTGTGAGTAGTTTGATCAGTCTGGTCTTCAATTGATTTGTACACAACAGACTCTGTGGAAGCAATTTTAGTCTGTTTTGTCTCTGTTATATTTCAGTTTCCATTAAAGTTTGCAAGGCCTTATGGGTTGCAAAAATAGTCCAGTTAAACCAATTCTAAATTCTTTCAACACTGCTTTTTTTATTCAGTCTAACTCTGTAGCCTCTTAAGGTGAATTGGTTTTGTTGCTGCCAGAATCAACTCTACACGGCTTTTCATCTTGAAAAAAAATGAAGTGCTTTAGATGTTAAAAATCTTATTGTTGTTTTAAAATCCCTCCTGTTCCCCACATCTGTAATTCTCTCCTGCCCTGGAAGCAAGAGAGATCCGTGATCTTGTAATTTTTTACCTCTTGCTTATCCTAGATATTAATTGTCCTCTAAGTTCTAGCTCCCAATGTCAGTCTCGGGTATTACTGCTCTAAATCACTCCACCTTTCTGTCTCTCTTTCTAACTTTGAGGTGCTCCTTAAAGCTTGTCTCTTCGACCAAGCTTGAGTTCTATTCATGGATTAAGTCCTTGGGAGATGAAAGGATTGAGGAAGGATTTGAGAGAGAAGTATTACCCATTTATCAGCTTCTGAAAGTGAATGCATAATTTTGGAGGGAATAACAATATTCATGGGCTCGGTCTGACAGGAGCGAGGGAGTGAGGCAAGATTGGATGGGGTAACGTGGCTCATTCCTGACTCTTGAAAGCGATGACAAAATATTAGAGGGGATAACTTAGCCTGTTCAGACTTGGCCGCATTTTGCATTAAAGCAAGTCAAGAAAAGTAGGTCAATAAAAGAGAGACCGGATTATTCAGAATCAGAAGACCCATGAGCAAAATAAAAACATACGCACCTGTGAAACTGTTCGTACAAATTCCTCGGTATAAAACTCAATAGTGTGTATTTGGTGGTACAGGTCTCATTCCCAAGATAAGGTCTTTGACAGTGAAAATGGCTGCCTTTGATGGAACTGTGATTTGGAATCACAATTCTGTGCTCATGAACTTCATTCTCAAGCCTTGTATAGCTTCGTGTGCTGAAGGGGTTTCTCCAGACTCTGTAATAGAGATTTCTCGCAGCAGAAACTCTGGAGCAACTGGGTCTTTCATGTCTGGTTGCCATAGTGACCGTTTCATGGAGTAATCATCGTATTCTCTCAGTGCCCCGAAAAGCAGCACTAAAGGGGAAGGAAACACATAATAATAAAGTTGACATTTAATTTTCTCAGCTAAAAATAGCTACCTTTATCACAGCATGTTACAGGAATGAAAAAAAATCTCTCAAGATATAAATGGACGAGTCATGTGCCTTCTGCATGCTTTCTACAACCTATCCCAATGACTACCTGCTCCCTTTTCAATTTTTCCAGAATTTGGTCTCCGCTGTTTTAGAAGCATGTACCTTGGGACACAGTATGTTAAATTTGCAGCAAATGCAAATTGTAGACAGTAAATCAACAGATGTTTCAGCCATGAAACCAGAAGGTGGAAATAATTTCCCTTCCTGTATTTTCCACTCAGATAAATATTCTCACTGTAATGGTTGGGATTTTCAAAGGTTGAAATTCTGAGCATGTTTTTAAAAGCCACTATATATTCTTAGTGAAGGCTTTCCGGTGATAGAATATGCGTGAGCTTCAACACAGCTGGAAGTCTCTTGAAAAGTCAAGTCACTTTTATTTGTCGTTTATACCATGCATTGCATGGTAAAGAAGAGATAGCGTTTCTCCAGGACCATGGAGCAGACAAATATGTTAAAATAGAAGTTAAAATATTAAGACATATACAATAAAAGTCCATGGAACACTATCCACGTATATTCTGGGAATCAGGCTTAGGGGGAAAAAACTGTTGCCCAATCTGGAAATAAGGGAGAAAAGTTTACATGAAGGGTGTGTGAAGTACTTCATAATGCTTATTGCTTTCTGCGTGCATCGTGTGTTGAAGACATCCGTCGTGGTTGGAAGAGAGCCTCCAATGATCTTTTCTGCTGATTTCACTATCCTCTGCAGGGTCTCATGGTCTCAGGTGGTCCAGCTTCCAAACCAAGCGGTGATGCAATTGCTCATAACGCTCTCAATATCTTCTTCTTTGGCTTGGCTTCGTGGATGAAGATTTATGGAGGGGTATGTCCACGTCTGCTGCAGGCTCGTTGGTGACTGACAAGTCTGATGTGGGACAGGCAGGCACGGTTGCAGCGGTTGCAAGGGGAAATTGGTGAGTTGGGGTTGGGTGTTGGGTTTTTCCTCCTTTGTCTTTTGTCAGTGAGGTGGGCTCTGCGGTCTTCTTCAAAGGAGGTTGCTGCCCGCCGAACTGTGAGGCGCCAAGATGCATGGTTGGAGGCGAGATCAGCCCACTGGCGGTGGTCAATGTGGCAGGCCCCAAGAGATTTCTTTAAGCAGTCCTTGTACCTCTTCTTTGGTGCACCTCTGTCTCGGTGGCCAGTGGAGAGCTCGCCATAGAACACGATCTTGGGAAGGCGATGGTCCTCCATTCTGTAGAATGTGGTGAGAATGGAGGGTGGGAGATGAACTGCCCTCAGCTTTCGCAGAAAGTAGAGGTGCTGCTGGGCTTTCTTGGCTATGGAGTTGGTGTTAAGGGACTAGGTGAGATTCTCTGCACTCCAAAGAACTTGATACTCTTGTCGACCTCAACAGTGGAGCCGTCAATGGTCAGTGGAGAGTGACCCACCCCCACCTGCCCCCCCCCTACCCCGGGCCTCCTGTAGTCGACAACCATCTCTTTTGTTTTATTAGAGTTCAGTTACAGGTTGTTGGCTCTGCGCCAGTCTGTTAGTGACTGCACCTCATTTCTGTACCTGACTCATCATTCTTACTATTACACTGAGTAGTCGAGGAAGGCTGATGCAGCAATTGGTGGTGAAGCGAGTCAAGACTCCGATATAAGAAGCTTGCCATCTTTTTAAATCGCAAGGCTCTGATGAGTTATAAACCCTTCACGTGACAAATCACCCGAATTTCCACATCCACTGCGTGCAACACAAGTTGCTTCCAAGGACAGGAATTTGATAAGGGGATAACTCCAATGGTTGTGTCCACATATGAAAATGAGCAGCAAATGAAAATTGTTGCCATCCAAGCAGGAAGGAAACACCTCTATGGTGAAATTCTGAGCGTAGAATGGAGCTGGAGAGCCCACAAATAATCCCTTCAGCCCACCTTAACAATGTCGAATTTCTAGTACCCATCTAAACATATCCTCTTTAGCCACACTTGGTTTGCAATCTTCTCTGCATTGAGGAGTCAAATGTTCATCTAGATGCTCTGTAAATGTTGAGAGAGCAGTTCCCTCCACTACACACTGATGTTCCATATTTCCCACAACCCTGAGTGAAGAACAATCGTCATCAGTTTCCCATTAAATGTCCTACCACTTTTTACTCTATTACTAAATATAATAATGATTTAAAATAAAAATGTTACCTGTCTTCAAGTCATGTGCCTGAACCAGATTATTTTAAAAAAACATACAGCATGGTAATAGGCCTTTCCAGCCCTGGAGGCCATGCTGCATAATTTAACCTGCAAAGGTGGGAGAAAACCAGAATACCCAGAGAAAACACGCGCAGACACACGAGAATGGAGAAACTCCTTACAGGCAATGTCAGGTTCAAATCCGGGTCGCTGGAGCTGTAATAGTGTCGTGGTGTCTGCCCCGCTCACCGTGCTGTGATGTTGTGAAAATTAGCAGTATTCGTGGGTTAACTTTTGTAAGGTAAAACATCATGAGATGGGAATGTGTAAGGAGTTACCCTGTGCAGGGCTGTAACAAGATGTGAATGCATCCTTGTACTTACAAGATAAGAGAGACATTGATGGATTGAGAGGCAGGAAGCTAGCAGGGAAAGGATAGCAACAGTTTTAGTCATTGGACAAGTAATGATATGATGATGTTCTAAGCACGTATCCAAGGGTATAAAAAATCACCATTTTGCTGATAACGGCAGAATGCATTCTCCGACTAACATTGTTAGTTGCAAGTGTTACAATCCGGTAATAAAGAACAAAGAACCCTGATTTCGACTCAGTCTGGTGTTTGTCTCACTCATTCATGAACAAAGCAGACCTAACACTTTCCATTTCGATGTTACCGGATCTGCAGTGCCTCAGAGCATAATCGGAATCTCACAGTGATGCATTGCAGTCACAGATGCCTGTGAAAAACCATTGTGTTTGCTGTGGCTGAAAAACAAAGCCTTGTAGGATTCACAGACCAATGCAAAATATTTCACTTACGTAGACACTGTTCAAATCTGCAAGTTGCCTGGACATCAAATACATTAATAAATATGCCATTCAGCAAAAGGACTTCAATAGATTTGTCCAGCAGGTGGAACACTTTTCCACTGCTTGACACATCCACTCTACTTTTTAGTAAAATTGTTCAAGAGAGGTTCTTGCTCCCAGATCACACACAGAATGAGGCCAGACCAAAGTGTTCAGGTGGTGTAATACTGCTTTATTATTTTGATTAAAAGGTACTGATGTGTTTATGCTATTGGATTTGTAAATCCGAAAATGTAAATTCAAATCACGCTGTGGCAGAATTTGAATTCATTTCCAAAAACCTGCAAACACAGTAAAATCCCTGTTATCTGGAATTCAAGCAACTGGCAACGTCAAGCAACCAGCAAAAAAATCACGGAAAATAAATTAGTAAAAAACACGCAAGTTTAAAATTGGTGCACCTCGCAGTTAGTTCTCCATTCAAACTACATGCAGTCCCAAGCCACTGGAAAACTCACTTATCTGACACCTACCAATCCCCATAGGTGCCGGAGAGCAGGGGTTTTTTACTGTAAAATGTTTCTCTCAGTAAAAGCAAATATGAAACTATTGGAATATGATGAAGTCATCAGAATCTTTCAGAGAAGTTAGTTGAATCATTAGGTGACATCAGTTTGTCTTTGGATGGGCTTTTATAGACGTGAAAGATGTTAACCTTTAATTGGATTAGATATTCAAGCAGTTAGAATCGTCAAATGGATAGGGAAAAGGAGAGTCTGTTCCAGCACCTCCGGGAGTAATCTTGACAAACCCTTTCCTCAATAGGCATATCCAACAACTGAAATTAACTCAAATTAGCTTGGTAATTGAAAATTACCTCTGAAAATTCAAGAATTGATCTTTACATCACACCTTTATAGAGTCTGAGTCACTCAGTACAGAATTAACCCTTCAACTCCCATTCTGGACGAGGCTGCATTAAGTCTATCCTATATCTATCCAAATATCTTTAGAACATTGAAGTAAAATTTCCCAAAGCATCTTGATACTTGATACTGAGACGTAAAAGGATGACTGAACATGCAACCAAAGAAGTAAGTTTGAAGAAAGCTGAAAGAGAGGTGAGAAAATGTAGTGATTTAAAGAGGGAGCTCCAACGCAAATGATCTACAAGGATCCAATATTAGAACAATGTAAACGGCTAGAGATGGCATCAGAGAGATAACGAATGACAAGGCCAAGAATGGATCTGGAATCAAAGATGAGAATAGTAAAATTCTGCGTGGATGAGTGGAGGCGAGCTAGTACAGGAATGGGGAAAAGATGGGGCTTGATGCATCAGGATACAGGGAAATAGCATGGGAATAGAGGGAAATTTGATGGTGCAAGGCAGGAACATGGTCAGTCAGAACAAGATTTCCTTTATGGTAATGTACACAAGATATGGAAAAATTGTTTTCCGTGTAAAGTCATACAGCGGTGGTACTGTACCAGTAAGATAAAATGTGTGTGTGTGTGTGTGTGTGTGTGTGTGTGTGTGTGTGTGTGTGTGTGTGTGTGTGTGTGTGTGTGTGTGTGTGTGTGTGTGTGTGTGTGTAAAATTTAGACATATAACAGAGCAATAGCAAGCCATTTTGGCCCACGAGTCCATGCCACCCAATTTACACCCAATTAACCTACACCCTCAGTACATTTCGAATGGTGGGAGGAAACCGGAGCCCGCAGGAAAGCCCATGCAGACACGAGGAGAATGTACAAACTCATTACAAACAGCATGGGATTCGAACACAAGTCCCAATTGCTGGTGCTTTAAAGGCATTGTATATATATATATATATATATATATATACACACACACACATACATATTTATCACTTGAGAAAGAATATATTGGTTTTCGAGGAGGAGGAGAAGAGGGTCAGGAAGTTAATTCCAGAGATGAGGGAGTTAGCCTATGAGGAGAGATTGAGTTATGTTGGACTCTACTTGCGGGAATTTACAAGGCTGTGAGTGGATCTTAAAGAAATATATATAACACAGGTGCAAACCGTGCATCTTGGCGCCTCACAGTTCGGCGGGCAGCAACCTCCTTTGCAGAAGACCGCAGAGCCCACCTCACTGACAAAAGGCAAAGGAGGAAAAGCCCAACACCCAACCCCAACCCACCAATTTTCCCTTGCAACCGCTGCAACCGTGTCTGCCTGTCCCGCATCGGACTTGTCAATCACAAACGAGCCTGCAGCTGACGTGGACATTACCCCTCCATAAATCTTCGTCCGCGAAGCCAAGCCAAAGATAATCCAGTGATCATTGGGGGATTAGACCTGGAGAGGTGTGCGAATTTAAATTCCTGGTAGTCACTGTTATATAGTCAGGCTAATGTGAACTACTTTGTAAGCACCATTCTCACTGTAGTAACTGTAGTACAAAGCCTTCGACACCGTGAGCAGGAAAGGGCTTTGGCAAATACTAGAGTGCATCGGATGTCCCCCAAAGTTCCTCAACATGATTATCCAACTGCACGAAAACCAACAAGGTCGGGTCAGATACAGCAATGAGCTCTCTGAACCCTTCTCCATTAACAATGGCGTGAAGCAAGGCTGTGTTCTCGCACCAACCCTCTTTTCAATCTTCTTCAGCATGATGCTGAACCAAGCCATGAAAGACCCCAACAATGAAGACGCTGTTTACATCCGGTACCGCACGGATGGCAGTCTCTTCAATCTGAGGCGCCTGCAAGCTCACACCAAGACACAAGAGAAACTTGTCCGTGAACTACTCTTTGCAGATGATGCCGCTTTAGTTGCCCATTCAGAGCCAGCTCTTCAGCGCTTGACGTCCTGCTTTGCGGAAACTGCCAAAATGTTTGGCCTGGAAGTCAGCCTGAAGAAAACTGAGGTCCTCCATCAGCCAGCTCCCCACCATGACTACCAGCCCCCCCACATCTCCATCGGGCACACAAAACTCAAAACGGTCAACCAGTTTACCTATCTCGGCTGCACCATTTCATCAGATGCAAGGATCGACAATGAGATAGACAACAGACTCGCCAAGGCAAATAGCGCCTTTGGAAGACTACACAAAAGAGTCTGGAAAAACAACCAACTGAAAAACCTCACAAAGATAAGCGTATACAGAGCCGTTGTCATACCCACACTCCTGTTCGGCTCCGAATCATGGGTCATCTACCGGCACCACCTACGGCTCCTAGAACGCTTCCACCAGCGTTGTCTCCGCTCCATCCTCAACATCCATTGGAGCGCTTACACCCCTAACGTCGAAGTACTCGAGATGGCAGAGGTCGACAGCATCGAGTCCACGCTGCTGAAGATCCAGCTGCGCTGGATGGGTCACGTCTCCAGAATGGAGGACCATCGCCTTCCCAAGATCGTGTTATATGGCGAGCTCTCCACTGGCCACCGTGACAGAGGTGCACCAAAGAAAAGGTACAAGGACTGCCTAAAGAAATCTCTTGGTGCCTGCCACATTGACCACCGCCAATGGGCTGATAACGCCTCAAACCGTGCATCTTGGCGCCTCACAGTTTGGCGGGCAGCAACCTCCTTTGAAGAAGACCGCAGAGCCCACCTCACTGACAAAAGGCAAAGGAGGAAAAACCCAACACCCAACCCCAACCCACCAATTTTCCCTTGCAACCGCTGCAATCGTGTCTGCCTGTCCCGCATCGGACTTGTCAGCCACAAACGAGCCTGCAGCTGACGTGGACTTTTTACCCCCTCCATAAATCTTCGTCCGCGAAGCCAAGCCAAAGAAGAACTGTAGTACACCACTCTGGGGTTTCCTGTGATAGTGGAAGACATCAGTAAGTAAAGTCTCTTTTGTTATTTAAATCTTACTTCTCTAAGTTATTTAAGATGCCTCCCAAGTAACCCAGAGACATAACATGGTGGCAGCGGAATAAGAGAAGAAGAATAAAGCCAAACAATTGATTGTAAGTCACTGAGACACGAAGGGGAAGAAGAGAAAAAAGCATTACTGAAAAAAAAATGGCTGGAGCAACAGTGGTTCACTCAGTGATGGTCTGGGAGGCTGAAGACATTGTTGAATCATTTAAAAAGTTTCAGCAGGAGTGAAATTTAGCTTTCAAAAGCTATTTTAAAAATGCAATAGCAGAGGAGAAAGTCAGTTAAATACATCTCTGGACAGGGGAGTGAGTGTAAAGGTTAAAACAGTTAATTTTGTGCCTGTCTCTTTAAGAGAACTATTGTTTGTAGTGTTACCATAGTGATTATGATGTAATATATCATAATATTGGCGCAGACTAACGGCTTGCTCATTATTCTTCAGGATGTAGAAGGTGTGAGCATAAGGAATCTTTCAATTTTCTGTGTTTCTCTTTAAAAAACAATTATCTGTATCATTATGAATCTCTTTAAAGTTTGAGCTTCTTTATATACATTGTATCTCTATCATTATATAGTAAATACTTTGTTATGTATTGTTATGAAAGTCTTAATGTGAAGTTATGCAAAATGTTTATCTGTTTTATCAACGAATTAAATCTACATAAAGCAGCAGTCACAGAGTTGGATTTAATGGATTAAGGAGATCGAAATTTGGAATATGCATTTGGAAAATGATACTTTGAAAATTAGGATATATTAGAATAAGGAAAGTGTCATCTATAGTGAGCCCTTGACTTATTGAATAGCTTGGAGCTTACAGAGGTGGAGAAAAATGACCCAGAGCAGATATTTGCAAAGTTTGCTTCTCATCTTGAACCCAGGTCTAATCATAGAATTAAACTCTATGAATTTCAAGGCTTAATGCAAGGAAATGATGAAACTGTAGATAACTTCCTCACTAGACTAAAATTCGTAGCTGCAAAATGCAGATTTAAGGAAATAGAAGAAATATTAGTTGATCAACTAATGTGGGGGAGTGCCCACCCTGAAGTGCAAAAGTCTCTTAGAGGGAAGGTGTGGTGAATGTCTGCCAAGCTGCCTGTCTCCCATCTGGCGAGCCATGCTGTACTAACATTGGCTGTGCATTATCTCTACTGTTAAGGACACTCTCCTTGGGTATAACTGTATATGCACCTATTGTCTTTCATTATTGTACCATGAGTTTCTGCTAATAAAAGCCATGATTATTGTTTGACCACATCGTCTTTGTCCACTTCATCAACTGGCACTTCAATTTTATTAGCAGAAATGGAGCGGCTGACAATTCACCAGTCTGCCCCGACGGCCAGAGAAATTTTCAACCACTGGATCGCTTGTTTCGATTACTACATGGCTCAAAACAACGTGGTCGATGAGGCGATACAGTGGGACCACCCGAACTCTCTGCTGGGTGAGGTCGCTTTCGCCGTAACACAAGGAGCTACCACTCTGGCTATAGCCCAGGAACGTCTTACTGTTTACTATGAGGTGCCACGGAATGTGGTGCTTGCTCGACACCAGTTGCTGAGTAGATGCCAGAAACCTGGGGAAAGTGATGCTGCCTATGCACTGGCCCTCGACTCGCTGGCAAACAAATGTGATGTCAGGGCAGTCAATGTGCAACAACACCGCAATGCCTTGAAGCTGGATGCTTTTGTCAATGGGATTGACTCCAGTTACATCTGACCGGGCATCATTCTAACCAAAATACTGAGGTTCAGTGAAATACTAGAAACCGAAAAAGAAACATCCAGGAGTGCTGGAACCTCGAAGGAAAGAAAAGGGCGAAGTCCTGAAAAATGCTACTTCTGTGATAAGAGCTGGCACCCCAGACAGAAGTGCCCAGCTCGATTAGCTACCTGCAGCTATTGTGGGAAACTCGGCCACTTCGCTAAAGCGTATAAGGTGAAAAGTACTCCCACTGATAAGAAGAGAAGCACCAAGAAAATGCATCCTGTAGCTGCAGGAATGGAAGACAACTGTGAAAAGGGGGAATCTTCAGATGAGCAGGCTGAATCGACTTCAAGTGACGGCGAGGTGAGATCCCCTGTGATAGCCCAATTGACTCCAAAGCTTGGGGGATGTTATGGACTGGAACGGTCGACTATGAAGGGGGAGGCGAATGGTGAGTCTCTTGATTATCTAATAGACTCGGGGAGTACTGACAGCTACATCCATGAGAGAGTTGCCAGAGCCTTAAATTTGCAGAGATATCCAGCGAACCGAAAGATATCGATGGTTTATAGTGAACATACGAAAACTGTGCGGGACAAGTGTAAAGTTACTCTAAATTTGCAGGGACATTGCCTTGCTGATGTCTGGCTCTTTATTATGCCAGAGCTCTGCGCCCTTGTGTTATTGGGGTTAGATATTCAATCTCAGATGAACAGTGTAGTGTTAGATTTCGGTGGGCCACTTCCCACACTTACCATCTCCCATGTAAGTTACTGCGGTCTGTCCACATTAAAGATCAAAGCTCCTTCCCTTTTCAGTGACTTATCCCCTGAGTGCCAGCCGATTGCCACTAAGAGCCATTCTTACAGCAAAGAGAATTGTGAGTTTATCAAAGCTGAGACCCAGAGACTGCTTAAAGAGGGAGTAATTGAATCTAGTAAGAGTCTGTGGCGGGCCCAAGTGGTAGTCGTGAAAAATCACACCAAGAGACGACCTTTACACCGTTACACTAACCTGGATGCCTACCCCCTGCCACGCATCAATTAAATGATTAATCAGATAGCGCAATACAAAGTGTACTCCACTATCGACCTCAAAGCAGCTTATCACCAAATCCCCATTAAGAAAAGGGAACGGCCCTATACAGCTTTTGAAGCAGATGGGGGTTATACCAGTTTAAAAGGGTACCTTTTGGGGTCACTAATGGTGTGTCCGTGTTTCAGAGAGAAATGGATAAGATTGTTAGGATGTATAAGTTACAGGGTACGTTTCCCTATCTGGATAATGTCACTATCTGTGGGAAAACACAGGCTGAGCACGACAACAACTTAAAGAAAATTTTAGCAACAGCTAAAGAACTCAACCTTACATTTAACGAGGGCAAATGTGTGCTCAACGCGACAGAGCTACCCATTCTGGGTTACATTGTCTGCAAGGGCGAAATCCACCCAGACCTGGAAAGAATGGCCCCCCTTAAGAAGTTACCTCCCCCAAACTCAGCAAAAGCCCTTAAAAGGTGTATGGGATTCTTTTCCTACTACAGCAAATGTGTTCAGGACTATGCCATGAAGGCACGCCCTCTGTTTGACACTAAATCTTTTCCTCTCTCTCCAATGGCCTTGAAGTCTTTCGAGAGAATTAAAGCTGATATTGCCAAAGCTGCACCCTCGTCCATTGACGAGGATGTCCCATTCCAAGTGGAAATTGATGCCTCAGATTGTGCCTTGGCAGGAACTCTTAATTAAAAGGGCAGACCTGTGCCATTCTTCTCCTGCACGTTATGCGGACCTGAACTTAAAAATCCTGCCATTGAAAAAGAAGCCCAGGCTATTATTGAAGCTGTTCGTTACTGGAGACACTTTCTAGCCGGCAGAAAATTTATTCTTGTCACTGATCAGAAATCTGTAGCCTACATGTTCAGGATAATGAAGAAGGTTTTCAAGGATTTGCAGAGGGATTTGGGCTGCTTAGAAAAGTGGGCTGAAAAATGGCAGATGGAATTTAATGCTGATAAGTGTGAGGTGCTTCATTTTGGTAAGAAGAATCAGAACAGGACATACGTGGTAAATGGGAGAGCATTGATGAATACAGAAGAGCAGAAAGATTAAGGAGTAACGTTACATCGTTCCCTGAAGGTAGAAACTCACGTGAATAGGGTGGTGAAGAAGGCTTTTAGTATGCTGGCCTTTATCAATCATTGCATGGAATATAGGAGTTGGGAGGTGATGTTGAGATTGTATAAGACGTTGGTGCAGCCTAATTTGGAGTTCTGTGTGCAGTTCTGGTCGCCTAATTATAGGAAGGATATAAACAGAGTGGAAAGAGTGCAGAGAAGGTTTACCAGAATGTTACCTGGGTTTAAGCATCTAGAGTATAGGGAGAGATTGGACAGATTAGGTCTTTATTCTTTGGAGCGTAGAAAATTGAGAGGGGATTTGATAGAAGTATTTAAGATTATGAAAGGGATAGACAGAGTGGATGTGGATAGACTATTTCCGTTAAGAGGAGGAAAGATTAAAACAAGAGGACATGAGTTAAGAATTAAGGGGCAGAGGTTTAGAGGTAACATGAGGGGGAACTTCTTTACTCAGAGAGTGGTAGACGTGTGGAATGAGCTTCCGGGAGAAATAGTGGCGGCGGAGTCAATTGTATTATTTAAGAAAAGGTTGGACAGGTATATGGATGAGAAGAAGATGGAGGGTTATGGGCATTGTGCAGGGAGGTGGGACTAGAGAGGGGTGTTTGGTTCGGTGCGGACTAGAAGGGCCTAATGGCCTGTTTCCGTGCTGTAAATTGTTATGTTATGTTAAAATACTAAACACAAAAGTAAAATCAAGAACGATAAGATGGCATGCTGGCGAATAGAACTCTCAGCTGATAATTATGAGATCCAGTACAGAGCGGGCAGGTTAAATGATCCCTCTGACGCACTGTCACGATCTGCTGCCGGTGCTCAGCTGGAGGGGCTAAAAGAGATCCATAGCACACTGTGTCACCCAGGAGACACAAGATTCTTCCACTACATAAGGGCTAACAACCTTCCTTACTCTCTGGAAGAAGTCAGGAAACTGACTAAAAGCTGTCCTGTTTGCGCAGTAATCAAACCGCAATACTTCAAAGCTCCGGAGGCTACTCTCATCAAGGCAACCCGACCTTTTGAGAGGATTAGCTTAGATTTTAAAGGACCGTTACCTTCCAACAACAAAAATTTATTTCCTTACAGTAATTGACGAATATTCTAGGTTTCCCTTTGCGATATCCTGCCCTGACGTCTCGTCAGCGCCTGTCATTAAGTTACTTGACAGAATTTTCAGCATTTTTGGTTTTCCCAATTACATTCATACCGATAGGGGCTCAGCATTCATGAGCACTGAACTGCGGCGAGCCCTGCTACGGCAGGGGATTGCCACTAGCCGTACCACGAGCTACAACCCGCAGGTCAATGGGCAGGTTGAAAGGGCTAATGCTACAGTCTGGAAGACAGTTAATCTTGCTTTAAAAACACATGGTTACCCTGTTACCCGGTGGCAGGAGGTGCTGCCTGAGGCGCTACATTCTATTCGATCTTTATTGTGTACTGCAACAAATAAAACACCTCATGAACGTATGTTTGCCTTTCCTAGGAAATCAGGAACTGTGATGGACTGGCCAACCTGTTTATCTGAGCCTGGAACCGTGCTGCTGAAGAGCCACGCTCGGGCGCGTAAAACAGACCCCCTAGTCCAACCAGTTCAGCTACTGCATACTAACCCCAACTACGCTCATGTTAAATTCCCAGACGGGAGTACTGACACTGTAGCCTAAGAGATCTGGCCTCGCCTGATTTGCCCCTTCCTCACACCCCTACTCAAAATGAGCCTGGGAGATTGGGCTCACCCCCCCGGCCTGTGACCCCTAGTAAGCTTTCAGTTGGCCATGCTGAGGCTCCACTGCCTCACGCTGGTGATTCTGGAGCGGGTCCAGAAGTCAGTCCTTCTCACACTACTGACCCAGAACCTGTACCAGTTCCCAAGGTTGCAAAGGTGCCACCTGTTTTGAGAAAAAGCACCAGAATTTGTAAACAACTTGATAGGCTGACATATTCATAAAACATCTCATTATATTTCGATCACTTGCTTCAGTTTTTCCTAGCAGCTGTCCTTTTGATTTTAACCCTTCTTCTGCCGGGGGCAGACTGTGGTGAATGTCTGCTAAGTGCCTGTCTCCCCTCTGGTGAGCCTTGCTGTACTAACATTGGCTGTGCATTATCTCTACTGTTAAGGACACTCCCCTTGGGTAGAACTGTATATGCACCTATTGTCTTTCATTATTGTACAATGAGTTTCAGCTAATAAAAGCCATGATTATTGTTTGACCACATCGTCTTTGTCTACTTCATCAATTGGCACTACAGAAGTGTAGCTTGACGTTATAGATATAGTTAGAGCCTTCAAAGACACGAGAATGCAAATAAAATCCCTATCTACGCAGACCCACCCATATCAAAGAGAAGGAAAGGTTGATGCAATAAAGAACACAATCAGAAAAGTGCTAACCCCCATGACCTGCAGGAAGTGTGGCAGACAACACCTTCTTGATGACTGAAACAAATGCCCCGCATACGGTTCTGAATGTAGAGCCTGTGGTAAAGCAAACCACTGGGTGAAGATGTGCAAGTCTGGTATGAAGAAAACAGAAATTCCAGTGAAGAGAAAAGACAATAAAAGATCCACCACATAAAGGGAAACAACAATGAGGACTCTGACACCCAGATACTGGACATACACCTTCACGAGATGTCGGGTGAGATGAAAGAAGGAAGTGAATTGCACACAGAAGGATCCAAATACAGTGGACAATCCAAACAAGCCACCTAAAGGTGAAGCTGGATACTGGATCACAAAGTAACGTCTTTCCACTCAAACTCTACCACCAAATGTTTCCACAGAACATAATGAAAGGTTATCCAAAACATGGTGCATTAGAAACAGCAAATGTCACATTATTGGCCTATGGTGGATGTATGATCAAGCAGCTAGGGAGAGCTAACATCAATGGCTGCCATAAGGAAAAGAACATCCTCTATATGTTCTACGTTGTAGATGAAGACAGACCAGCAGTTCTAGGTCTGGAGAGCTACCGGGAGTTGCAGTTGATCTTTGTCAATTATGAGATCCAGATGAATAAAATATGCAGAAAGTACAAAAAGAGGAAATGATTTCCACAAAAGTACCTGCCAGGCCCTGGCACCCAGTGGGAGCAGACATATTCACCGAGAATCAAGAGTGGGATTTAATAGCAGCCTGTTCCTACTCTAAGTTTCCATTCATCAAAAGGGTGAAAGACCTGAGAGCGTCATCTATCTCCTCAGAAATGCGAGTGCTCCTTGCTGAACAAGGAATACCCGAAGGACTCGAAAGGCCAACATGGCCTGTTTCCACTCCATAAATGGCTATATGGTTATATGGTTATATATAGTTCATGTCACAAGAATTCAATTTTTCTTTATCTTGAGAAGAATGGATGTTATAAAGTCAGGATAATGTAACCGCATAAGGATACACCCTCCTCACTGTAGTAACTGTAGTGCACCACTGTGCAGTGTGTGTGTGTGTGTGTGTGTGTGTGTGTGTGTGTGTGTGTGTGTGTGTGTGTGTGTGTGTGTGTGTGTGTGTGTGTGTGTGTGTGTGTGTGTGTGTGTGTGTGTGTGTGTGTGTAGTTTCCTGTGATGTGGAAGACACCAGTAAGCAAAATCTCTTTTGCTATTTGAATCTTGCGTCTCTAAGTTATTTAAGAGTCCTCCCAAGTAACACAAAGACTATCTCAGAAGTCTTTTCTTGGTCCCAACATATTAAATTTATTGTGAAGAAAGGATGTCAGCACCTCTTCTTTCTCAGGAGTTTGTAGATGATCAGTGTGACAAACTTTTATAGACATGTTATGTTAATTGTTTATAGACTGTTATGTTGACAAATTATGTTGACTGGCTGCATCGTGCCCTGGTTTGGGGGACACCAATACCCCTGAGTGGAAAGCCCTGCAAAAGGTAGAGCACAGCCCAGTACATTACAGACAAAACACTCCCCACAATTGAGAAAATCTACACGGAATACTTCTGTCAGAGAGTAGCAGCATCCATCGGGGATCCACATCATCCATGTTCTTTTCTCACTGCTGCCATGAGGAAAGAGGTATAGGTGCTACAAGACTCCCACCACCAGATTCAGGAACAACTGCTACCACTCCACCATCAGACTCCTCAATAGCATACTTAATCAGGGACTCTTACTTTGCACGTTATTTATGACTGATATTTTTCTGTATTTTAGAGTCAGTTTGTTTATATTTATTTCTTTGTTAGATTTACCTCTTCTATATGCGCTTCTTTTTTCTTGAGTACAGTTAAGTAGAAATTTAGCCTGGCCCACAGGAAAAAGGATCTCAGGGTTATATGTGGTCATGTATGTTCTCTGACAATAAATTTCAATTTTGAACTTTGAAATTATGAAAGGGAAGGCAAGATAGATGCAAATTAGTTGTTTCTGTAGGTGAGACAAGAACTACAAAACATAGCCTCAAGATTTAGAACACAGATGAGCAAGAATAGCTTCTTCTAGAAAGCAGTGAATCTGTGGAATTCTATGCCCAAGGAAGCAGTCGAGACTACCTCATTAAGTATATTTAAGACACAGTGTGATCGATTTTTGCACAGTTGGGGAATTAAGAGTTGTAGGGAAAAGGCAGGTAGGTGGAGCTGAGTCTATGGCCACATCAGCCATAATCTCATTAAATGATGGAGCAGGCTTGATGGGCCAAATTGCCTAAACCTGCTCCTGTTTCTTATGTTCTTCCCCCCCCCCCCAAAAAAAACTTCTGAACAAAGCTTTGCATTCATGGAATACTCCGTTTAAAAAAAAATTAAAGCGAACAGCCTCCGTTAGTCTGCAAACTGTCCACTGATACAAAGGCTCATTTCCAGTTGGTTTATCAACCAGTTTTGCTCCAGTCATTTTTATCCAGAGCAGGGACAAACGAGTGTAAGAACGAACAATCCTTTTTACACTTTCCTTTCTCCCAGCTGCTTACATTTCCTTCAGCAGTTTATCTTGACTAATGTTACTTCACTTTCCTTTTGCTTTGATGTCTCACTTTTTCTCTTTTACAGCAGCTGTCTCCATTTTCATTCTTCACTCCCACCTCATGGCTCCATCTGCCCTTTCTTTTTCTTTCTTTGCTTTCTCCTATTTTTAAAAAAAAATTAGACATGCAGCATGGTAACAGGCCATTCTGCCCACAAATCCATGCTGCCCAATTTACACCCCAATAATCTACAACCCCCAGTACCTTACAAATGGTGGGAGGAAACTGGAGCCCCCAGGGAAAACCCACACAGGCAAAGGGAGAGTGGACAAACTCCTTACAGACAGTGTGGGATTTGAACTAGTTCTGATCGCTAGTGCTGTGAAGGCGTTGCGCTAACCACTACGCCAACCGTAACTTTCCAGTTTTGGTCTCCCCCCCCCCACTCTTAGTTTTATTAATTTAGAGAATCGAACACAGTTACAGGACTTTCTGGCTCGTGAGGCAGCGCCACCCATGTGACCAATTAACCTGCCAACACCATATATCTTTGGAACATGGGAGAAAACCGGAGGAAACCCCTATGGACACGGGGAGAAAATTCAAGCTCCTTACTGACAGTGCTGGATCTGAACCTGGGTTGTTGGCACTGTAATAACATGTGCTAATCCCTTCACAAAGCCCCTTTTGCTCCCCCCTCAGCATTTTTCTGTCATCCTTTACCCCTCCTCATCCCACCTACTGATCACCTCCTGATCTCTGCCCCTTCCATATTTAATTCTGCCCATCTTCCCACTTATTTCCCAATATGAATGCTTCCTGACCCACTGAGTTCACAGGTACAGCTCCAGTTACTTGAACATTCAAGTATCTTTTGAATGTGATCCAGGCATCTATTAACACCAGGGCAAAGAGCCCAGTTGTTGGCACCCCATCCACAAACATGTATCATTCAACTGGTGCATTGTAGGTGCAGTGTCCTCCAGAAGGACAACATACTGATCATTTTTTTTAAAACAACTCTGACAGCATTCCCCAATCTGTGACCTTGATCTCCAAGTAGACAAAGGAGAATTTCCTTGTCTGACCTGGAAGTATATCACTGTTTCTTCATTGTTCCCTAACAAAGAGTACCTTAATCAGAAGGACTACTGGGCCTTAAAAAAGGGGTCTCACCATCACCATTTCAAGGACAAATAAAAATGGATAATAATTGTTGGCCTTGCCAGTCTTGCCCACATTCTGAGGAATGTAAGAAAGAAAACTATTGTTCATTACTCACAGGAACAACTACATAATTTAAAAGATATTTGGCCAAGTTCATGCATGGGAAAAGTATGGGATGAATGCAGGCAAACAGGACTAGATCAGGAAGGCAACTTGGTCAGCATTGACGAGTTGGGCCAAAAGGCCTGTTTCTATTCATCTATCTCTATGATATTACACAGTTTGCTCAACACTGTTACAGTACCTATGGCCTGGGTTCGAATCTGGCGCTGTCTGTAAGGAATATGTACATTCTCCCCATGACTGTATGGGCTCCGGTTTCCTCCCACCTTTCAAAACATATCAGGGTTGTAGGTCATTTCGATCTAATTGGGCGGTACAGGGTTTTGGCCGAAAGGCCCGTTACTTGGCTGTATGTCTAAATTTAAAAAAAATAATTAAAAATTGAATTACTTTAAAAATATGCGCACTGATTGTGTATGTCTCAGTCACTCTCAACTAAACAGACATGTTGTCAAGCAATTGTGAACCAATTCACTGACATTACATGATAGGTATTAAAGTGAAGGGAGTGCTTTTATTAAATTGAAGTCCTGCTGCTCTGCATTATGTCAGGATCCCAATATTCCTCTCCTTTGTGCCCTGGGCTTGGCCTGTTGGAGGGCTAAAAACTGGCCATGATTTCTTTCCCAAAATTGTTTATCTGTATCCTGAGACATTCAGCTGAGAACTACCAGACCAGTAAACTCCACTGAGACATTTGCTGGATTTACTGAATTTCCTTCTACATAAAAGATAACACAACCTATTAATATCAGTGTGTCATATTTAGGGGAAGCTACATAATTACCAGGATTCATCAGTTCTTAAAGATTTCCAAATTTTTTGGGAAGCTTCAGCTTGGATCTGAGCTTTATCCAAAATAGATTTATTTTGTATTTTCATTTCCAGCCACAACATTTCACAAGATATAATATGTCAAAAATATTAACAGTTCTTTTTTTCTGTCAAATCATAAATCTGTTTTTGGTTGATCCAGACACATAGAACACATTCATTCGATATTAATGGAATTATGTGAAATGATTCCTAAAAATGTCACCCATTCAAACCCTCAAAACAAATTTAATGAGAAATCTTATTTTGTTTTAAGCAACTTTAAAGCAACATGTCATAATTGTTTCTTGAACTTGGAATGAAATCAGGATAAAGTATTGCAAGGCAGGACAGAGTGAGTAATATATATAGATATATATATATATATATCTATATATATAAGCTCTGATCTCTCCCACACAAATATCTTGTCAAAAGAAGGAAGAGAGTGGTAAAAGCCAATCGTATTTGCATAAGCTGTCCATGGTAACATTTACATTATTTGGTTTTTAAATTCTACCCACTGTTTTGGAGTCATGCAGTACAGATCTACCGGGAGGGTGGGCAAAATCATTGAGGACCCCTGCACACAGCATCTTTCAGGCGCTCCCATCGGGAAAGAGATGCAGGAGTATCAGACGTGGCACCACAAGGCTGAGGAACAGCTTCTTCCCGCAGGCAGTGAGAAGGCTGAACGACCAAAGGAGCTGGTCACACTCACCATCTGAGATATTGATTAAGCAAAATTTATTTATTTATTTATGTGTACAGAGGAAATACTTGTCCTGCATATGTATGGTTTGTCTTCAGGTAAGTTATGTCGGGTTGTGCGTCTGTGTGTTTTGCACCAAGGACCGGACTCCAAAACAGTGGGTAGAATTTAAAAACCAAATAATGTAAATGTTACCATGGACAGCTTATGCAAATACGATTGGCTTTTACCACTCTCTTCCTTCTTTTGACAAGATATTTGTGTGGGAGAGATCAGAGCTTATATATATATTACTCACTCTGTTTTGTCGAGTTGTTCTTGTGCAATCAGATAACAATAAACTTGACTTCAAAAACAGGCTCTTTGATCCTGCATGCACTCATTTACACTATTTGTAACTAGTTCCATTATATTTTTTTCACATTCCTATGAGCTTCCCCAGATCTTACCGCTCACCAGCGCATGTCATGAAATTTACAGTGGCCAATTAATCTATGAAATTCATGTCTCTGGATTGTATAACAGTTCGAGCCTAGTACATTATAGGAGTGAATTATGGCTGAGCATGCATTGGTTTATTCAGGAGTGCCTGGAGATGTCCTTTCTCTTGGCTTTGTTGGCTGTGTCTTCAAGTAGAAACCGAGCTAACATTTTTAAGTCTGAGGAGGGATAGCCAAACTGAGGAAAAAGGTGCTACAATACATTACCTAATATAGATGTAGAAGATTATGATTGGACAGCCCTGCACTCTTTTTCCCAGGACGCCAATGGCCAATACTAGTTTCAGGTGAGAAGAGGAAAATTTAAGGGAGATATCAGTGGTAGACTTTTTACCTTCTCTTTCCTCGGAATCGGAACATTATGGCGCTGGACATTTTGGCAAAAAAAAGACTTTTGTAACTCTTCGGACATTTTAGTGCCCACAGTATGGCACTGGCCTGGCAACTCCCGGCGTTGAAGTTTTTCAGAAACATTTTGGGATTTGTTGTTATACTTAGGTTCGTGTTTGGGGCTGGCCTGGCTCTCTGTGCTGTCCCATTGTTTCAAAAATATTTTAGAATTTATTGTTATACTCATTAAATAATGACTTATTATACATCACATTATACAAATAAAAAAAATCTAAGCCCCCCCCCCACCCCAGCAATCATTTTGAGATTTACTGTTATACTTAGGTTCATGTTTGGCACTGGCCTTGCTCCCCACTGCTTTGCAGAACTTTCTGAACCTCCTGCGTAACAGAAACTCCCTCCCCCCAGGAAAACTGTTTCCCCGGTAAACATTTTGGATTTACTGTTATTCTTATTAAATAATCATACAATTAAATGCTGGGGTTTCAGGCAACGCAGGGGGTTCAGGCAATGCGGAGTCGGCCAGCTGACGGTGAGTCGGTGGGGGGTGGGCCCAAATGTCCAGCGCCAAAATGTCCAGGTCCAAACTGTGGGTGCAAAAATGTCTGGAACTAAATTGTGGGTGCCAAACTGTGAGAGCCAAAATGTAGGTGCCAAAATATCTTAGACCTCTCTTTCCCATCCCTCTGTCTTCTTTTCTCCAGCTCTCCACTCCCTTCCCTCTCCATTTGCAGAGCCATCTCCCTCCCCCTGTTTGCTGGAGTGCCTTCCCCCCCCCCCCACCTTATCCACCTATTACTCCCTACCTGTAGGCTTGTGCTGCTCCCCTGCCCCTCACCCCACTATTTCATTCAGACGCCTGCCTACATTTTGTTCATACCTTGATGAAGGCCTCAAGCCCAAATGTTGGTTATGTACGTATCTTTGCTATATAAAGTTCACTGTTTGACCTGCTGAGTTTCTCCAGCATTGTCTTTTTACTTGCTGCGTACCTTGGTGGTGGTGGTGGAGGCTGGTCCAGCAGGGACATTTAAAAATTTCTTAGATAGGTATATGGATGAAATTAAAATGAAAGGTTAGGGGTTGTAAAGGTGGGAAAGGATAGTGGAGTGTCTTTATATATGTCGGTACAACACCATGGAATGAAGAGCTCCACTCTTCTAAGTTATTACATATGTGAATCACAGTGGTGGCCTCGACAGTAGCTATCTCTCAGTTAGTCCCACAGAGATAGATTTGTCAGCTATTTATCTCACTGAGTTTGTCCGAAATAACCCAATCCAAAAATGTTTGCTGGGTCTGAAATGCCTGGAATTGCAAGCTCTTTTCATGGACAGTGAGGTTAAATTCAGCAATTCAATTGCCACCCTTCCAGATATCAGGTCAATCAACTGTAGCCAGAGTACCAGGACTCAGACATATCTCAGTTGTGTAATTCAGCTGTTCGCTGCAATGCATGATTACAAACTAGGCCACTGTGGATATTCTGCCAGAATAATTGTTGTCTTCAAAATTATAAGCTTAGTATTAACAATTTTCCTGGAGTAATAACTCTCTTTAAGCTACTTACTCCTGGTAGACAGTAAGGGATAAACCACAAACTTGCCCGTCATGACCAGATTCAGAGAAGGATTTAGAAAGCCATTCTCAGGTATTAGGTATAATCCATTTTGTAATCCATTCTTTCTGCTCACAACACAGTATTATTACATATTCATTGCATCACCAACCATGAAGGAACATTGGCAATGAAATGTGAATGTATGCACCATTTTAGCAGAGATGAAGAAGCTGCCCAAGGATTCAATATGGCAGATGGCAAGAAAGAAAGGAATGTGTTCACTGAAGTATTATAACGTGCTGTGAAAGCACATCTATCAGCACGGATTTGTGTGAGGAAAATCATGCCTCATGAACTTGAAAGAAGTATTTGAAGAGGTGACAGAGGTCAGAGAGAAGGCAAAACAGTTAATGTTATTTACAGTAAACCCCTGTTATTCAGAATTCAATCAAACGGCAGCCTCAAGCAACCGGTTAAAAAATTTGCAGAAAATAAATCAGTAAAAAATGCGCAAGTTTTAATTTGGAATGCCTCCGCTGTTAGTTCACATTCATGCAACATACAATTTCACTTATCTGGCATCTACCAATTCCCATTGGTGCCGAATGACAGGGGTTTTACTGTATATGGATTTTTAGTAAATATTTTGATGAGGTCACAGATGACAGGTTAAGGCACATGGGTAGGAGACCAACAAGGCAAGTGGATTTTAAAAACAGGGCTTAGTGTTTGGAGTTAGAGTGGCTGCAAGAGGGCAATTTTTCAGACTGATGAACCATAATTAGTGGAGTGCCTCAGGGTCCAGGACAAGGACTTGTGTTTTTAGTAATATACATAAATGATTTAGACATGGATGATTGGGGCAAGGTGAGTACGTTTGCTGATGCCACAAAAATATATGCTAAGGTGGACAATGAAGAAGGTTCCCTGGGTTTGCCAAGATTATACAGGGAATTGGGCTACAGAATGATAGATGCAGTTTAACTTGGAGAAGTGTTGTGCAGCATTTGAGTAAATCAAAGCAGGGCAGGACTTATGCCTGAAAGAGTGTTAAGGAGTAGTGGGATGTAGTAGTGCAGGTACATAGGTCTTTAAAGATGGCAGCACAGGTTGACAGAGTAGGTGAAGAGAGCATTTGGAATGATTGCCTTCCTCAGTGGGGGCATTGAATATACCGGTAAGTGTCATATCAAAGTTGTTCAATATATTGGTGAAGCACACTTGGAATATTGTGTGCAGTTTTGGTTGCCTAGCTGTGGGAAGAATATTATAATGTTTAAAAGTTGTTGCCAAGATTAAGAAAGTAGAGTTATTATGAAATTGGGGAAAAAAAACAGGGCTGTTTCTTTTAGAGTCCCAGAGGTTGAGAGGGTATCTTATTGAAATCTATACAATAAGGTGAATAGTAACACCCTACTTCCTAGAAGAATCTAAGACAAGAGGGCATATGAGGTGGAGGGGGTGGGATTTAGAAGGGACAGTTCATCCCACAGAGGGTGGTGGACATATGGAATGATTTGCCAGGCAAAATGATAGGAGCAGGAGTGTTAGTTTCTCTTAAGAAATACTCAGAGAAAGACATGGGTGGGAGGGGATTGGAGGGGTTTGTGCCTCATGCAGGCAAGTGGAACTAAAGCAGGAGGGCATGTTCTTTGGCATGGACAAGCTGTGCTGTATGACTTTATTCTGCGACCACCATTTTTCATTTCCATAAAGCAAACTCTCAGAAGTCCTGAGCTCTTCTTGAATCTGGAACTATGGGGCAAGGTTGTCGGGGGCTCCAGCTGCTTTTGTGGATGTTGCAACATAACGTCCGCATGGTGCATGAATTGCGTCACCTTGTCTCAGCTTCATCACCACTGATATTGCAGATCCTTCAGGTTGGTGAAGCTATGAGGCAGATGGTGGAATTTCTGAATTTAAATGTAACAATAAATAGCTTTGTTGTTACCCCATTACTGATGTAAAACCCAATGCTGGAGGAACTCAGCAGGTCACACAGTGCATTGTAAAACAGGCACCTGCCTACATATTGCTCATAGCTTGATGAAGGCCTCAGGCCTGCAATGTTGCTTATGAATCTTTATCTTTGCTATATAAAATATGCTGTTTGACGTGCTGAGTGTCTCCAGCATTGTGTTTTTATAGCAAATCTTGGTGCATGTCAGGTACACAAAAATTATTTTCTGAGACATCTGCTTGGAGCCATATAGGACAGAACAGACCCTTCACCTGAGCGCAGTTGCGACATAAAGTGGCGAATGTAGCCGAGTCCATTACAGACTCTGACCTCCCATCCATTAAATATGTGCTTCCTCAAAAAGGCAGCCAGCATAATAAAAGACCCACATTAATTTTGTCATAATCTCTCTCATTGCTACCTTCGAGAAGGCCAGCACTTTCTGTTCAAAAATAGACCCCCCCCCCCCCCCCCTCCGATGGCTATCCAAATCATAAACTACTCTAGCACCACAAAAAGGACTGTGGTGCCGGAGTAGACATGATTGAACCTCTAGGTTTTTTTTCTTGGGCCACAGTAACTATGGATATTAATGAATCTATCCATATTTTATAGTTATGATTTGCTTCCATACAGTAATTTTATTTTTCAGGTGAAATCAAGTCAAATTTATTGTCATCTGATTGCACACAAGTACAACCCGATGAAGCATCGTTCTCCGGTCCTCAGTGCAAAACATGCAGATGCACAATCAGACATAACACATGCATACAGACAATACATATGCGGGAAGATAAATATTTCAGCTATACAAATAAATATTGTTTTGTACAAATGAGAGATTTGGGTGCATACTGTGAGCAGTTCCTTTGGTCGTTCAGCTGTTCCCCAGTCGGGTGGCACTGGATCTGATGCTCCCATACCATTTGCCTATTGGGAGTATCCAAAAGATGCTGTGTGTAGAGTGGAAGGAGTCCTCAATGATTTTGTGCACTCTTATCAGACAATGATGGGGAGGAAGGAGACTCCAGTGATCCTCTCTGCCACTCTTATGGCCTTCAGATCCTTTCCCTGCAGCAACCTTAATACACTTAGATGCGGCCGGCCCAGATGCTTTCGATAGAGCTCCTTGAAGCCATAATTGTGGCTGCTAATCTTCCCCCTTCTGTCTTCTCAGGAAGTGCAGTCTGTTGTGCCTTCCTGACAAGTAAGGAGATGTTGTGTGTCGATGATAGGTCACGAGTTAAGTTGTCTCCAAGGAACTTGGTGCTCTCCACTCTCTCTACTACAGAATTGTTGATGAGTAGTGGATGTGGTCATTCCTGGTCCTCCTGAAGTCCACCATCATTTCCTTCATCTTGCAGGTTCAGCAAGCAGTGAACGGTATGTTGGCTTTCATAAAGAGGGAATTGGAGTGTAGGAGTAGAGAAGCCCTCTTGCAGTTATACACGGCCCCAGTGAGACCTCACCTGGAGTATTGCATCCAGATTTGGTCCCCATATTTAAGAAAGGACATACTTGATATAGAGAGAGTGCAGCGCAGATTTACGAGGTTAGTTCCCGGGATGGCAGGATTGTCATACGCGAATAGGTTAGAAAGATTGAGATTATATGCGATGGAGTTTAGAGGGATGAGGGAAGACATGATTGAGGTATTTAGGATTATCAAAGGGCTTGACAGGGTGAAATCAGAGTACATGTTCCCAATGATGGGAGAGATTAGGACTAGAGGGCATAGTTTAAGAATACAGTGAAGGCCATTTAAGACAGAAATGAGGAGAAATTTTTTACCTGGAGAGTTGTGAGTCTGTGGAATACATTGCCACAGAGGGTAGTGGCGGTGGATTCGCTGGATAGATTTAAGAGAGAGTTGGATAAGACTCTTGTGGGCAGGGGAGTTAAGGGTTATGGAGATAAGGCTGGGATTGGTTATTGAAAGAGAAAGATCAGCCATGGTCCGATAAATGCCGGTGCTGGCTCGACGGGCCAATTGGCCTACTCCGGCACCTATTGTCTTTTGTCTATTGAGACTCAGGTTGTTATTCTTGCACCATTTCATGAGATTTTCCACCTCTTATTTTTAAATAAAATTCCTGTTTGGCTATTGCAATTACGAATGTTGGTGCATTTGCCCATTGTACTTATGAGTATGACAATAAATTCATTACCTTTTTCATTATAATTAACTCATCCATGCCGACTAAGTTGGCAGTGTGGTTTGCCCCATTTGCAAGCATTTGGTCTCTGTCCTTCAAAGCCTTTCCTATCCGTATATCTGTCCATGTCCAAATGAAGTAAATACAAATACATACAAGAGATATACTTGGGAGAAGGTCCACTTTGTACAGCAACTTTTCCGAGCCATGATCATCTAAAATATTTATATAAATTTATTTTAAATTATATCTTTTTGTCTATATATATAATTATTTTGTGCTGTGTCTATGTGTGTGTTCCATGGTCAGGGGAAAGGCTGCAGCCAGAGGATATTAAACTTGAACTTGATTCATTGAGCTATTTGCTTCAGGATGTCCCTCCAATACACATGGTTGATCCAATGGTTCAATCTTCTCAACTCTTAAGTTACCAATATTCTTTCAGACTTGCATCTGCATTGGACGATTCCAAAGAGTCACAACGTTCTGAGTAAATCTTCCCTCATCCCAGACCCGAGCAGCTGGTCGATTATTCGAAGACAACGTTGCCAGTTCTACTTTTGTCTATTACCAGCGCTCTTCAAAAATTAGCTACTTATGAGGAAGTAACAGATAATCCTGATTTTCGTGTTTTGACCTCAAATGGAGATTTGTTGTTGCTTGTTATTTATGCACCAAATTCTGAGAGGTAAAGGTTCCATTATTATCATGCAATACTACATTTTTAGAATATAACTACATAAAAATTCTTTAACTTTTGTCTACCATAAGGCAAACAGAGAGTTGACACTTTGCCCAGTGCCCCGTGGACAAAGTACATTTACCGTGGAGGCAAAATGCAGAAGGGTTTTAATTTCCGCACTTGAAGTAAAGCAATAGCTTTTCACTACTGGTAAAAGCAGTCAATTCAAATGAGGCAAGTTCTTTGGAGAAATTACGCCAATTGTAGGTGTTCATTTAAGTAATGAGGAGACAAGTCTGCAATGCAACAGACAGGAAACAAATTTGTTTGAATACATTAATGTTAGATGAAGAGCCAACAGTTTATTTGAGTCATTCCTAAACAGAGGTGAGCCTGACATCAGATTGTAGGGCTTCTTTACCTATGTGATGATACCTGTTAATGTTCATGATCAATATTATTGTACAGTTAGCGGTTAGTGCAACACAGTTACAGTGCCAGTGTTCAAATCGGCGCTTTCTGTAAGGAGTTTGTACGTTCTCCCCATCTCTGCGTGAATTTCCTCTGAGTGCTCCGGTTTCTTCCCACCATTCAAAAATGTATCATGGTTGCAGGTTAATTAGGTGTAATTGAGAGACATGGGCTCATGGGTTGAAAGGCCCTATTACCGTGCTGTATGCCTAAATTAAAACATATTGATCAGTCTACAGCAAACTGAGTCGCATCTGTTAAACACACGAATGGCAATTTTCTTTCTATACTAAATAAATTGTCAATACAACATTTTTCTACATGTTATACAAAGGAGTTTTCCTCAGGAGTATTTAGTGTGTCATACCATGTCATAAATATACAAGGTTAGACCAAGGTTAATTGATCATTTCTAAGTGCGCTGCAGAGTAAATTCAATAACCAGTGGCAGTCAACTTATTGGAGCAATTTTTAAGTTGAAGTGACTCAAAGCCAAAATTACAATTTCACAGTAAAATAATTAACTTGTAGCACAAACTCCAGATTGATCTCTCTAACATTGTAAGCCCACATTAATGTCTAATAACATGTCCACCAGCAATGCATTCATTTCTGATCATTAATTGTCAATGAAGATAAAATATAAACAACCTAGAGTGCATTTCAGCCATTCCTGAATGAACTGCCAAGACTTTATAGTCAAGGATAGTCAGGCCATGCATTGAGGAGGCTTCGAAGTCAAATGGAAATGAGAATAATCTACTTTTTTTTAAATTTAATTTAGAAGAATGAGAGGTGGATGCAATTTTAATCTTGCCCCTGGCTTTGTAGAATTGTGTGTTTCGAAATAATAATTCAGTCATTCAGGAGAAAAAAAAAGAAAGAGGTTTTTTCACTCAGAGGATGGTGAATTTGTGAAATTCACTGAACAAGGGGGTTAAGAAGGTTTGGCCATTCAGTAATAGTCAAGACAGAAAATTGAAGGGTTTGATATATCAGAGGGATGATGGATTTGGAGTTAGAGACAGGAAATGATGGTGTGGTAAAGGATCAATGATTGATTGAATGGCATTAAGGGCTGAATGACCTACACCTACTTTCACTTCTGTTGAGCTCGTCGAAAGAATCAAAGACTTGTTGATCCAAACCAAGGCTTTTATTAGCAAAAGACAGGAGCTCTTCACAGGTGGCCGACCAGTTCCGGCCTGGCTAGGGACACAACCCTTTAAGGCCCAGACAGTAGGCGTGGCTAAGCTCTCAGCCAATCGCTGTAAGCACAGTCTAGATACTGTAACTATATACACTATATACATTGGTGATAGATCTGTACTATCACAACTTCTTATTAAGAAAGGAGTTTTCTCCCATAGGAGTTGGCTTGTGGGATCTAGGCATCTGGATCGGGATTTGTGAGGGTTGCTGATGGTGGGCACCCAGGATAATGTGGGTGTCAGGGTCTGTCCAGTTTAGATCAATGCTGATTAATATAACTCGATAAATCCGTAAATGTGCCAGGTGCATTATAGAGGAGTGCTGAGATGGGTGCAGATATCCAAGGACAGTGGGGGACCTTATGATGGGTGCTACCTGGCAATAAAAGCCTAGTTGATAAACTTCCACTAGCCCTGATACCTCTGAAATCATGTGAATTTCAAGAATTAGCGGAACCAAAACTAAAAATATCTGAGGGAAGTGAGAGATGCCTCTGTGATTGGTCCACAATGTAAGGCATCATGTCGATGAACATTGCATCGCTTAATGCTGAAGGAATAATGTTTGCTAGTGTACAAACCCATGCATTTATATGTTTGGGGAGCTCCTCGATCTTCTACAGAGGTGACAGACTGTCCACAGGCCTGTGCATCGAATAAAAGGAATTAGCTAAAGAAGATGTGTCCAGGTCCTTGATTCCTCAGGGGAGTAAACTACTGATTGAGATTTCACCCCAGAAACCTGGATGAAGTATCAATACTGATCCTCCTCAACAGCTTCCTAATTGTATTGGGAGTTCAGATCAGGGAGCTCAGGCTCACCACAGGGACAGACAGGAAGCAGTGTGGCTGCAGAGAATACGTGAGTGCAGGAGAGAGCGGCATTGGCAGAAGTGTCAGGATCCACAGACACTTGATGTCAGCGAAGGAACTCTGGTTTGGTGCTCTTTCTTTTCTTGGTAGGGATGCCTCTTTGTGGGTCTTCAGAGGCAAACAAAACAAAACAAATTTTGGGTGTTTATTTACAAGATAATAAGAAATCTTGAAGCTTGAATTATCTCATGAAGACTGCTGAAGAGGCTTGGGAGTCTGAAGCAGAGGATAACCAATGAAGGGTGGGCAACAGCTCTTGTTTCAGATCAGGATTGCTCCCAGGCCAACCTGACCATAATTAACAGCAATTATTGAGAACAGACGTGGGAGAACTCTTTGCCCATGCACATGAGAAATGAGTTGAAACTTTATGGCAAACCACAGTCGTAATTTTTGGTGATGTAAATTTTACTGTCGAGAGTTCATTGAGATTTATTTCCGTTTACGTGAACTCTATACTGCCTGTTATAATCAGAATACTTTGTTTAATGATAAAAGGACCAAAGAGGAGTGTGCCATCTAGCTCAATCTCATTATACAATTATGACACCAAGTGTCAGAGGTGCTGCAAGCAAAAGTGTTGGAGAAACGCAGCAGGTCGTGCACCATCTATAGCAGTGGTTCTCAACCTTTTTCTTTCCACTCACATCCCACTTTAAGTATTCTCTATGCCATCGGTGCTCTGTGATTAGTAAGGGATTGCTTAAGGTGGGTTGTGGGTAGAAAGAAAAAAGTTTGGAAACCACTGTTTTAATTGTGCCTCATTGACTCCTTATGTGCATGGTTTTATGACTCCAAAGGAAATGGGCTAATGGCAATTTTTCTAACACAAAATGTTTCAGTAACAATTGGGTCTAGAGCAGTGATTCTCAACCTTTCCCCTCACATTCCACCTTATGGAGTCCCCTACTAATCACAGAGGCAATAGGGATTACTTAAAGTGATATGTGAGTGGAAAGAAAAAGGTTGAGAATCACTAATCTATAAGAAGTAAAAGGGATCAATGTTCTGGGCCTCAGCCCTTTGTCAGGAATCTAGAACAATAGGCAGACACCTGAATACAAAGATGGGCAAGGAGGAGGGAGGGAAGGGAAGGGGAAGAAGGACAGTTAAGAGGTAATTGATGAACCCAGGTAAGAGGGCAGAAGTTGAGAACTGATGTGGGGAGAGGACAGAGGGTTTCTCTGATAGGGAAGGGAAGAGAGTGAGGAGCTGGAGGAAAGGAGAAACCAGGCAAGGTGGACAATGCGACTGGTGAAGTCGATATTGACGCCATCTGGTTGGAGATTGCCAAGATAGAATGTAAGGTGTTGCCCTTCCAATTTCCGGGTGGCCTTGATTTGGTAGTGCACGAGGCAATGGTTATGGTTAAAGATGGAGGAAACATCCTCACTACAAAATCCAAAGTTTTCCATTTGCAGACCACTGCAACAAATCTTCTAAGGACCATCATCCTTTGGGGCCTGGTCATAACTTATGCAATGGCCTTCAGAGGTCTGCCTAGTGATTAATAAAGATTTTTCATACTCCTTTTGCTTTTATATTCTGTGACCCGATTTATAAATCCCAAAGATCGTTGAAGCCTCTCAAAGATTTTTCAGTTTATCCTACTAAATTCAAACATGTGGTTGAGTTATGCCCCCAGGAATCCTGATTGCTCTATCATCTTTAAAATTACACTGTGGAGTTTAAACTGTCCTCCCTCATTTCCTTTTCCAAAATACACCATTTCAAGTTTCTCTACAATAAACGCCATCTCTCTCCTCTCTGTACAACTCACAAGTTTATCTTTGGGCTCAGTTATGAACTGTCTAGTTCATTTTCAGGTTTAGTGTCCCTGAACTAAACTTTAGAACTTTTCTCTCTTATGCCTTGGTTCAGGCTATCAAGACATATCAAAAAATAATGTGTCTAATATATAAAATGTCCAGTAATCATTATAAAGATTTTCTGAATGTTTTTCTCCAAACAACTATATACTATTAACATGTGCTTTTTTTTTGTCCATCAGTTTGTTTTGTACCCAAGCTGTCATTGATGTTAAATCCCAAGACATTTAATATCAGTGTAGATAACTAGATAAATGTAAAGATTTCAAATGAGCAGGTTCTCAGTCTTCATCTATTTCAGTGGTTAATAAGTGTAATACAGCTGCTGTAGAGCATCAGATCGGAGGTAAATCCACAGGACCGTAAGTGTGGCAGAGAGGGTTACTGGGGTCTCCCTCCCCTCCATCGATGGAATCTTCTGGGATCGTTGCCTGAAGAGGGCTCAGAAGATCACAGAGGACCCTTACCACCCTGCACGCAGCATCTTCCAGTGACTCCACTGGGAAAGAGATACAGGAGGATCAGAGCCAGAACCACCAGGCTGAGGAACAGCTTCTTCCCACAGACAGTGAAACTGATGAATGACTGATGAACTGCTCATATAACCCTCTGTGACTCAACTATTTATTTAACAGTAATATTTATTTTAATATTTGTATATATGCATTATGTATATGTATTGCATGTCTGTATGTATATTATGTCTTTATGTGTTGCACCAAGCACCGGAGAACACTATTTCATCAGGTGTACATCAGGTTAATCAGATGACAAATAAACTTGAACTTGATGCTATTTATGTAACAAACCAAATAAGTGATAAATTATATACAGGTAATGTCTATCTGGGATATTTTATTTCTTTGTCATGTAGGCTGTTATGACATCATCTAAGCTCTATTAATTTCTTGAATGAATTAAACAGCCTTTCAACTATGTTTTCCATGAACTATATTCCTTAAACATTAACTACAATTTGGTCCAGAAGTGGATATTTTGTTGAAATGATCATTTGATTGCTTATTCAATGAGGATTTAACTGCACTAAATATTGCTCTATTAGCACTTAAAGAGAGTGCCATAACAAACTAGAATTGATAATATTCATGAAAACATTGTTAATTACGTGTGCATTAATAATACAGTAAAACCCTGGTATCAAGAATTCAAGCACCCGGCAACTTCAAGCAACCAGCAAAAATATCAAGGAAAATAAATTTTTTAAATAAATAAGAATAAACTAAAAGGCAAAAAATACATCTTTAAAATTGTAAAAGTAAATGCTCTCGGAAGTACCTTTGGTGAAGATGGGAGCAAATATTCAGCCAGCGGAGTGCCTTGGGTCATGATTTGCTCGTAGCAGCTGTTTAAATAAAGTTTGAATCAAGTTGTGTTCGAATAAAATGGTGTCGGCCAGAATGAAAAGCTGGCAGATGCCACTCACCGTTGGAGTGACTCTCTTAAAGTGTCTCTCTATTTCTGCTTAGTGAGAGTTACCCCGATCAGAGGCTTTATCTGTAAATGTGGGGGAGGGGGGTGTTAATTATCTATGATGTTATTCTTTATCTTTTAGGTGGCTCCATGGAGGGGGAGGAACCTGCAGATGCAGTGATGGTTAAATGTTTTAAAACAATGTGATTGAAAATAAAATAAAATGCTTTAAAGTTTCTATATAAATACAAGTGAAATTTGTTCAGTGTAAGTACAGGGTAGTGTTTTTGTCTATTGTATTTTAAACTGTTTATTTTTAATGCAGGTGTATTAGTTAGGCAATGTAAGACTAAGTCTCATGCAATCGGAAAATATATTTATCTGGCATCAGCCAATCCCCATAGGTGCTGGATACCAAGGGTTTTACTCTATTAACTTACACCTAAGTATTATAGCAAAACATCCCAAGGCTCTCGACAGAGATATTTTCAAGCAAAATTTAACACGGAACAATATAAAATGAGAACCAGGAAAGTGGCTGAGTTAGGAGATGTGATGGTGTTTCTTGGGTTTAAATTCCAACAAAAAGGTTAAGAAACAACATCTCATCTTCTTGATTTGACATGTCACACCCTTAGGGGTCAACAATGAATTCAGCAATTTTAGATAACCAGCTTTTCCAGTTTGTATCATAGCTGACAAATTCTGATAAAAGGTCATCAATCTGTAATAATAATTCATAATTTCTCTATCTACCTATTATGTTTCAACTATTGTGAAATTATGGCAATCCCTTTATTTCCAGCAAAGACAACATTTTGATTTTTACGATTCCAACTTTGTTTTGTCCTTTATTTTTTTTCTCCTTCATTTCCTTCTACCTACACTCCCTCCTGGCAGATTTCCTGCCATAAATATGCCTTTTACAGCTCTCCCTAAGCAGAAACACCCCTTGTTGTACTTGGCTCAGTTTCTACCCTCCCACAAACCTTTGCTCACTTCACCCTTCACTCTGTAAATTAACACAGGTTTATTTCTACTGTTTTATGGGTCCCTGATGAAAGATTTTAAGGACCTGCCTCACCTGTTGTTTTTTTTCTGATTTTATTTCAGATTTCAAGCCAACCTGATTCTCATTTGCAACACCACACCCAAAATGCTGGAGGATCTCAGTGAGTCAGGCAGCATCGAAAGAAAGCAATCGATGGGCGATGTGTCAGGCCATAACTCTTCATCAGTACTGGAAAGAATGAGAGCAGAAGCCAGAAGAAAACATTTGGAAGAAGGGGAAAGGAGCAAGAGGTGGCAAGTAAAAGGTGAATCCAGGTTGGAAGCGAAGGAGGTGGGAGGGGGAAGAAGGTGAGTAGGGGAGAGGGGGGTGGGGGAAGAATGGGAATAATGCAATAAGCTAGGAGGTGATAGGAGGAAGAGGCAAAAGGCTAAGGAAGATACTGAATGAAGACAGTAAATGATGGAAAGAATGGATGGAGGGGAAGAAAGGGAGTGAGAGACAGGCAGATGGAGAGGGAAGGGGAAGGGAATGAGAAGGAAAGCCGAAGGAGGAAAGGGGTCAGAGAGATTAGATAAAGCAAGGGGGTGGATGGAAAACAAGGGGGACGGTAGTGGAAATTGTAGAGCTAGAGAGCTGCAAGGATTGGAGAGGATGAGGAGTGAGAGAAACTCAAAAAACTCCTGAAGAAGAGGAGATAAACTGGAATACTTCCAAGAGAGTTTGCAGTGGAACAATCTATGGTTTGGAGCACATAAAACCCTATTTTCCATTCCTAATATAAGTGTAGGCACTTAAAAAGAAGCTATTAGCAAAACCATCTGGGTATTTTCCTTGACTCTCTTTCCCAATTGACTTTGCAAAATTTCATTCAAATAGCAGACTGAGAGAAAGAGAATTGACAAACTTAAAATGCTACAGCACAGAAAACTGACCATTCGTTCCCTCTAGTCTGTTTCAGCCATCAGCTCCTCAGTTCCACTGACCTGTTCCCATTCCATAACCCTCCAGGCCTCTCCCATCTATGTACCTATCCAATTTATTATTAAAACACACAATTGAGCCCTCATTAACCACATCAGATGGCTGCTCATTCCACACTCCCATGACTCTCTGAGTGAAGAACTTCCCCCTAATGTTCCCCCAAAACTTTTCCCCCTTCACCTTAAAACTATGACAGCTCCATATGCATCTCCTCCAATCTAAGTGGAAAAACCTATTTGTATCCACTCTGTCAATACCTCTCATAATCTTGGAAACCTCTATCAAATTTCCCTTCATTCTTCTTCGTTCCAAGGAATAAAGACCTAACCTATTTAATATTTCCCTGTAACTTGACTCCTGAAGACCCGACAACATCCTAGTAAATCTTCTCTGCACTCTTTCAATCTTCCTGTAGTTAGGTGCCCAGAACTGGACACAATATTCAAAATTTGGCCAAAGTCTTCAACAACTTCAACATCCCAACTCCTATACTCAATACTTTGATTTATAAAGGCTAAGATACCAAAAACTTTTTTTCAACCCTGTCTACGTATGACACTGCCTTTAAGGAATAATGCATTTGTATTCCCAAATCTCTCTGCTCCTCCGCACTCCTCTGTGCCCCATCATTTACTGTATATCTCCTACCTTGCTTTGCCCTTCCAAAATGTATCACCTCCTCACATTTGTCTGCATTGAACTCTAGCTGCCATTTTATGGCCCATTCTCATAACTGGTCCAGATCACTCTGCAAGTTTTGAAAATCTTCCTCACTTCCACAATGCCTCCTATCTTTGTGCCATCAGCAAAATTTACCACATTATCATCCAGATCATTGATATATTCAGCAAACAACAATGGTTGTAACACGGATCCCTGAGATACACCACTTGCCACAGGCCACCAATCTGAGAAGCAACCATCCAATACCACCCTCTGTTTTCTGCCACACAGCCAATTTCAAATCTACCTCGCCATGAATACCTAGTGTCATAATTTATGAACTAACCTCTCATGTGGGATCTTGTCAAAGGTTTTACTAAAGTCCATGTAGACAACATCCACAGCCTTTACTTCATCTTGCTTCTTGGTAACCTCTTTGAAAAACTCTACCTGATTCGTTAAGCGTGAACTACCACACACAAAGCCATGCTGTCTATCTGAAATCAGCCCATGATTGTCCAAACCCAATATATCCTGTCTCTCAGAATTGCTTCCAATAATTTACTAACTACTGACATCAGGCTCACCAGACTATAATTACCTGGTTTAATTTTGGAGCCCTTTTTAAACCACAGGACAACATGAGCTACCTCTGGCACCTCACCTGTGGCTAAGGAGATTTTGAATATATCAGCCAGGGCCCCTGCAATTTCTACACTTTTCACCCTCAAGGTCCGAGGTAATATAATTTCCTGCCCAGTTGATTTATCTACCTTTATTCGCTGTAAGGCAGAAAGCACCTTTTCCTCCTCACTCTCCATCTGTTCCATGACTCTTCTGTTTATTTCCCTTCCTTCCTCTGCCAGTTTCCTGGGTAAATACTGATGCAAAAAAAATTACTTAAGATCTCTCCCATTACTTGAGGCTCCACACATAGTTGACCATTCTGATCCTCTAGGGGACCAATTTTGTCCCATACTATCCTTTTACTCTTAATATACTTACAAAAACCCTTCGGGTTTACCTTCATATTATCTGCCAGAGCAACCTCATGTCTTCTTTTAACCTTGCTGATTTCTTTCCTGAGTATTTTCTTGCTTTTTTTGTTATCTTCAAGTACCTCATTAGCTCCTTGTTGCCAATACTTGTGATACACCTCCCTCTTCTTCTTAACCAGATCTCCCATATTCCTTGGAAACTTGGGTTTCCTATGCCTGGTAACTTTGCCTTTAGTCCTAACAGGAACATGGAAACTCTGCACTCTCAAGATTTTGCCCTTGAAGGGGAAGACGTAGAGCATATGAACTGAATTATGCAAATCAAGTGGATGAAATCTATCTTCTCTGTTTCAGTGGTTACCCTGTCGATTCGACTGCTTGTGTTTTATAAACTCAATGATTTTTTTTTAATTCTGTTGGTCACCTAGCTATAAGTAAATGTTGTCAAGGTGATAAAGATTCATTAGGACATTTCTGGGACTGGAGAGCTTGAGTTATAAGGAAGAATGGATAGGGTGGGGCTTTTTCCTCTGAAGCTTGGGAGGCTGAAGGAGACAAAATGATTCAGGGCATTGATAAGGTGAATGGTCATTGCTGTTTTCCCACAGAGGGGGAGTAGAAGGCTAGAAGGCACAGGTGTAAGGTAAGAGGGGAAAAAAATTAAAGGGGGGCTGGGGGTACAATTTTTTTCAGATGGAGGGTGAGTGTCTATAGACTGAACTTCCAGAGGAAATGGCTGCAATTTCTATGTTAAAAAGTTGTTTAGACTGAAACATGAGATAATGCTGGAACCTGAAGTTAAGCACAATCTGCTGGAGGAACTCAGCTGCTCAAGAAGAATCAGTGAGAGAGAAAGAAGGTGAACATTTTGAGCCAAAACCTTTCATTGAGACATGAAAGGGCCTGATATTCACAGGCATTGATATCATCAAGCATTACAGGGGGTTACTCTTGATGGCATAGGGAGGCTTTGCAGATGTAGAATTTATGCCCATTTGTCTCATTGTACCACATCTCTCTCCTCCACCCTACTCAGACCTGATGAAGGATTCCAGCCTGCCATATCGACTATTCTTTTTCTTCCACTGATGCTGCTTGACCCACTGAGTTCCTCCAGCAGATTATATTTTAACAGGTATGTGGGCAGGAAAGGTTTAGAACAGTGGTTCTCAACCTTTTTCTTTCCACTCACATCCCACTTTAAGTAATCCCTAATGCCATAAGTGTTCTGTGATTGGTAAGAGATTGCTTAAGGTGGGATGTGAGTGGAAGGGAAGGTTGAGAATCACTGCTCTAGCCCCAATTGTTACTGAAATATTTTGCTGGAGAAAAATTGTCATTGGCCCATTTCCTTTGGAGTTATGAAACCGTGCACATAATGAGTCAATTAGGTACAATTAAAACAGTGGTTCTTAACCTTTTTCTTTCCACCCACATACCTTAAGCAATCCCTTACTAATCCCTTACTACAGAGCACCTAAGGCAAAGGGGTATGTGAGTGGAAAGAAAAAGGTTGAGAACCACTGGTTTAGAGGGCTTGGCATCAAAAACAGGCAAATAGTGCTCTCTCAGGTAGGTAACTTGGCCTATGTCGATATATTGGGCCAAAGACACTTTTTCCATGCTATTTAGCTTTATTGATTTTCAAGGAATGAGAATCAGCCAAGTTCTTTAAAGGACAGCTTGTTGACCCAGTGTTCCCAAGGAGAACAGGCTCGAGTATCAGAAAGCCATTCCTTGACCCAAATTCCATTCAGGGCTGCTTCTAATTGGGAAAATGATTGAGCGACTGCTTTGAACATAAGGATGTGGTAATGACAATAACTTAAAGATGACAACCAACTTGCTAGGTGTCTTACACGACCTTAATCCCCTCCACATATGTTTATTCATTTTATAGCCACCTTACTTATGTATGTCTTTAATATTCAATCAATTATTATCCTTGTATTTAGTTTTTGATTGATTTTCCTTAATTGATAAAGAAATGCGTGGAGATTCTCAGTTCCTGGGATTTGATGCACTTCTACTTTCACTTCTCTGAATAAACTAGGAAGAACAGGCAAGAAATATGTAGATGTGGATTGAACTGTCAATAATTCATAAAATAGGGAATGGTGCTATCAGAAATATTTTTGCTTCAAAACATTATTTATGTATAAATGTTTGCAACAACTCTGTGGGACTTGACAACCACTGTAGCAGAAAGTGGTAAGTTTTCAAATGAAATCACATGTTACACTGGACAATTAAGATTTTGCTTCCTGGATGCTTTTGGGTTTATTTTATGGATTTTGGGCTGCTTATCATGAAAATCACTTTAAAAAAATTTAGATATAACCTATTTTTGTAATTCCCTGTCATATTTTAAGTCTACTAGTATATGGCCCACAAAACAAGCTGCTTTGGTCAGTCCAAGCATGCCTTGGCATGCACTCAGTGCAGGTACTTTGCATATGCTGTCTGAGGATGGAAGGCATTTAAAGATGTTGAAAATTTTCTGGGCAACTACAGAGCACCAAACTACATCCAGCTGATTGACATCATGCTTCAAGGATATAAATCTATGAAGTGCAATATGTCATTGAAAATCCATTCTTCCCTGCTGATCTTGGTGCAGTCAGTGATGAACATGGTGAAAAGAAAAGCTGTATCAGAGAAACTGGAATCCATCAATGTTGGCCGACTATTGTTGGACACTGACACAAGAGGCATCAGATGCTGAGTACAAATGAAAATCTGTGGCAAAACGTTTTTAGGTCAATTGAACTAACACAACAGCATAATTATGCAATTAATCCTGCTAAATTCAATAAATGTTAATATCATGTTTCTCCACCTTCCTATGTGATACTGAAAATCTGAAATTATATTTGTCTATTACAATCACCAATTATATTTCTAGAAGGAAACCTTTTGAAAAATATTGTTGATTTTATATTCAGCAATATAAAATAACTTAGATTTAAGTTACAGCTTGCGCAAATATCTGGAAAATTTATTGTACTATCTCTGACAGGGCAACACAGCCTCATTGCTGGACTGAAGGATTTGCTTAGATTAGAGCTATCAAGCCAAAGTCAGAATTGTACACCCCTTCAGGAAAATCTGTCCAAGTTGCCCAAGTAAGCCAGTCCTGTATCCTTCGGCATGACCCGAATCCCTCTAACTGTCGCTTATTCATTACTCAATTTAGGTTTTGTTTTACATATTGTAAATGTAGTCACACTGCCACTTCATCTGGCAGCACATTCCAAATATCTACCATCCTTGGTGTGGAAAGGATGCCCTCAGAGTATAGAACATTACCGCACAATATATAGGCCTTTTGGCCCACAATGTTGTGCCGACCCATATAAACCTAGCAAACAAAACCATCCCTATCCCATAACCCTCTATTTTTCTTTTATCCATGTGCCTAAGAGTCTCTTAAATGCTGCTATCATTTCAGCCTCCACCACCATCCCTGGCAATGCATTCCAGGCACCCACAATTCTCTGTGTTCAGGTCCCCTTTCATTCTTTTCCCATTCATCTCTCAATTTAGACTTCCCAGCTCTGGGAGAAAGACAGCGACAATTTACCTCATCTATGTCCTAAATGATTTTATATAGAAGGTGAAGATTCTTACATTCAGATTTCTAAAGTGAGATTTGAAAATATGGCACTAGGGAACAGAGTTGCCACACTCAATTTGCAGCTTAAATTCAGCGATGCTCAATGTTATACAAGCTGCAGGAAAAAGTAATTTCCACAGGATGCACACAGGAAGAATTGTGGATATGCCACATTGTGAGATTAGTCATTCTATTACATGAAATAAGTTTATTTTGCAAAACTAACCTCAATGCAATTGAATTAGAGAAAAGCTGTTTAATAAATGAGCAGTCATGTGTATATGTTAACATTAATATTTCATAGTATTCCAAGTTTTCTGTTAACAATAATTTATATCATGGTAGCTGAAAGGAAGCAATTACTTCAAGCTGTGCAGACACAGGAGTACTGCTGCTCAGCAGAGGTAGTTTGTTTTGAATTGTACTGAATAGTAGTAATTAATGCGCAAGAGCATTCGTTGCTTTAATGAACCTATGAAAATATATTTTGTAGAAACGTCCAAAACTGTAAAGGAGGCAACAGATTCAAGTTTTAGATCGAAATGCCAGCAATTCAAAACTTGCTCTCAATGAGCTGCTGCGTTCATAAGGCTGGCAATACATGCCAGAAGTGAGATGCGCCAAAATGCACATGTACTACAAATAAAAAAAGAGAAACTCTTTATTATGCAGCACTTGTTATACCTTTACAATATCCTAAACATTACAACAAAGCAGTTTCAAATGTCGGAAACACAGCAGTCAATTAGTACTCAGTGGGAAACTAAAAACAACAGTGAAGCAATAATCAGATCATCTGTTAATTGGGTGAGGAATATCAATAAAGACTCTGGGAGAAACTGTCTGCTCTGAAAAAAAAATGCAAAACTAAATGCTACCAATATTTGAAAGTAGCACATGAATAGCAAACAACTGTGCTGAATGAAAGGAAATCTCAGTCATATCATCTACCTCAGCAGTTGGGCATAATACATTATTAGCATCTCATGCACACAGTGGAATACAAAGACCCTTCCTATGCAAAATTTCTGCTGCCCTTAACATTTTAATTATGAAAAAGTTTCAGTGAGACATACCTTCTACAGATTAGCAGTAACAATCAGGGGGAATTTTCAATCCCACAACACACCTTGATATGGAGGTGAAGGAAGGTAAAAGTTTAACATTTAATAGAAAACCTCTGAAATGATCTGAGCAAATGTTGAGAAGCAGGAGGTCAGGCAGCATCCATGGAGGGAAAACAATAGTGTTTTGGGTCAGAATTCTTTTTCAAGACCAAGGTGGGGAGGGGTGATAGTGAACGTAAAAAGGAAGTAGGAAAGGATTAGGAAGGGGCCCAGATGTAATATGATACTGGGCAGGTGAAGGTTAGGGAAGTGAAGTAGGGAAGCAAGTTGGGGTGATCACTTGATTGGGGGAAAGGGGTGGTAAGTGGCTGTGAAAAGTGAGTACTGGAATGGGCTGGGAGAATGGGAACAGCTGCTTCACAGCCAAAAAGACCTGGATTCCACCCTGACCGTTGGTGCAGTCCTTGTGAAGTTTGCATTTTAACCTTTGTCACTATGAGGGTTTTCCCTCATTGCTCTGGGTTCTGGAAACTTATTGGGTTGGTTGGCTAATTGGCTACTGTTGATTACCCTGAGTGGGTGGGGAAACAAAACAATATTTATATAGATATACTTGTCCTGCATATGTACTATTTGTCTGCATGTGTGTTATGTCTGGTTGTGTGTCTGCGTGTTTTTGCACTGAGGACTGGAGAACACTGTTTCGTCGGGTTGAATTTGTACAGTCAGATGACAATAAACTTGATGACATGAGCTTCAAGGAGGAATTGATGAGATTGTGAAAGAGGCTTGGTGACAGAGAATAGAATTGATTGGATTGCTCTGAGAGACAGCATTGACTTGATGGGACTTCTATGTGACTGCAAAAAATGACAACATTAATGCTTTTAAATTTAGAACCTCTCATAGTTATTCTAAGTGTCCTATACATCTACACATCCTATTTCTGTAATACCTTCTGGAAATAGCACTCTGAGAAGCCAAGCCAAAGAAAGAAGATACATCTACACATCCTATTTCTGTAATACCTTCTGGAAATAGCACTCTGAGATATCTGCAATCATGGACTTGGCCACTGGAACCCATTAAGGGAGTAAGCACTGGAATTCTCTGCCAATTTCATCCTTTTATCTCCTCCTTTAAGATTCCCATTAAATCTCCGCAGATCTGCTTAAAATTTAGCACATCTGACCTAATGGCATCTAATGGAGCTCAGTAGGTTTTCTTTTAGATGGTGGAACATGTGAGACATTTAGCAAGGGAACATGTACGTGAAATAAATGTAAGCTCCTGTTTCCGGTGATCTCCCCAGGCTCACCTTCTTCCCATCCTCTCATGCATCCCAATACCTGGGATGACTGGCCGGCTACAAGTAAGCAAATAAGGAAAAATATTTGAGAAAAAAAATGCCATTGAGTAAAATCCAACAGAATCTTTTAATTTCCCATGTATTTGAGATTCCTGGCCACAGCAAACCCTGCTCTTGGCCACCTCCTAGAAAATATTGGAACATAATAAATTTCACAACAAATATTTCTATCATAATCCTGAGCCTTTTAACTGAAGAGTAGGGAAAAGAAGCATTCAGGAGATTATGATTTGCGGTGTTCACATGTTGGTGATGGTTAGAATAAGTCCAAATTAAAAAGCAGTGTTCAGGAAGACTGAACAGTTAGATTGCCAAAGATATGACTGACTGGTCAGCAACAATGACATAGCTCATAAGTGTGTTGTTGACTAACTAGAAACAAATGCAATAGACAGCAATCACTCGTGAATTAACTGACTCATTTGCTGGGCCTCTTAACACAACTGTAAAAGTACTTGACTGTGTTGCAAACCAGAACTTGGTCTATGGCTCTTTATAGTCATGATTAGCAGATGCAATGACAAATTAACTACCACTTAGGTACTCGGCTGACCACCCCCCTCTAATCTTGCCACCCAACTCCATGGCCTTCACCCTTCATTGAACAGAATAAAGTTAATTTGTTCCATTTATTTGCCTTTGGGCTTGATACCCTCATATATTCTAAATTTATTCCGAGTATGTGCTGGCAATACACCAGTTGGTGTTTGATTAGAGGAGAGGAGAAACACTTCATTAAAATCAAACAAAACTTATGGAGGCTATCTTTGCAAAAGTAGCGTGATCCCCCTTCCCCTCAGTGTGCCCAGTGCACAGCTGCAAGGGAGCATGATTGGCAGTTTTAATTGGCAAATCCGACAGGAAGAATTAGACACGTGATTGGCCTGGAGGCAGGTCCGAGAGAGTGACAGGTTTCCAAATTCGAGCATTGGTGGAAGATGGTGAGCGGGGTTGAGTGGGCAGGTGCTGTGTGTGATGATGACATTACGGGAGATCACCTGGTTTAGTTGCAATTCGTGTATTCTTTCTGAGATAGGCGAAATGGAATGATTTCTGTACTACTTTTCATTGTGAGTAAAAATGCTGATCTCTCTTGCTATGCCCCCATGTTAAGAATTCTGCTCTATTTTATATGGTGTCTCCTCCTTCTTGCCACCCCCCCCCCACCTTACTCTGTACTTTTGCTACCTTCTCTGTGACACTCTGCATCAACTTCCAGCTCTCCTGCCCGCCTGGCCCAGCCACCACCTCTTCCCCTCATCCCCCACTCCAACACCCGCTTCGAGCAGCACTCCAGTGAGCTCTGGTAACACAGCACCCCTGCATAAAAGGGAGAGTGTTTTTCCAAGAAGTAAATCTCCCATGAGTGACACTGCATGAGCCGAGCTCTGCTGCAGGAAGCAGACTTCAGACTCGTGCACGCGTACAAATGTGAGCACTGATTGACAGAGAGCATTGGGACCAGCCCCAATTAATAGATGGGACCGAGATCCTGTTGCTGATTGACAGGTGAATGCGGTGCTTCCATGAGCCTTGATTGACAGGTGGACCCAGGACTGATGCGAGCCTATATTGACCAGAGGTTACATTGGTGTACCAGTGGTTATGAGCCTACCCATCCTAATGGGTTAGCAATTGGAATAATGAAATGATGGCCATTTCATTTGTGAAACTTAATTGCAGGCAGGGTAGGACTGGCAGCTCCATGTTTCTGGATACCATTGTTCTAAAAATGATAGAGAGGGAGGGATGAAATGTGGGGGGGTGGGATAGGTCAATTAGAGAAAATGTCACAGCAGTGCTCAGACAGGATAGACTGGGGCCTCATCTACTGAGGCTAGTGGAACTGAGGAATGAAAAAGGGATCAATAAGATAGTGGGATTATAGTATAGACAACCCTTTAGACAGTGGGAATTGGAGGTGCAAATTTGTAGAGAGAGCAGATATTTGCAATGTGACAGAATATATAGAAATATTTTTGGGAGATAAATTGGGAAAAGTTAGGGTAAATTACATACTTATTTGAAATACTGGAGAATTCATACCCACAGTGACTTTGCAGAAATTGTGAAGAGTGCCTATGAAGACTTCACAAGTAAGTGATAATTGAACTGACATTGGGGAATAATGGACTATTGTCTTTAAAGCAACAGTAAGGTACATACTGTCTCCTGATACCTCTTTGCAGAGTGTTTGAAGAGTGCTCACAGAGAGGTCATTGATGGGTTCTTGTTTACCTAGAAAACAACAGATGAACCACAGAAGACTGACTTCTATTGTTTGATGGAGAAGGTCAGGTGGTTTTTTACAAACAATCTCTGGGTGAGTCAGAGTGAGAGAGAGAGAAAGAGAGAAGGAGTGAAACAAGTTGTCTCAGCCAGTGTGGGTGAGACGGAGAAGTTTTCTGAAACTGAAGCAGGAAGCTTTTTGGAACTGAAACAGAAGCTCCAGAGTGAAGGATGGCTGAAAGTACTGGTTGTCCTGTGTTTCACTTGGAATAAGGGAAACAGAAAGGAACTCAGTGGTAACCTGAAAGAAAGAGGTTATCATCTGGAGAACCCTGATGGGGCAAGTTTCAACAGCAAAACACTGAGGTGACTAATGGTGGTACCTCAGTTGTGAAAATCCTGGAACAGCACATCTCTGTACAAAACTTACAAGAACCTTCCTGAGCGGTAGCACCAAAGACTGGTGAACTTCACACATGTTAAATTCTGTGCACAGTATCAGAATTGCCTGCAACCAGTGAACTTGTAAGAATGAGAAGTGAGATTGGACTGTGAACCAAAGAACTTTTCTAAATTTACACACACATTACATACACATGCGCTTAGAATTAGAAGGGGGTTAAGTTAGGTTACGTTAAGTAAATTAAAAATAGAGTTAAGTTGAAGTTTGATTCAGTTTTCATGTTTGAAGATAATTAAAAGCAATGTTTGTTTAAGTAACCATTTGTCGTGGTGAATATGTATTGCCGTTGGGTTTTGGGGTCCTTTGGGCTTGTAACAGTAAGAAACATACAGTTGTGATAGTAGCTGATTTTAACTTTCCAGACATTGACTGGGACTCCCATACTGTAAAAGGGCTGGATGGGTTAAAGTTTGTCAGGAAGATTTCCTTAATCAATATATGGAGGTCCCAACTGGAGAGAGTGCGATAGTGGATCATCTATTAGGGAATGAGACAGGGCAGGTGGTAGAAGGATTAGGTTATTGTGGAGTTGGTTTATATAGGTCAGCACAACATTGTGGGCTGGCTGTGCACTGTGGGCAGACGAGAGTGTAGGAGTTATAGTATGTGACATGTCATCTAATAATGAACATATAAAAGGTTTGATGACTTGTAAGCCAATTGGCAGATTTAAAGTAGCAGACCAGTGTTCAAGTGCCTAATGGTAAGTTTAGACTGTCATTATCAACGCTTTGTGTCTCAGTAGAAATAATTGCGATTATACTTGAAGTGTAAACTTTGCAACTGAACTGACTTATTCAGTTAAACATTATAAGTGCTTTTCTAAAACGATTCCTCAAACAAACTCGGCATTGAAATACACTGAACAGGATGAAACTATGAAATTCACTTAATGACACATGAAAGTTAAAGCCTGCTTTGCTTTTCAAAGGGAAATGAAATTTAAAAAAATATAATAATCATTGCAAAATAACCTCTCTTGCACTGAAAACTAACTTTTACATTGTGAAAACTCACTTTTAGTTCTTAACATTTCAGCTCCACGAATGCATTTATTTTCAACAATTCCATTCATTTTTTTCTTAATCTCATCTTTCTTTCATTGCCTTTATTTTAGTGTCTTTATCCTAGATGACACTGAACCACTGACGTCACTCAGCGGGAGCGCACTGGGTGACACCATCAGAGGGGGTGACACCAAAAAGACAGTCTGTAGAATGTTTGTGCAGTTTCAGCAGAAAATTATTATTTTTTATTTAAAAATATCCCTGTAGTTAGTTGCAACAACAAAAACATTTTTCGTAAGCACAGCTTATGTGTATCAATACCTACAAGGCTAAAACTCTACGCTAATTTACTTTGTGAACCTTCTAATGCACTCTGGTCAGAGCTATCATTATTACTCAATTACAATGACGCTTTGAATCACGTGGTTTATGTCTGCACGCACTACAAGTACGCGCTGTTATTTTCGTTGATGCCACTGTTTTCAAATTTTCTGGTGTTTTAGCTACAATATTGTGGTAATTAGTATTTGTGATTTATGAGAATCATTAATATAACAAACATTACTAAGGATACTGTATGGTCTGGTACGGGAGGAGGTCCATGGCGGGGGTGGCAGGTGGCGAAGGTGACACGATGAGTTACCGCACCGGATGACACCAACCCTAGTGAAGTGACTGCATTGAGCAAACTAATCCAAATGATCTTTCCTATGTCTTGAAAAGAATTCCCTGGGCTGATTGTGCTTTACCTGTTCTCATTGATCCAAGATCCATCAAGTGTAAAATGTGCTGCACTTCTGGTGCTTTTACCAGTTCTAATGCCAAAATCCATTTTCTATTTATGGATAAATGCAAGTGGGATTGGATTCCCTCATTTGCTGACTCAAAATATAGCCTGTTACTGAACATAGAACATTACAGCACAGTACAGGACCTGCAGGCCATGATGTTGCACCGATCTATGTAAACCTACTTTACAACTGTCTAACCCTTTATTTTTCTTACCCCCGAGTGTCTTTTAGATGACCCTTTTTTTTTAACCAGCCTCTATCACGACACACAGCAATGCATTCCAGGCCCCCTCCACTCTGTCTGAAAAAACTTATCTTTGATGTCTTCCCAAAGCTTTCCTCTACTCACCTTAAACAAAAGTTCGCTGATATTTGTTGTTATTGCCCTGGGAAAAAGGAAAAAAGGTGCTGCTCATAGTTTTATATATCTATTATGTCAGATTTCAGATTTATTGTCAGAGTACATAAATGACATCACATACAACCCTGAGATTCCTTTTTCCTGTGGGCACGGCAGAATAACCGCTAATTTGTAGTGCAAGAATGAACTTCCATGTGAATTTATTGTCACCAAATTTCAGTGGTATTGTCCGTGTCCCGTACGTATGAATGGAACTGTTATTCACCACAGTGAGCACTGATCCACACTCCTTGTACGGGTGTCAAAACCCGAAGGAGGAAGGACACTAACCTCTGCACCCATGTTGACTAGAAATTTGTGCTGGGAGAGTTCATCCCAGGTGTATAGTAGGTTGTTATGGGGGCCAGCCGCCGTAACCATTAGCGGCAATTGACTATGGTGTTTTCCCACAAAAGTGCAAGGGGGTTGGCAACAACGAGCTCTAGAACCCCAGCATTGATGGTAATAGCACTAAGTGGTTGTCACAAACTCATGCTTGTTGGGAGGAACATGTTCCCTCATCGTCAGTACTCTTGTAGTTTGGGCCTTTGGGTGTGAAGCAGCATTAATTTCTGTGGGCCTTGCACCACAGAGTGTCTGCAATGGTGGCCACTGTTCAAGGATTATCAAAGTCCTTGTCAGCCAACACAAGGCGGATGTCTTCTGGAAATATGTTCTAAAAACAATTGCTCAAAGAGCAAGCAAGGCCTATGGCCGTCTGCCAGTGCCAAACATGTCATTCATTAACTCCAAAGGGATGTAGTCCCCCCAGGCCATCAATATGCAGCTCGCTCACGCCATGAAAGACCATAAATCTGGAGAAGGAGGGCTTTTAGGGCTTCATACTTGCAGGGAGCTGGTGGGTCCCGAAGGAAATCCCCTACTCAACCGGCCTTGTCCTGGTTGAGGGCGCTTACCACTTAGTGGCATCCAACTTCTATCGTGCAAATGTGGAACTGTGTTTCAGCCTGCCCGAACCAAACTTCAGGTCCGGTGGTCCAAATGACAGCCTGTTTGAACAAAACTGCTGCGTCATCCATGTTGGATTCAAAATGATCAGATGAAGTTCAATAAAAGTCGTTTACCCATACAGTCACCTGCAGCTTTTTAAAACTCCATGCGTTTCACTGAGCCAGTTCGATTAAGCCTCCAGTGAGCTGATACACTAGCATGGACCTGAAGAGGGGCTGAAGAGCCTGTTGTTGTGCTGTAGTGTTTGATAGTTCTAGGCATCAGGACAGTCTTTCTACATATGGATGCTACCCCAGGGCCTCAACAACCATACCATAATGTATGTGTCCTTCTATTGTATGATTTTATGATTAGACTGAAATGTGATCATTGTTTATTTTTTCCCTTCTGCCATTTAAAAACCTGGAGAACTGACTATTTTGTGCCACTGGTGTGATTCCAATGAATATAAACTTCCTCTACCTTCAACCTGCACCTTAGTTCCAAAGGTCAGAGTATTTTTGACATGAATCATGTTGTCTTTTCAAGTGAGACTGCTAATTTCATTCCAGTCAGGGACCGTTTCAAGTTGTGGTCCCATTATCTTGTAGAGGCTAAATGGGTGGACTGTTTAAATTAAGGACTTAGAGCTAAAGGTGTTTTTTAAACTTATCTTTCTGTGCACTGTTCCAACCCATGGCCAGAGGTGAAAAGCTGGTGTGTTATCAGTACAATAGCATTGCCATTGCGGGGAAATGAAATATATTTATGGTTATAAACCAGCAGTGCTCAGATCCAAAGCCTTGTTATCCTGTTCACCCCGAGAGAAAATAGAGGCAGATTTCCTTCACTGGTTAAATAAAGAGTGCGCATGTATCAGTCACTAATAAATAATAAAGAATAAGGAATAACAGCTGTAGCAACAGATAAAACGGATTCTATGCCTGTTGGAAAAGATCCAGTTAGGTAAAGAGGTGCTCTGATCATAATCTGTGTTGTAAATGTTAAAATGTGAGGTGTGGAAGCACCGTGGTTCACATACTGAACTACTTATCCCGAATGCTGATCAAGAGATATGAATTCAAAATCCAGCATGGGATTTGTGAAATTTACATGTACCTAAATAAAGATTTATAAACATTCTGGAACAGAAGTGCAAATGGCTGACCATGAACTGCTCGTTTTCATGAAATCCCAATCTGATTTGCTGACGGCATTCGGGGAGAAAAACAAAATCACTTTATTGTGCAATTTATGATTTCCTTGGACTCTGGGTACATCAAATGATGAGGGTTACAATTCGGATGCAAATACTTTCCTTGCAATGGTATCCCAGAGAGAGTGAGAGAAAAAAAATAGCATTGTGATGTCCTTTGTCTGGTCTTCTCAAACCATACATTTCCAAGTTCAAAGAGAAAGAAATTTACTATACATGAAATATATAAAAAGCTGATAACTGAGGAAAAGTTGGATAGATATATAGACAAGAGAGGTGTGGAGGGCTATGGGCCAGGAGTGGGTTAATGGGACCAGGTGCTCAGCATGGACTAGAAGGGCTGAATAGGCCTGTTTTTGTGCTGTAATTGTTATATGGTTAGAGAAGCATGAAGATCAGCATCTCTGGTTTCAAAAGCAGTTTATTTCCAACAGCAATCAGGCTCTTAAACCTCCCCTTGTTACATTAATTGAGGATTGTTCAAGCACCACAAAGAACTGTCCGCACTATTGCAAATCACTTTTATTTTGCATGAGGACCATTGTGAATATTTATTATCTATCTGTCTTATGTAATTATTACCTCTTTTAATTCAATTAAGTTGATTATCATGGTTGTTTTAACAAATGTCTGGCTGAAGCAAGTCGGAATTTCGGTGTATATGTACATTGTACAAGGTATATGTCAATAAACTCGTCATTATTTATTCAGGCCATGTAGCTTGGCACTTATCCTCACCGGTTTCATTCAAGCTTCATTTATTCTCTACTGATGGAAAATTTGGCAGCAAGGAAAGTATATAACCCATTTGTCATTAGACGTCAAAAGGTCCAGTGATGAAGATGACTGAAACTTTATTAAAAGCATGTATTTTAGATATTTCACTATCAATTAAGTTGTTATGAATGCCCATTTACTTTAACATTGTCCCAATGAAGGTGAGCCACATTTTAATAAGATATATTTTTGCTTGACAAATTAACTGCAAGTAAAGGGCAAAAGTTAACCATTATTCTCCAGAAAAGGTCGTGATTTCAAGCTGAAAGCAAATTGGATACTTAGAATGTTAAAATAAATGAGCTATTTTTTAAGATGTTAAGGAGACATAGATCATAAAACATTATAGCTCCATACAGGCTCTTCTGCCCACGATGTGGTGCTGACCTATATAAACATAATTAACCATCTAAATCTTCCCTGCCTTACACCCATATTCTTCTTTCATTCATGTGCTTGTCCAAGATACTTTTAAATATCTCTATTCTTCCTGATTCCACCACCACCCCTAGCAATGTATTTCAGGCACCCACTACACTTTGTGCAAAAAAATCTACTTCTGGGGTCTTCTCTCAACTTTCCTTTCCTCACCTTAAATGGAAAACCACTGGTAATTGCTACGATTGCCCTGGGGAAAAGGTACTGGATGTCTAACTTATCTACGCCTCTCATAATCTTGTAGTCCTCTATTAAGTCACATCTCATCCTTTGCTCCTAAGAGAATACCTCTAGTTCTGTTATAAGACACATTCTCCAATCTAGGCAACATCCTGGTAAATTTCATCTGAATCAAAATCAGAATTTATTGTCATCAACATGGCTTGAGGTTCATTGTTTTCTCGCAGCATCGCAGGTTCAAACATTGCTATAAATTACATTTTAAAAAATAAATAAATTCGGGCAAGAAGAATAAAAAGTGAGGTAGTGTCTGTTATTCAATGTCCATCCAGCAATCTGGTGGCAGCAGGAAAGAAACTTGTTTTTGTGCTCCTGGGTGTTTGTCTTCAGGTTCCTGTACCTACTTCCTGGTTATAGCAGTGTGAAGAGGGCACGGCCAAGGTGATGAGGGTCCTTGAGGATAGAGGCTGCTTTCTTCAGGCACTGCCTCTTGGATATATCCTCAATGAAGATCATGATGATGTCGACCGAGTTCTCAACTCTCTAGCTTTTTCCTGTCCTGTGCTTTGGCACATTCATACCCGACAGTGATACAGCCAATCAAAATGCTCTCCATGGTACGTTTGTAGAAGTTTGTAAGGGTCTTTGGTGACATACCAAATCTTCTCAAATTCCTCACAATGTATAGCTGCTGGAGAGCCTTCTTCTTGATTGCATTGACATGAAGGCCCCAGGATAGATCTTCAGAGATGTTGACTCCCAGGAAATTGGTTCTTAACTCTTTTCACTGATGATTCTTTGATGATGACTAGTTCATGTTCTCCTGATTTCCACCTCCTGAAGTCCACATTCAACTCCCTAGTTTGCTAACATTGAGTTCAAGGTTGTTGTTGTTACATCACTCAACTAGCTGATCTATCTCCCTTCTGTATTCTTTCTCATTACCATCTGATTCTGGTGATGTTATTGGCAAATTTGTAAATGGCATTTCAATTGCACCCTTTCCAAAGCTTCAACATCCTCCTGTAAGGAGGCAACCAGAGCAGAACATTCCAATTGATGTCTAACCCGAGATTTACAGAGCTACAACATTACCTCATAGCTCTTGAATTCAAACCTCCAAGAAATGAAGGGCAGCATACCATAAGCCTTCTGAACCAGTAAAGTTGAGAGATTTATGGACTTGGATCCCAAGTTCCCTCTGTTCTTACACACTGCCAAGAATCCTGCCATTAAGCATGTACTCCTCCTTCAAGTTTGACCTTCCAAAATGAATCAATTCACATTTATCCAGATTGAACTCCATCTGCCACTTCTCTGCCCAACTCTGCATCCTGTCCATATGCTGTTCAACAACCTTCTGTGCTATCCACAACACCTCCAACTTTCATGTAACTTATTGCATCTACTTCTTTGTCCAGGTCACTTATAAAAATCACAAAGAGCAGCAGGGGTCTCAGAAGAGATCCCTGCAGAACTGGTCTCTGACCTCCAGGCAGTATACTTTCCATCCACTATTACTCTCTGCTTTCTGTAGACAAGCTGATTCTGAAACCACATAGCCAAATTTCCATGGATCTCATGCCTCCTGACTTTCTGAATAAGTCTACCATATGGAAGTTCATCAAATGTCTTACTAAAATCAAAATACACCACATCTACCATCTTACCTTCATTAATTTATTGTGGAATATCCTCAAAAAACTCAATTAGGCTTGTGAGGCATGATCTTCCCCTCACAAAGCCATACTGATTACCCCTTAGGAGACAATACTTCTCTCTAGCAATCTCGTCCCTCACTTCCTGCAGTAACCTAGTGTGTTTTTTGTTCAGTCCTGCGGACATCAATCTGAATGCTTTTAAGAAGTTTCACCACTTCCTCCTTCTTAACTTCAACATGCTCCAGCACATAAGCTTGTAATCTACTAATCTCATATTGAAAAAGGTCCCTCTCTCTGGTAAACTTTGAAGCAAAATAATCATGTAGGACCTCTCCTACCTCTTCTGCCTTCAGGCACATGATGCTTCCTTTATCCTTAGGTGACCCTACCATCACTCTAGTCATTCTTTTGTTCTTCTCATATGCTTTGAACACCTTTGGGTTTTCCTTAATCCTACATGCCAAGGCCTTCTCCTATTTCCTTCTAGCTCTCGTAAATCCTTTCTTAGGTTAATTCCTGACTACCATATGATTTTATAAAACAGTTAGATAAAAATCATTTCTGTTGTTTGGGTTGTTTGGGGATTAATCCAACTAAGAATACTTCTTTATTTAGTAGTTGTTACCAAAATTGAAGCTCTCTTTGAGAAATGACAAATGATACCAGAGATCAATAATGCAAGAGATAATCTGAGATTGATATACGTTTGGTAATCAAAGTTATCGAGACATCAGGGGATAAAGAAGGTCATGGATGAGTCTTATGAGCCCAGAGGACTCCAAAACCCAGCAGCAATAGATATTCACCAAGACAAATGGTTACTTAAACAAACATTGCTTTTAATTATCTTTAAACATGAAAACAGAATCACACTTTAACTTATCACAATTGATTTAACTAACATAACTTAACTCTCTTCAAGCACCTCATTAGCTCCTAGTTGCCAATACTTGTGATACATCTCTCTCTTCTTCTTAACCAGATCGCCAATATCCCTTGAAAACCAGGGTTCCCTGTGCCTGTTAACTCTGCCTTTAATCCTGACAGGAACATGCAAACTCTGCACTCTTAAGATTTTGCCTTTGAAGGTCATCAACTTACCTAACACACCTTTGCCAGAAAACAACATATCCCAATCCACTCTTCCTAAATCCTTTCTCATTTCCACACGATTGCCTTCCTCCAATTTAGAATCCCAATACGAGGACGAGACATGTCCTCATCCATAATTAACTTGAAGCTAATGACACTGGACCCAAAATGTTCATCTTTACATACATCTATCATCTGACCTGACTTGTTTCCTAATAGGAGAACAAGTGTTGTATCCTCTCTCATTGGTATCTATATATTGATTTATAAAACTTTCATGAACACATTTGACAAACTCCAAGCCATCCAGCCCTTTTACAGTATGGGAGTCCCAGTCAATATGTGGAAAGTTAAAATCTCCCACTATCACAACTTTCTGCTTCTTACATAGGTCTGCTATCTCTCTAGATATTTGCTCCTCCAATTCTCTCTAACTATTGGGTGGTCTATAAAACAACTCTATCAATATGGTTACACCTTTCCTGATCCTCAACACCGTCCATATGGTCTCTGTAGATAAACATTCCTGGCTTTTCTAACTTCACATAGCTGAGATATTTTCCCTGACTAACAATGCCACTTCTGCCCTTTTCATCCCTTTCCTTTTATCATATCTGAAGCAACGAAACCCTGAAAACATTAAGATGCAAGTTCTGCCCCTCCTGCAACTAAGTCTCACTAATAGCAGTAATGTTGTAATCCATGCCCTTAGCTTGACAGCCTTTCTAAGAATACTCCTTGTATTAAAATAAATACACCTGATAAATTTTCTATCACACACAAACCTTTGATTTTTGTCTATACGTGCAGTCCTCACATAACCTTTATCCTCCTCCTTCTCACTAACTGCTCTAACATACTGGTTCCCCTACCCACCATGACAAGACCAACAGATCTACCCACAAGGATATTAATCTCCTTCCAGTTCAGATGCAATCAGTTCTGTCAGTACAGATCCCACCTTCCCTGGAACACAGCCCAGTGATCTAGAAACCCGAGGCCCTCCTTTCAACTCCATGTCTCCAGCCATGTGTTAAGTTGCCTTATCCTTCTATTTATAACCTCACCACTATGTGGAATGGAAAGCAATCCTGAGATCACTACTCTGGAGGTCCTTTTCTTCAACTTAATGCCTAACTCCCTGAATTGTCGTTGCAGGACCTCCTCACCCTTCCTACCTATGTGTTTGGTCTCCACATGGACCACGACATCTGGCTGATCATCCTCCCACCTAAGAATGTGGTGAACTCAATCTGAGATATCCTATGCCCTGGTACCAGGGAGACAACATACCATCTGGGATTCCCGATCTTCTCCACAGAACCTCTCATCTGTCTTCCTAACTATGAAATCCCCTGTCACAGTAGTTCTCGTCCTTTTTCTTTCCACTCGCATACCAGCTTAAGTATTCCCTATGCCATAAGTACTCTGTGGTTAATAAGGGATTGCTTAAGGTGGTATGTGGGTGGAAAGAAAAAGTTTGAAAACCACTGTTTTAATCGTACCTAATTGACTCATTATGTGCACAGTTTCATAACTCCAAAGGAAATGGGCCAATGAAATTTTTCTCAAGCAAAATATTTCACTAACAATTGGTCTAGAGCAGTGATTCTCAACCTTCCCTTCCCACCCACATATCATCTTAAACAATTCCTTACTAATCGCAGAGCACCGATGGCATAGGGATTATTTAAAGTGGGATGTGAGTGTGAAGAAAAAGGTTGAGAACTACTGCCTTATCACTAAAGCTCATTTCTTTTTTCCCATTTCCCACTTGGCCACAGCACCAGTCTCCATGGCAGAGACCTGAGTGCCATGGCTTGTACCCAGTAGGTCATTCCCTCTCAACAGCATTCAAAACAGTATACTTGATTTTCAGGGAAAAGCCCACCTGGGGCTGCTCTGCCTTCCTGCTCCTACTCCCTCTCCTATTGTAACTCATCTACTTCCTTCCTGCCTGCTCAGTGTAATATTGTCCCTGTAACTCCTATCCATCATCCCTTCTGCCTCCCGAATGCTCCGCAGTTTATCCATCTCTTGCCTCAACACTTCTTGCATTTGTTGTCATCAGGGGAAACGACTGACTTCCCCAACAATCCAATCCTACAAGTGGAGCATCCCCCTGCCCTGGGCTCCATCTCCACTCTCTCTATCTCTCTTTATCACCACCACACTCCTATTCCATGCCAACTACACTGGTAGTGGAGATACTGGGGGTAGGCGAAAAACCAAAGGGAAAAAACCTGCAGCCAATTTCAGGTAAAACAAAACACTTTGGAAAATTTCTCCCCGACTCCCTTGTGGCAATCGAGCAAAACTCCAGGAGATCACTGAAGATAAGGGTGCACTACTGGCCGGCAATACTATTTCTAATATTACGTGACAATTTAGACCAATAATAAAAAGAAAGAAAATTGATCCTCCCTTCGCCACTTCTCCCTTCGGGTCTCGCTGGCCTAGACTTCGCTCCGTCTGCCACATGGAAGCAGCAAAGAGTCTATATCAATCCTCAAGCACATATTTTTGCACTAATACCATACAACCCCATTTTGTTCTCCCCACATTCCCATCAGCTTCCGTCTCAGATTCTTCTGCTCATGCACACATAAAGGACAACTTACAGTGGCCATTTGATCCACCTACCACCAGTGTTTGGGGTATTGGAGGAAACTGGTCCCCAAAGGAAACCGGGCAACTGGAATTATGAAGCGGCGGGTCTCTATCCCTGCCACAGTGGTACACTAAACCTCTGGGCCATGGCCTCCCTCAAAGTGGAGGAGTTGTTGGGAGGGCATTGGGAATCTCGTAGTGGAGCACAAACAAGTCATTGGTAGACAGTAGAAGAAGCAAACGACCTCAAACACTGCTGGGTCAGCCATCTCCTTCCCCACCCATGGGAGATGACTTGTTCTCACTCTGGCCTTATCAGAGCCCATAAATATTGAAGCCCCTTGGGAAGTGCCTCAGGAGTAGGGAGGAAATAATATGTAAAGTAGGTTCTGATGTGTGTAACAATGCTGCGGCAAATTTATTGTGAAATATATTGCCACAGATTTAAAAAGGATTTCTAATTAGACCATGAAAATTACTGCCTGTTTTGATGTGATATTATCGTGTTGCTATTCATCCTTCACATTTAGAATGTAATCATCTGTGACACAGGGCTTCAGATTTGAGATGAGGCTGTTTTATATATTGACACACTTGTTTCATGATTTTAAAAAATAACAACTTTGGGTGCCATTAAATGTTGCATTCTGGATTAACTCATTTCATTTTCCTGAACCCACACTTGAGCTGTTTACATTGAAGATTTGAAGAATCTCTCAGTTACAATGACTCCAAATTTAGATCATAAGAAAGAGAAGTAAAATTAGGCAATGCAGCCCATCGAGTCCACTCTGCCATTCCATCATGGCTGTTTCTCTATTTATCCCCATTCTCCTGCCTTCTCCCTGAAATCCTTGATTCCCTTCCTAATCTACCTCTGTCTTAAATATACCCAATGACTCAGCCTCTGTCAGTGATAACTAATTCCATAGATTCATTATTCTCTGTGTATAGAAATTTCCACTCATCTCTGGTCTAAAGGGATGTTTGTTGTATTCTGAGGCTGTGCCCTTTTGTCCTAGACTCCCCCACCAGAGGAAACATCCACTCCACGTCCACTCTATCCAAGCCTTTTCAGTATTCTATAGGTTTCAAGGAGATCCCTCCTCGTTCTTCTAAACTCCAGTGAGTAAATTCTCAGAGCCATCATCAGGCATTAATTAGTGGACCTCCTCCAGACTCTCTCCAATGCCAACATATCCTTCCTTGGATAAAAAAACCAAAACTGCTCTCACACAGCAAATCCGGTCTGACTAATGCTTTATAAATCTTAACATTACATCTCTGCTTTTAGATTCTGCCCCACTTGAAATGAACACTGGCATTACATTTGCCTTCCTTACTAGCTGCAAGTTAAACTTTAGGCAATCTTGCATGAAGACTGGCAAGTCTCTCAACATGGGCAGGACAGTGGGTTAGTGCAACGCCATTACAGCGCCAGCAATCGGGACCAGGGTTCAAGTCTGTAAGGAGTTTGTACATTCTCCTCATTTCTGCGTGGATTTTCCCTGAGGCTCCGGTTTCCTCCCACCATTTGAAACACACCGGGGGATGTGGGTTAATTGGGTGTAAATTGGGCAGTATGGACTTGTGGGCCGTAATGGCCTGTTAGAGTACTGTATGTCTACATTTCAAATTTAAATTTATGTCTTATTTCTGAACTAGAAAATAGTCTACACCTTTATTCCTTCCACCAAAGTGCATGATCATTCACTTTTCTACACTGTATTCCACCTGTCATTTCCTTGCCCAATCCCCTAACCTGTCGAAGTCCATCTGCAGATTCAGTACTTCCTCAGCACTACCCTGTCCTCTAATCATTGCATTGTCCACAAATTTGGCAACAGAATCAACTGTACTTAATCAAGATCTCTTCTGTGCCAGTTCCTCATTGCCTCCCCACCTTCCCTACTTGCCTTGATCTTTCAAAACATTTGTCTGCTTTCACTTTAAATTCTTCTAAAGATCACTTCGCCACAACTGTCTGGAATAGAGAACTTCTGAGACTCAACAATATCTGCAGACTTTCCATGCACATCAGTTTTCAACATTCACCCCTTTATCTTGTAACTATCAAAAGGACAAATAAAACCTCTTGGGCAGTGAAAATGGTTTGATTGAAAACATGCAACTGAGGAACATGGAAGGGAGGTGACCCTTGAAATCGACACTAAGTCTTTTGAAAGGGCAGGATGCCTTTATCAGGCGCGCTTTGTTGGGACGGAAGAAGTGCGGTTTGCACTCCACGCAGACCTGGCTGGACCTCGTAATTTCCTTGATGTCCTCAACAGAGTAGGGCAGGTTGTATGCCTTGACGAAATGAGCCATGCGGGTAATGCCTGGGTAGCAAAGCTAATTGTGCAGTAACCGGAACTGGCTGGTGTGTGCAGAGGCACAGCTTCCTCTTGACAGGGCATCTGGAGTTTCATTGAGAGTACCTGGCTGTAAGCTATGTCGCAATTATAGGTGGAGAGTTCAATCCTCCACTTAGTGATCTTATCATTCTTTATTTTGCCCTTTTTTGCATTATTAAACATAAATGCCACCAATCGCTGGTCGGTGAGCAGTGTAAATTTTCTGCTGGTCAGGTAATGCCTCCAGTGCCTAATGGCCTTTACAATGGCTTGAGCCTCTTTCTCCACAGATGGTTCAAAAGCTCATGGCCTTGTAGGGTGCGGGACAAAAAAGCAACCGGCCTGCCTGCTTAGTTAAGGGGAGCGGACAGAGCTACATCAGAGCCATCACTTTCCACCTGGAAGGGTGCAATCTCAACCACCGCACGCATGGTGGCCTTTGTGATGTAGTTCCGAACGTAGTCGAAAGCCGCCTGGGATTCGGCCGGCAATGGGAAAGAGGTGGACTTTAAGAGGGGCCGGACCTTATCTGTGTAGTGAGGGACACACTTGGCATAATAGAAGAAGAAGCCCAGGCACTTCCTTAAGGCTTTCATGGTCCTCAGGATTGGGAGATCAGGGTCAGGGCCAATGTCACCATTCTCCACCACATAGCCCAGGATCGCCAAAAATTTCATCTGGAACACACATTTACTGGAGTTGTACATGAGGTTCAGGGCCTTAGCCATGTGGAGAAACCTCTGGAGGTTGGCGTCATGATCTTCCAGAGAGTTTTCACAAATGGTGATGTTGTCAAGATAAGGGAATGTGGCCTTCAATCCGTACTTATCGACTATTTTGTCCATCCGTCTCTGGAAGACCAAGACCCCATTGGTGATATCAAAAGGGACCCTCCTGAATTGATAGAGCTGTCCGTCTGCCTCAAAAGCTGTGTACGGGCGGTCCTCAGAATGGATCAGTAACTGATGGCTCACTTTTAATAGTTTACAATCAATGGCTGATAGACACAATAGGTGAATCTGAGGTAAGGCGGGAAAACCAGCATTTATATTGGGGTAGGTGAGGGTGGAGCCAGCCATCAGAACAATACATAGATAGTGAATTCCAGTTCACTGCACTAGACTAAAAATTGATGCTGCAAGATGCAGATTTAAGGATATAGAGGAAAGATTAGTTGATCAACTAATGTGAGGGTGCGCCCACCCCAAAGTGCAAAAGTCTCTTATAGAGAAGGAAAGTTTGAAGCTGGCTGAAGCTATAGATACAGCCAGAGCCTTCAAAGCCACAAGGATGCAAATGAAATCCCTATCTATGCAGACCCACCCACAGCAAGGAGAAGGAAGTGTTTATGTGTTAAAGAACATAATTAGAAAAGTGCTAACCCCCAAGACCTGCAGGAAGTGTGGCAGACAACACCCCTTCAATGACCGAAACAAATGCCCCCCATGCGGTTCTGAATGTAGAGCCTGTGGTAAAGCAAACCACTGGGCGAAGATGTGCAAGTTGGGTATGAAGAAAACAGTAATAACAGTGAAGAGAAAAGACAATTAAAAAGATCCACCACATAAAGGGAAACAACAATGAAGTCTCCGACACCCAGATACTGGACATAGAATCCATGCACCTTCATGAGATGTTGGGTGAGATGAAAGAAGAAAGGAAGTTACACAGAAGGATCCAAATACAGAGGACAATCCAAAACAAGCCTATGATATTTAACCTAAAGGTGAAGCTGGATACTGGATCACAAAGCAACATCCTTCCACTCAGACTCTACCACCAGATGTTCCCAGAGAGCATAATAAAAGGGTAAGAACATTCTCTATACGTTCTACATGGTAGATGCAGTCAGACCAGCAATTCTAGGCCTGGATAGCGGCTGGGATTTGCAATTGATCTCTATCAATTTATGAGATCCAGTTGAAGAAGATATCCAAAAGGATCAACAAAGACACTCCATTGGAGAACCGACCTTCAGTCACAAACAAGGCTGAGCTCATGAGCATGTATCCGAAATGCTTTGAAGATTTGGTTGAATGCTTTGGAGTCTTTGAATATCACATCGTCATAGTTCCAAACTGCAAACCAGTCGTGTCTGCTCCAAGGAAAGTCCCACTAGAGTGAAAGAAGAAGCTTGAGCAAGAACTAAAGGGGATAGAAAGGATGCAGGTCATCTCCAAAGTGACTGAGCTGACTGACTGGGTAAATTCTATAGTATTCAAAGAATAACCAAATGGCCGCTTGAGGATACGTCTGGACCCTAAAGACTTAAATCAAGCAATAACAATGCAAATAAATGCATTATAAAAGAGAAGGAATGCCAATTCTTTGGAATGGTGCACATTCCTGATGGGGTAAAGCCAAACCCAGAGAAGGTTAAAGCCATTGTTGGGATGAAGCATCCAAAAGACAAAAAGGAACTCAGAAATTTCCTTGGGTTGGTCCAATACATGAGTTCCGTCTTACCACATATGTCAGACAACACAGCAAACATCAGAGAGTTGCTGAAGAAAGACATGGAATTTCAATAGTCACCATCACATCAGAGAAGTTTTGACCAGCTCAAAGAAATAATATGCATAAAAGTGGAGTTGAGATACTACAATAGAGAAAAAGCCCTCACTCTGCAAGCAGATGCATCTAACAGAGGCCTTGGTGCAGCATTAGTACAAGAAGGAAAACCAATAACTTTTGCCTCAAAAGCACTAATAACAGCAGAGACCAGATATGCCAATATTGAGAGAGAGCTGTTGGCGGTCGTGAGAAGTTTCACAAGTTTCACAAGTTTCTGTATAGAAGAAAGTTTATCGTGGAAAGTGATCATCGCCCACTGGAACACATCCAGAGAAAGAATCTAATCAAGGCACCAGCTAGACTGCAGAGATTACTTCTAGACAACAATGCTATGACTTCAACTTAAAATACATACCAGGCAAAGAGATGGTGCTTGCTAACTTTACCCGAATGAAAAATATGAAATGGAAGGCATGGGGATCAAGGTACATCATCGTCAGTGTGACCAGTAATAAATCAAGTCAGATCAGCGAAGAAACCAGTGAGGACAATGTGTTGCAAATGCTTTCTCAAGTATACCAGGACAGCCAGAGAGGATAAAGCAGATACAGCCTTCAATATGTCAATATTGGTCTATCAGAGACGACATATCATTGGAGAATGATATTTCTGCTGGCTGGATCAAGACTGATTATACCTAAAACAATGCAGTAAGAGATTCTCCAGAAACTACATGAAGGTCACATGGGAATGGAGAAATGCAAACTCCGACTGAATTCAACTATTTAAATACAAAGACAATGAAAATATGGTGGCAACATGTCAAATATGCCAGAAGGAAAGAACCATATGATAAAAAGAGGAAATTATTTCCACAGAGGTACCTGCCACGCCTTGGCATACAGTGGGAGCAGACTTGTTCACCGAGAATCAAGAGTGGTATTTAATAGTAGCCTGTTCCTACTCTAAGTTTCCATTCGTCAAAAGGGTGAAAGACCTGAGAACATCAACTATCACCTCATAAATGAGAGCACTCCTTGCTGAACAAGGAATATCCAAACAAGAAATATCTGTCAATGGAACACAGTTCATGTCACAAGAATTCAGAAAGCTGGCTGCAGAGTATGGGTTTGTTATCACTACATCATCCCCATACTACCCCAAAGGTCATGGGTTCATTGAAGAACAAGTGCAAACTGTGAAACACACGCTATTTAAGTGTCCTGAAACAAAGGAAGACCCATCCCTAGCTCTTCTATCATTACGAGCAACATCTTTAAAGGCTGATGTGAAGTCCCCAGCAGAACTTCTCAATGGCAGGAGATATAAAACTACTCTGCCAAACAAATACACCCTCCAGAAGACCAGGAGGAAACCAAAAGATGACTGGTTGACACGCAAGAAGAAGGACACCAGCATTATAATAAAAATGCACAAACATTGCCAGAACTCTTCAGAGGGCAGCATGTGCATATTCAAGAGCCGATGTTGAAAACATGGATCCCAGGAAAGGCCATCAGAAAAGTAGAGACACCTAGATCATACATTGTCGAGACAGACTCTGGCAATCAGCTGAGGAGAAATAGAATTCACATCCGGCCGACACAAGATGTGATGAAGCAGAGAGCTTTAATGCCAGCAAACCTTGCAACACCAATATCAAGTGAGGTATCAAGTGAAGAGACCGCAACCACTAATACTGAAACATCAACACAGCAGTTGTCAGGTGATGCACAACAAACTACATCACCTACACATGTACCAACAACACAGAGCCCAACGGTCACAGCCACATCCACAAGGTGGTGAAGGAACTTACTGCCGCCAGTGCAATATCGAGAAGAACTATTTAAAACTAGTTGTGTAAGTAAACTAGTGAACAAGTTCAGTTACTTAAGTTGCACTGGAAAAAAAGTGATAAAGAACACTCAATTTTTCCTTACCTTGAGAGAAGGACGGATGTTATATAGTCAGGATAGTGTAAACTATTTTGTAACTGCATAAGAATACACCTTTCTCTGTGTAATAACTGTAGTGCACCATTGTAGGGCATATGTATATATATATGTGTGTGTGTGTGTGTGTGTGTGTGTGTGTGTGTGTGTGTGTGTGTGTGTGTGTGTGTGTGTGTGTGTGTGTGTGTGTGTGTGTGTGTGTGTGTGAATAGTTTCCAGTGATGATGGAAGGAATCAATAATTAAAGTCTCTTATTATTTGAATCCTGCATCTCTGTTATTTAAGAAACCTCCCAATAACCTAGAGACATAACAGCAAGAGAAAGAAGTGAAAGGTTTTATAGAGCAAATTCAAAAACATGATGTTCAGATGGTATGACTGGAATTTTATATTTTCCTCAGACTTCCACAAAATGACAGCACATTGACTCCTGTAAAGCATATTCCTGCAATTGAATATGCAATAGCTGCTAAATTCAGTCATGATCTTATTGAATAGCGGAGCAGGTTCAACAGGCCAGATGGCCTACTCCTGCTCCTATTTCTTATGTTCTAAAATAAACTGGAAGCATCCACTCTCATGATCCCACCACCAGACACATCTCCCCTTCTCCTACCCTCTCCACCTTCCGCAGGGACCGTTCCTTCTGTGACTCCCTTGTCCACTCCTGCCTCCCCACCAATCGTCCCCTGTGGTTGCACAAAATGCTACACGTGTGCTGTCAACTCCTCCCTCACCACCATTTCGGCCTCCAAATAGTCCTTCCAAATGAAGCAACATTTCACTTCTGACTCAGGAAGACTGCATCCGGGGCTCCCTTTGTGCCCTCCACCATATTGGAGAGACTGGTCACAGACTGGGAAAGCGCTTCATTGAGCATCTTTGCTCTGTCCGCTGCAACAGCAGGGATCAATTTTCACCATTCCTCTGCTGTTCTATCTATGCCCAATTATGACCTTTTCCCTGTTGCCCTGCCCTTTCTTTCCTCCTCCCCCAACCTTTTCATTCAGCTACTTTGTGATGCTCAGAAAACATTTCCAAAATAGAACACCTCTACCTTAGGTCACTAGTTTAACTTAAAGAAGATTCATATCTCTTGGGCCCTGCTGATCAAAAGATAGTCAGCTGGAGATTGCTGGTGGGCGGACATATAAGGTTAGTTTGGAATGCAGATCCTATCTACATTTATCTTTCCAGATGCCAAAGCAGAACATCATATAAACATCTAAAATGTCTTGTGATTCTGTAAAGATTCTTGTCTGGATTGGAGAACACGTTTTATGAAGCAAGGCTTGGAGCGACAAAGGGTGAGAGGTGACTTAATAGAGATATATAAGATTACGAGGTGGACCATCAGCACCTTTTTCCTGGGGCTATAACAGCAAATACTAGATGACATCTGCGTAAAGTGAGTAGATGAAAGCTTAGGGGACATATCAGAGGTAAAGCTTTTAAATAAAGAGTGGTGGGGGCCTGGAATGCATTGCTAGGGCTGGTGGTGGAAGCTGAACATTCAAAAGTCTCTTAGCCAGGCACGTGGATGTAAGACAAATAAAGGGTCATAGGTGTTAAGTGGGGAATAATTAGATTGTTATGGGGAAGGCTGGCACATCGTGGGCTGAAGGGCCTGTGCTGTGCTGTAATGTTGCATGATCTATGTTTTTAGAAACATATTAGGGCTTCACTGCTTCTATAAAACTACGTAAAGTTTGCTTTAACAAAGAACAATCTTCTGGAGGAACTCAGTGGATGGAGCAGCATCAGTGGGTTCGGAAAAGGGGAAGGAAATGTTGCTGCTTCAGGTTGAGATCTTGTATCAGGCTTGTTCTTTTGTATTTTAACATAACTTCCTTGTTATCTTGTACTGCACTCCTAGTCTTTAATTGGACAAATATTACAGAAAATGACATGAATACTGCGACAGTGTGTACGATTAGCAACTTTCAAAATTATTTTTTATATTGTGCAAACATTCACTTGACAGTAAAATCAGTGTCTGCTTGAATACCGTGTCCATATCATCACACTTATGTCAAAGGTGAATGGCAGATCATGTGTCATCGTCTAATTTGCTCAGGTCCTTTCCATTACATGTGTCCTGAAAGTGGTACAGATTCTGAATAATGATGGCTATTTTAAAGTTTACACCTCTTTTTAAGGATGATATGTCATGTGACTTACTGCTCTCTGAGTTAGAACAAGGATTTTTGGATGATACCAGATGTACTTTGGTGGTACAGCACCAGCCTACTGCAGGGGGCAACCTCAGTGCCTGCAGATGTGTAAGGGGACAGGAGAACACCTGGCCGGCTGCCAATCAGTCGGCCTGAATGGATCAAGCCCCACTCAGTCGGGTGTCAATCATTCTCTGGGATATAAGCCTGCGCAGAACTCCTGAGGCCTCACACTGAGTTGCTGCAGCCACAGCCAGTGGAAGTCTTTGTGGATTAAACCCTGTTGTTCAGTCTTTACCTCGTGTGTGTCTGATTCTGTCTAACAGCGCACCGCAGTACACTATGAAGAGACCTTGAAGCAAACACACAGGTCTAGTTTTTGTCCCTTGCCTGTCTAACCCTGACTGCCTTTGTTCAAAGCATCATCAGGCACACGCTCCAGTTTTCCATTAGACCACAACACACAATTGCATCTAGTTCCTGAGGGACATGCAGCACCATAAATGGAGCATAAATAATGCCCAGTATTTTTCTCTCAGTCGTGCTGCTTGACCCACGAGTTCCTTCCCGCAGATTGTGCTTGACCATAAACAGAGTATTTTACACCACTTACTTCTATAAGCAACTTCTCGTAGCTTATCTTCATCACCTAACTCCTTGTAATTAACATATCATTCTTCATTAGTCAGCTTGTTTGTAGTTTACCTCTCACTATCAATATTTTATAATTGACATAACATAATAATGGTTCTACATAACTGTGCTCTGCAGGTGTTGTAGAAGAAGAATATGAGAGCACTATAACTAGTAAATAGGGATGTGGATTATGCTAATCTCTTATGAGGCAAGGGTAGCTAAGATAAGGTTTTTCCCTTTAGAGTGAACAAGGATGAGAGGTGACTCCATAGAGGTCTACAAGATTATGAGAGGCATCGACAAGATAGACAGCCAGCACTTTTTTCATGGGGACAACACCAGAGGACATCTGTACAAAGTGAGGAGTGAAAAGCTTAGGGGAGACATCAGGGTTACTTTTATTTACAGAGTCATGAGTGCCTGGAATGTGTGGTCAGGGGTGGTAGTGGAGACTGTACAACAGCGACTTTTAGAAGATACTGCTCACACTAACCATCCGACAGGCACATGGATAAAAGAAAAATAGAGGGTTATAAGGTAGGGAAGGTTTAGTTTTTTGAGGAGGTTTATATAGGTTGGCACAACCTCATGGGCTGAAGGGCCTGTACTGTGCGTAATGTTCTATGTGATCTGCTAATGTGGCAAGAGGGAACTACAGACAGATCCAATTGTAGCAATGACGATACCCATGTTTATAACTTGCATCCACTGTCGTAATAGAAAATTGGACTTATTGCTAAGTAACTTATAATCCTAGCATACACTATTGTTGTAACATAAACTTTGAATTATTGTTAACCAAGTTAAACTTACAGATGATTGGGCATTCTATTCTATAATCAACCTTTGTCTTGCCAGTAATTAGGTCTTTGTAACTCCCATTCTGTAATCAAAACTTAGTTTTACTGTTAATCAAGTGTCTGTAATTATGTCTATTGAAAGTATAAAGCTTGAAATAAAATCATGCTCAGGAGATTGGCTTTAACACATATCATTCTATCAGACCAATATAATTCCAACCTCCTCTCCCTCCACAAATTGTCTTCAAAATCAACTTGTTAAATCAATTGCATTGTTGAAATACACCGTGACCTAAGGTCTCTTCTCATTGATTCCATGGAATGTAGGTGCAAAATGTATTAAATGTAGCCACAAAATGTATTTTCACGTTAATGAGCATTCAGCTTTTTTTAAAAAAAGCCAATATTTTGTCCTCATTGTACTGACAATAACCACACCAGCAGTGCGAGTATAAGACAGCTTTAATAAACTAATATGTACACTAAGAGGTGCACCTCTGTCTCGGTGGCCAGTGGAGAGCTCGCCATAGAACACGATCTTGGGAAGGCGATGGTCCTCCATTCTATCGTGTTCTATGGCGAGCTCTCCACTGGCCACCGAGACAGAGGTGCACCAAAGAAGAGGTACAAGGATTGCTTAAAGAAATCTCTTGGTGCCTGCCACATTGACCACCGCCAGTGGGCTGATATCGCCTCCAACCGTGCATCTTGGCGCCTCACAGTTCGGCGGGCAGCAACCTCCTTTGAAGAAGAGCGCAGAGCCCACCTCACTGACAAAAGACAAAGGAGGAAAAACCCAACACCCAACCCCAACCAACCAATTTTCCCTTGCAACCGCTGCAACTGTGCCTGCCTGTCCCGCATCGGACTTGTCAGTCACCAACGAGCCTGCAGCAGACGTGGACATACCCCTCCATAAATCTTCATCCGCGAAGCCAAGCCAAAGAAAGAAGAAGAACACTAAGAGGTCTTGTCTCTCTGCAAGACAAACCTGGAAGGCTAGACTGTAGCTCTGGACTGCTTTATAGACAAGGTCACCGGGATGACCCCTGGTGACCTCATGGTGTAATTACATATCACCACACCCATTGTCCAACCTTTTTCCTTATGTTTCCCCCATGTTTAAATACTGTGGCCTTTCACTGAGGGCTAAGGAGCCTGCATTATGCTGTATTGTTATATGACCTTCAACTACAGCTCCACTCAGGTTCTGCTGCATCAGGTTTCATCTGTGGCTCCTTGGGTAGTGCTCTGCAGCTGAGGATTGTGGCTTTAAATTCACCTCAAGGCAACAGCACAAAGCCTACACAAATTCTCTAATGCAATGTTCAGAGATTGTTTCATGGTCAGATATCTTCTAATGAATTGAATGTCAACTGAATGCATTCTTAGTGGAGTATAAAAGAATGTAAAGAAAAATTGGTGAAATACTTGCCAATGACCTGATCAATGCTTACACTTACCACCACTGAGACGAACTATTTGATAACCCATTGAAAGAGACCTTGTGACTGCATTTCCGACAGCATGACAGTGACTGGACTTCAAAGATTACTTCATTCTTTCTCTAACCCTTTAAATCTGTAGCTATGGAAAATGTGCTTCGTGGTACTTACATTATCTGGGCCGGGTGGCTTAAAATAAAGACACACAGTGGCCTTCATTCATAGTGGGAAATTGGTGAAATGCAGAACCATGAGAGAATCTTAGATAGCACTGATAAGATACAAACTGTGAGAAGACAAAGAGGACTGAAGTATATTTGTTGAGGTTATTAAATCGAGATGAACTGCCATATCGTTACATACAGTGAAAAACTTTGCTTTGTGTCACCCAATCCCTAAGTACCACAGGCAGTGCAAAATAAACTGAGGTGCAGAGTATAGGGAAAATGTTCAGTTAAAATAGTGCAAGGGAAGCATTATTTTAGCAATGAGTGATTCCTTCAAGAGTCTGGTAACTGCAGGGAAGAAACTGTCCTTGAATGTGCTCATGCATGCATCTTCTTCCTAACGGGAGGGAGATGGCGGGGATGGAATGGTCCTTTACTACATTGGCTGCTTTCCCGAGGCAGCAGGAAGTATTGACAGAGAGCGGAAGTTGGCTTGAGTGATGGCCGAACTGCCTTCACAACTGTCTGCACCTTGTGGCAGACTTGGGCAGAACAATTCCTATGCTAAGTTGTGATGTGATCATTTCTTTTGGTCTGTGAGAATGTGGAAGCATTGATATATGCCTTCTTAATCAACATGAGAGAATTATTTCTTCGCATCTCTTTTTAAAAAAAAATTTAGATATACAGTAAGGCAACAGGCTGTTTTGGCCCATGAGCCCGTGCTGCCCAACTATACCCAATTAACCTACAATCCTAGCACGTTTTGAAGGGTGAGAGGAAATCGGAGCACCCGGAAGAAACCCATGCTAACATGGGGAGAAGGTACAAATTCCTTACAAACAGCACTGAACTTGAACCCCCGCTCGCTTACCTCGAAATGCGAACTGATGTTCCCAAGGATAAGGATAATCATTCATTTCTAACTCACCTTTTTACAGTAAACACTGACAAGTGGAAAGAAATATTAAACGAGACGGGCTGTGTTGGAGTCAAGTGAAGCCATCACTGTATTGTGCACCTTGTTTTTTTGTTTACCAAGGGGGTAGTCTCTTCTAATGTGAGTCATCCAGGATGGAGTATTGAGAGAGGGTGGAGAAAATTAAAGGATCGCATTCCAAGTCATGAAAATTCTAACTTACAAAGGAAAACTATATATGTATGGAAAGAAGCAGTGCTTGAACTTGATAATTATATTGTTGACCAACTCAAGGCTGAAAGTAATATATGGAAGAAAATTCTTCTTCGCATTCTTGATATCATCCTATTTTTGTCAGAGAGGGGGCTTGCTTTCCATTACCTTTTTTTATACATTGTTCTAGTTCTTTTATTCTGTTCTTTTACTTAAGTACATCATGTGCAATACATGCACATACATAAATTATATGTATTTAGCACTGATTACAAAATTACTTAATGAGCAGTTTGAAATGGGGCCTACATTTCCCATCTGGCCTGGGCTTTGCACGGGCCTGCTCAGTCCAACCATCAATTAAGCACCGAGTTACACAATACCCATTTTAAAAATTCTGTCCACAGTCCTCCTATCTCTCCCAAGAGTCTGCCAACTACTTAAACACCAGGGCAATTCACAGAAGGCAACTAATACACTGACCCATTCATCTTTGTGATGTGTGAGGATACTGGAGCCATTGGAGGAGATCTATGTGGTTACAGGGAGAGTGTAGAAACTCATAGAGGCAGTACTGATACAGAAATGAGGAGAATTTTCTTCAGCCAGAGGGTGGTGAATTTTGTAACTTGTTCTTGACAATAAATTCAGAAATTCCAATTCTGAATCTGGGTAATTCATTGCCACAGATGGTTAGGGAGGCCTAGTCGCTGGGGAGGTCGCCAGAGGAAGTGAGAAGGCTGAACCTCTAAAGGAACTGCTCACACTAACCATCCAAGACTCTCATATTCATGAAACAATATTTATTTATTTACTTGTATGGAAGAAATACTTGTCTTCTATATGTATTGTCTGTCTGTATGTCTGTCATATCTGGTTTTATCTCTGCACGTTTTGCTCCAAGGACCTGAGAATGCAGTTTCGTCAGGTTGTACTTGTACAATCAGATAACAATAAACTTGACTTGATTGGGAAGATTTAAAACAGAGGTTAATGGATTCTTGATTCGTAAGGGTATCAAAGGTTATGGGGAAAAGGCAGGAGAATGAGGTTGAGAGGATAAATACGTCATCCATGATTCAAATAGTGGAGCAGATTTGATGGGCCGAATGACCTAATTCTGCTCCTGCATCTTTTGGCCGACTGGAAGTTACTACTGAATCTGGGCTGCAGGACCTGTGTGGCAGTCACATCATAAACTATGCTATTGTGCATTCTGTGGAAATGCTCATGGTTAGAGCATATTTAAGATGAAACCTCTTCAATAGTGTAGACAAAACCAGCGCTATGTCAATTAAAATCTACTCCATGACAAGCATTGACTTGTTTACAGAATGATTAACACTGGTAATTACAGCAAGCTAACAAAATAAAGACATATGATCAAGTAGGGTTTGGGGTGTGGACTTATGAAATTGTATTTTGTTCGGACGCTTGTGTAGAAATGTAGAAGATTGTGTTTATAAGATAGCTACAAAAATCGTTTATAAGAAAACCAGCATAAATTTTACTCAGTCAGAAGCTTCCAGAGAGCAGGTTATAAGTTTAAAGCTAACAAACCTCCGAGACAGGAATCAATTTTCACCACTTCTACAGAACCCCCAGGCTCCAGATATCCTGAAGCCTGCCTGATAACTTAAACACAATAGCACTGACTACCAATATAGTCAACGATCTGTGAAAAGGCAGCCCATTCATAAATCGGTTTCCTGCCCACAAATGCAACTGATATACTCGGCAAACATGATGTAAATTGTCAAAAGGCTGCAGTAAACATCCAGTAACACTGACGGAGCCACTCAATCCCTGGTTGATATTGTTTTTGCTCAGAAGTATTGGCCACCATTGTTAACTTTAATAATTTAAGATTAGAGTGAAAACTATCCATTTGCATGTGCTAATTGAAAACCAGAAATCAGGCTGGCAGAGAACAGATATTGGTGTGTACTGAGAGCAACTCTTGCAGATTTCTGTTGATTTTTGCACATAAAAAGGATGTCTCTTAATTCTGACTTGTACATGAGAATAAATGATTGACAACAAACCATGTCTCTATCTTTAGGAAGAGGATATGCAAAACATAAGTTGTAGCAATACTTTCAAAGAAATGATATCCAATATGTATGCAGGAAAATGTCTTAAATATTGTACCCTGTGACTGTTCTTTGAATGAGACCAAACAGTCTTAGTGAGGTGACCTTATCTACCCAACATAAACGACTGCTCATTCCCGTGAGCATTATTCAAATAAAGTCTGTTTGAATTGCACTGTGTGGCTTGGTTGTACTTTTTGTACCCTGACAGGAGCGCGACTATCACACCTGCCTACATTTTGTTCATCCCTTGGTGAAGGTCTCAAGCCCAACACATTCATTATGAACATTTATCTTTGCTATAGAAAGTGCCCTGTTTGATGAGCTGAGTTTCTCTAGTATTGTGTATTCTTTTTTATTGTATTTTTCTTTCCTGGATTGTACTTTAGTTTTGATGATATAATATAGTGGCATTTTCTCAAAGCCAGAGTAGATTCAACACACAATGAACAAAAGTGAGGGTAAGGGTGGGGGCAGCTGTGTTGAAATCCATCCAGCAAGATCAGATCAAGGGAGAGGAATTGAGTCAGTTGGGTGGGGGTGGATCAAAGGGAGATAAACAAGGCTGATAATAGTTCATGCATTCTTACCTTAAAAGCAAGTCCTTCCACCCAATAGAGTAGAGCAGTCAGGGAGGGCGAACCTTGCCAGCAGTCATTGGAAGATTGACTAAAGCTGAAATCAGAAATGTTCACCTGGTCAGTCAAACGAAACGATTCCTTTATTTGATCATCAGGAAATTTTTCCCTTAAAATAAACTTTGTTCACAATAAAAAAATATATATAAAATGGAAAGCAGCGCCAAGCCTTTTCACATACTTAGCGTCATATTCCTATATACATTTCACTGCTGTGCATTGGTGAGTTAACCATTAATTATAACACACACCAATATTGCTACTAATGTTACTGATCAGAATACTCCCCCTTCAATCATTTCAGGGGCTCCCCCATCGTTCTCAGCATCTCAATGCTCGGTAGCAGACTGATCCTCGAGAAGCTTATCAGCATATTGGTGCAGCTCATAATATTTGGGAAGGAGAGAGGTTACTGAGACCTCTCAACCTCAGGTGAAAGTAGATCATCGAAGTACTCGAGCTGGCAGAGTCTGCAAGCATCAAATCCATGCTGCTGAAGATCCAGCTGCGCTGGGTGGGTCACGTCTCCAGAATGGAGGATGTTGGAATCTAGGGGTTAAAACATTATGAAAGAAATGATTAATTAATAAGTTTATATGTACTGCATGGTTCAGGGAAAAAGAGGAATGTGATTAAGTGGCAATCACAGCATGGAGCAAAGTTGGCTGAGCAAAATTGTCTGCTCCCAAATACAGGGAGAGGAAATGCATAAAATGATTTAGGAGGAATGCTCAAACTGAAGGAGGTGGTGAGTAGCACAGGAGACACAGGCCAGACCAGAACAAAGAATGGCCTGCAAGAAACAAAGGGAATGGAAAACCAGTCTAGGAGGAAGGTTAAGGCAGGAGGAGGTGTTAAAGAGAACAGCAGAAATTGGCCAGACAGGAACAGAATGGTGATTAGAAATATCTGGGGATGAATTAATTTCTGATCAAAACAACAGGATAGTCTGGCCTGGAGGATTAAGATGGGAGTGCTACACCCCAGATATCTGCAAAACAGGAGATGACTTGTGATAACCCTTATGCAAAAAGATCTAGCAAAGGAAGACAACTTTTGTTCTGTATGATAATGAAATCTAGCAAAGGAAGCCAACTTTTGTTCTGTATGATAAGGTTGATCTATATAAACTGAGCCAACTGGACAATAGGGGTCAGTCTTGGGGAGTAGCTCACTGTGCAGGTGACCTATGAACTAATGAGTGACCCAGAGCTCTGTTAAGTTTTATTCTTGAGCTGTGTAATAAATTGACTGTTGAACTGAATACCTTCTCCTATCACTTCATTCAAAGAACACGCTGGACTCAGACTACACATAGACTAAATTAAGAGTAAGGTAAAGCCAGAGTCCGACAATTTGGTGACCCCGACGTGATGAAGATGGAGAAGTGACGGAAGAAAAAGATACGAAACACCGGTCGATTGTGGTGTGGTGATAACAACAAGAGGCCATTCAACAAAAGGAGGTAAGCAGACGCCTGTTTAAACGAAGTTCTGCTATTGGCAACGATAAAATTGTGTGTTGTCACTACTCTCCAAAAGTCCTAGTTAAAGCCAAAGAATAAAAGTTTCAGGGGTTAGAGTCCCCTGCAAGAAACGGGGGTTAGAGTCCCCCGTAAGGAACTGGGGTTAGAGTCTCCTGTAAGAAGCGGGGGTTAGAGTCCCCTGCAAGAAAAAGGGGGTTAGAGTCCCCCTAGTAGAACGGGGTTAGAGTCCCCTGTAGAAAAAGGGGGTTAGAGTCCCCCTAGTAGAACGGGGTTGGAGTCCCCTCGTAGCGATCTCGAGAGATAGGTTTAGACATTTGGCCAATTAGAATAAGATGTCTTCTTTGGCTTGGCTTCGCGGACGAAGATTTATGGAGGGGGTAAAAAGTCCACGTCAGCTGCAGGCTCGTTTGTGGCTGACCAGTCCGATGCGGGACAGGCAGACACGATTGCAGCGGTTGCAAGGGAAAATTGGTTGGTTGGGGTTGGGTGTTGGGTTTTTCCTCCTTTGCCTTTTGTCAGTGAGGTGGGCTCTGCGGTCTTCTTCAAAGGAGGCTGCTGCCCGCCAAACTGTGAGGCGCCAAGATGCACGGTTTGAGGCGTTATCAGCCCACTGGCGGTGGTCATGGCGGTGAATAAGATGTATGGTGATGGTTATTTGCTTCTATAGTGTGTAATAAGTATTTGATTAAGGATCGTGTACCATAGTAGTGTATAAGTATCTGTATAAGGTGCATTGTGATAGTTATTTGTTTCTGTAGTGTGTAATAAGTATTTGATTAAGGATCGTATACCATAGTAGTGTATAATAAGTATCTGTATAAGGTGTATTGTGTTATAGTTATTTGCTTCTATAGTGTATAAGTATCTGTTTAAGAATCGTATAGTGTATCATAATAGTTTATAATAAGTATTTGTTTAAGGTTTGTGTACAGTGTGCCGCTGGTGTTTAAAATAACGTGGGAAGGGTTGAAGTAGATTGCAGGGTGGCAAAATCCTACCGGGGAGAGACCCAGTGAAGTACGAAGTCTAAAGGGTTAAAAATCAGAACATAAGATGGAAGGAGTAATTAGGGAGGTAGGGCAAGAGTTCGGGGAAGACAGATGGGTTCCCCCATCTGTAAACCGACAGTGGGAAAAAACAAGGAATCAATTACTGGGGGGATTACCGAAGGGAGAGGAGGTACAGTCTATGGCACGGTACGAACAGATATGGAAAGAACTGCAGAGTCAGGGGAAGGTACCACGAGGGTTTGAAAAATCTGGCTGGTACTGTACTTAGGAGAAGCAGAGAGGGAAGCAGCCAAGGAGGTACAGGAACATGAGGCAAAGGGACAATGATCTATATGGAATAGAAGAAGGCTTAAACAACAGAAAGAAGTGAAGGAACAGAGAAGGGCAGATTTACACATTATGACATTGGCTTGCATGGCTGTGGAAGCGAACCTTCAACATGATATTAAAAAGGGATCCCATATCACTAAGGAGAATACGGGGGAGGTTAAGCCGTCAGCCCCGTTATATCCAAAGTTACCGGAGACATTGCCACCACCTTATCCTATTCCCCAAATGCCAGCAATGCAGATAAATGAGGGAATAGTGAATGTCCCTGAATTAGCAGGTCACGAACTCCAGGAGGCGAAGGAGAGACTTAAGAGAGTTATGCAGGAAAGGGTGGAGGAAATGAAGGAGTTAACGAAGGAAATACAGAATGATGTATGTAAAGTGAGGGAAACTAGTATGTGACTGGAAAAAACAAATGAGAGAGAGCAAGAACAGACACTTGAGAATGCCATCTCGGTAGGAATGTCAGAGGATCACACCACCCCCATTCCTCACAATAGACAAAAGGAGTCAGAGGATGAGGAGATCTTGACCTTTTTGAGTCAGTGTAAGGAGAGTTGGACGGATAAAGCAGGAGTACACCCAGCCACAGATCCCTTGCAGACTACACTCTTTAGGGCTGCAGTAACGAGCGGACTGCCAGCTGATGTTAGGGAGGCGTTAGAGAATAACCCTGATATTCCTGGCTGCTCGAGTGAGCAATGGGAAAAACATTTGACCCATCACATGAAACGTTACAGGGCTAAGCAAAAGGAGGTCAAACAAACTACGGAGTCGGCACAAGTGCAACTCCTTAAACTTCAATTGGAAGAGGCTAGGAAAAAGGCAAATGAGACAAAAAAGAATTCCTCAAAGGGTGTGAACCAGATGATTCAGCAGCCAACGCAGCCACCACAAGGGAATAATATGAGTTGGCACCCGGCCCCATATTGGGCACCGGGTCCCACCTATGTGGCCAGAATGGGAGGTCCAATGGGGGGATTCCGAGTAAGAGGGAAAGGTCGGGGTGCTCCACGAATGCAGCCAGCCATATGTTTTGTATGTAGTCAGCCAGGACACTGGAAGAGAGACTGCCCCCTAGTTTGGGGTCCTCAGGACACTGGGGGAAGGGGATATGGACCACCACAAAATGAGCATTGGGTCCAGCCCCAGAGATCGTCAGTGCCACCCCTGGTACATCAGGCACCCCATGCGGCTTTAGCTCCGAAGAGACAATTCCCTTTGCTGATAGAGGAGGAGCAATATTGCCCACAGTGTCGGAGGCCGAGCACCCACGAGCAGGCTAGGTTGGCAGACCCTTTCCTGCAGATTAAAGTAATGGACATGGAAGTATCCTTTTTAGTGGATACGGGAACCAGATTTTCAACACTCACTGGCGCTGAGTTTCAAGCTAAAACATCATCCTCTAGCGTCCAGCTGATAGGGTTCTCGGGTACACCAGAAAATCTGCCGTTTTCTACACCACTAGTCACTTCTGTGGCGGGACAGACTTTTACACATCAATACATTTTGTCAGCCAGGTGCCCTACCAATCTTTTGGGCAGAGACCTACTGGTCAGGTGCGGAGCATCGATCCTTTGTGGACCCAGCGGAATAGAGGTCACCTTTCCAAATGGATATTCTATGAACTGTTCATTTACTACACTTCATTCCGGTTCTCAGATGTTGTTGGCGGCAGCTGGAGGATCCGCGTCTGAGGGACAATGGGCTGACATTTACTGGGGGCTGTTGGAACCGGAGGACCCACAAAAGGGAGGGCTGCTAAAGCTTTATAATCAATGGAAGCCGTGGATCCAGACGTTACACCCATATACCCCTCCCTCGGACCCCCTCCATGTTACCTTCTTTTACGATAGAGATGGGGTTGAAATTTATCAGCATGCCTTTTATGAAGAGGTAGAAGGCATGCAATGGGAGATTAATTCGGACTACATAGTGGTAGGAAAGGAGGGAGTGGCCGCTACGGTGGCACTGACATCTGAGCAGCTGGAATGGTATGTGATGGCTGGTGAGGCCATTCCTCGTCACCCTTGCAATTGGCACTACTCACCAGGCAAAAGATTTGGGACCAATGTGTCGGAACTTGATGTCCCTAAGTGACTGGTCCGATACCCAAATACCGACAGTGCAGTTCTCCTCATCTGGTCAGGCATACAGGATTTTGTCCCCGACATATGATCAAGTCCTCCTTGAGCATAGACAGATTGAACGCTTTCATGGTAGAGAGAAGATGGATCACCCCGACTCGGCCCCTAGGCTAGATTCTCTCCCTGAGAACCTGTGGTCAGTGGGATCAGCAGATGTGGGTTTTTGTCAGCAGGTTGATCCCATAACCTTCGAACTGTCAGATTACACCCCTATTTGGCAGATGCAGTATCCCCACAAACCTGAAGCTGAGGAAGGTTTGGCAGATACCATTGATGGCCTTATGTATTCAGGGGTGTTGGAACATTTGTGTTCTAGTTGGAATACACCCATCTTACCTGTTCCTAAACAAGAAACGGGCAAATATCGGATGGCCCATGACTTAAGGTGCATCAATGGTATTGTGAGAACACCCACAGTTTCAGTACCAAACCCATATACTGCCATGACTGCTTTAACCCCTAACCACAAGTGGTTCTCTTGCATAGATTTAGCGAATGTTTTCTTTTGCTTGCCGCTGGCAGAACCATTAAGAGATGTGTTTTCATTCACGTATAGAGGTAGAAAGTTGCGGTATACTTGACTCCCGCAGGGCTTTATCTTATCCCCAGGGATTTTCAATCAGGTTTTGAAAGAACAGCTGGGGGGGCTAGCACTGCCAGGTGGGGTAGTTCTGATCCAGTATGTAGATGACATCCTATTAGCAGCACCTGATCATAATTCCTGTTTGGAGGCCACCTGTCTCCTGCTAGTGCAGCTGTTCAAGGCAGGCTTTAAAGTCTCTCGCTCAAAGCTGCAATGCTGCAGACAGGTGGTCACCTTTTTAGGTAGAATGGTCTCAGCGAAAGGCACAGGGATTTCCCCTGCACATCGAACAGCGATCCTACATCATCCAAACCCAAAGACAGTTAAGGAAATGCTTTCGTTTTTGGGTTTGTCAGTTATAGTAGGCAGTTTATCCCATCGTATGGTGAGTTGACACATCCACTGCGAACTTTGGTGAATGAGCAGGGGATGAGGAATCTGGGAGCTACACTTGATTGGACTGCATAGGCTGAGATGAGTTTTATTCTATTGAAGCAAGCTCTTACAACAGCTATAGATTTGGCGATTCCAAATTATAAACTACCTTTCTTTTTGGATGTTTCTGAAAAAGCACACACAATTGATGGTGTTCTTTTTCAGAAAAAAGGGGGTGGAAGATGTGTGCTCATGTATGTGAGTATCACACTAGACCCGACGGAAGACAGACACCCACCATGTACGAGACATGCAGCGGGAGTAGCAAAGATTCTACAAAAGGTGGCACACATAGTAATGGGACATGGCCTGACGGTATTAACAACACATAGTATTGTAGCATTTGTGAGCTCGACAGCATTTACAATAACTTCACTAAGGCAGACGAGACTAGAAAAGATCCTGAATGCTCCAAATGTTACATTTACCCATGAGGGCATTAACATGGCAGACAATATGGGAGAGGAAGAACCACACTGTTGTGAGAAGAGGATATTAAAATAAGACCTGACTTACAGGCTACACCCTTAAGAGAACCAGATGAAACCTTGTTTACAGATGGGTGCTGTTACAGACACCCCACAGATGGATTGAAAGCTGCCTATGCGGTGGTACGAAAAACTACAGGAGGATTTGAAGAAATCATTTCAGGGACAGTGAGAGGAAAGGAGTCAGCACAACTGGCAGAACTACAGGGAATGATAGCAGCATTAGAATGGGCAGAAGGGAAGGAGGTCAATATATATACAGACTCGGCATATGTGGTAGGGACAATACAGGTTGAGCTTAGTCAATGGATTAGAAGTGGGTTTTTAACAGCAGCAATGACCCCAATTAAACACGAGAAGGACGTTAGGAAACTGGCTGAGGCCCTCCTGAAACCAAGGGCATTAGCAGTTCTTAAATGTAAAGGACATGATAGAACAGATACGATGGTGGCTCGGGGAAATCAGGAAGCGGACATGGCCGCTAAAAGGGCAGCAGGATACGGCCCTCAGTTTATTATGATACAGGCAGACAGAACAGCACATGACTTATTACCACCGTGTAGGGTAGAAGTAATAATACAGGAACAAGCAAAGGCATCACCTCAGGAAAGGATAGTATGGGAGGAAAGGGGGGCAACCGAGGATCAAGGACTATGGAGATCGACAGACGGGAGGCCAGTTTTACCATCTGGACTCATGAAACCCCTCCTCGAGGAGGCGCATGGGCTAACACACTGTGGAAAGAAGCAGATGATAAGGTATTTGATACATTGGTGGCACCCCTTCCTGCCGGCGATGGTGGAGAACCATATTAGAGAGTGTGAGGTATGTATAACTTTCAATGTCAAGGCGACTGTAAAGCCACATGAAGGACAGTTCCCGTTACCTAAGTTACCAGGGCAGGAAATTGTACTTGATTATACGGACATGATTGAGAGGGTAAGTGGCTATCGATACCTCTTAGTAGCAGTAGATGTGTTCACAGGGTGGCCGGAGGCACTCCCTGCCAAAAGAGAAGATGCAAGGATGGTATGTAAATTCCTGATCAACCAGTATATTCTGAGACACGGATTTCCTAGAAAAATTAGGTCCGATAATGGAAGTCATTTTAAGAATAACGATGTACAGGAGGTAGAAGCGATGTTGGGATTGAAACATGCCTTTGGAACGGTGTACCATCCACAATCCCAAGGGAAAGTGGAGAGGATGAACCAAACAATAAAAGGTAAGATCGGGAAAGTACAGGCACGGACCAAACTAAATTGGGTGGATGCGTTGCCCCTGGCATTAATGTCAATAAGGAGTTCGGTAAGTTCTGTGACAGGATTTACTCCATATGAACTACAAACGAGGCACCAGTTTCCGGGACCGGGAGCCGGAATTCAGACTACGAAGAATGAGGTAAGTTCAATGGGATGCAAGCTTTATTATGATAAACTAATGGCTCTGGTGTCAGATTTTTCACAACAGGTCACAAGTCCCAACAGAAAAGGGGAAACACCGATACCATCAGTCGCGGAGTGGGTTCTGCTAAAGGTCATCAAGAGAAAGTGGTCGGAGCCCAGGTGGACAGGACCCTACAGAGTGGCGGAGAGGACGTCCCACGCGGTTCGACTACAGGGAAAAGGCGAGACGTGGTATCATTGGAGTCAGTGTCCAGCAACGGACCCACCGATACGGACACTGGAACAGATTCGAACAGAGATGACTGGGACTCTGTGAAGAAACCACAGACTAAGAACTTTTTGAACGGTCCCTTTAAAGAGACTATTGGATTACGGTGACTGTATTTCAGTATTTGAAGTGATATTTCTATATTGAAGTCAACAGAATTTAGGGGGCTGTGATGGACACTATGTGGGGACTATGGGTGATGTTGTTCCTAGCCCTTGAAGCATCTGGAGAAGGAAACAACTGTACAAAGTGTTTGTGGTCAGCCTGGGAGGCCCATAACGAACCGAAACAGTACTTTGCGGATTGGACTGACATTCCTGAACACTGTGTTGGGGCCCCCACTGGACTGAAGTGTGTTCATAATGGCCAAGTTTGTGAGGTTAAGTTTAACAAGGGGTCGGAGATGCAGGTCCTTGCAAAAACTCCTGAGGTCTTGGTCCCATAAGTTAACTGGTGGTTGGTCTCATTTTCATGAGACCAAAAGGGGGACTGTTGGAATCTAGGGGTTAAAACATTATGAAAGAAATGATTAATTAATAAGTTTATATGTACTGCATGGTTCAGGGAAAAAGAGGAATGTGATTAAGTGGCAATCACAGCATGGAGCAAAGTTGGCTGAGCAAAATTGTCTGCTCCCAAATACAGGGAGAGGAAATGCATAAAATGATTTAGGAGGAATGCTCAAACTGAAGGAGGTGGTGAGTAGCACAGGAGACACAGGCCAGACCAGAACAAAGAATGGCCTGCAAGAAACAAAGGGAATGGAAAACCAGTCTAGGAGGAAGGTTAAGGCAGGAGGAGGTGTTAAAGAGAACAGCAGAAATTGGCCAGACAGGAACAGAATGGTGATTAGAAATATCTGGGGATGAATTAATTTCTGATCAAAACAACAGGATAGTCTGGCCTGGAGGATTAAGATGGGAGTGCTACACCCCAGATATCTGCAAAACAGGAGATGACTTGTGATAACCCTTATGCAAAAAGATCTAGCAAAGGAAGACAACTTTTGTTCTGTATGATAATGAAATCTAGCAAAGGAAGCCAACTTTTGTTCTGTATGATAAGGTTGATCTATATAAACTGAGCCAACTGGACAATAGGGGTCAGTCTTGGGGAGTAGCTCACTGTGCAGGTGACCTATGAACTAATGAGTGACCCAGAGCTCTGTTAAGTTTTATTCTTGTGCTGTGTAATAAATTGACTGTTGAACCGAATACCTTCTCCTATCACTTCATTCAAAGAACACGCTGGACTCAGACTACACATAGACTAAATTAAGAGTAAGGTAAAGCCAGTGTCCGACAAGGACCATCGCCTTCCCAAGATCGTGTTCTATGGCGAGCTCTCCACTGGCCACCGTGACAGAGGTGCACCAAAGAAGAGGTACAAGGACTACTTAAAGAAATCTCTTGGTGCCTGCCACATTGACCACCACCAGTGGGCTGATATCGACTCCAACCGTGCATCTTGGCGCCTCACAGTTCGGCGGGCAGCAACCTCCTTTGAAGAAGACCGCAGAGCCCACCTCACTGACAAAAGACAAAGGAGGAAAAACCCAACACCCAACCCCAACCAACCAATTTTCCCTTACAACCGCTGCAACCGTGCCTGCCTGTCCTGCATCGGACTTGTCAGTCACCAACGAGCCTGCAGCAGACGTGGACATGCCCCTCCATAAATCTTCGTCCGCGAAGCCAAGCCAAAGAAAAGAAAAAGCATAGCGGTTAGCATAGAGGTTAGTGCAATGCTGTTACAGTGCCAGCAACTGGGGCCAGGGTTCAAATGCCGTGCTGTCTGTAAGAAGATTGTACATTCTCCCCAGGTCTGCATGGGATTCCTCCGGGTGCTCCGGTTTCCTCCCACCATTCAAAACGTACAGGTACTGTAGGTCAACTTGGTGTAATTGAGCAGCATGGGCTCGTGGGCCGAAAGGACCTGTTACCGTGCTGTATGTCTAAAAAAAATTCTAAAGATGGGCAGGCAGGGGGATCCATTTGTCCACCGGTTGTGAGACGCATGCTTGGCATCAAAAGTTTTTCTACCAAACCTTTTGACAGGCAAGCTTATTTCCCCCCTCCTTCTTTTGAGATCTCAACATTCCTGAACCAGTTTTTCCTACATACTTTCAATCATTTCCATTCATTCTGTATCTTCACGCCCAGCTCCTATACAAGGCAAAAATAAAATAACATCCTTGAAGTTTAGATTCCTCCCAAATGTAATTAGGACCTTGTGGTGGACTGTTAGCCAGATCAGACATACACAAGGTAAAGAATGAACAACAGGCTTTAATCCACAAAAACCTCCACAAAGACAGGCTGGGAGTGGCTGCAGCAACTCAGTGTGAGGCCTCAGGAGGCCGGCACAGGCTTATATCCGGGAGGGTGACTGACACCCGACCTGATGGGGCTTGATCCATTCAGGCCGATTGATTGGCAGCAGGCCAGGTGTTGTCCTGTCCCCTTACACTCCTGCAGGTACAGAGGTTGCCCCCTGCAGTAGGCTGGTGGTGTACCACCACAGACCTGTATGACAAAATTTCAGCAAATTATTTTGTTCATGATATGTAAAAAGGATCTATCAATGTGATCATAACATCTGATTGTTTCCCTGTACGCAAAGATTCAAACCCCAACTATTCAAAACAATGAAATTTTCAGAGAAGAAAAACCTGAAAGCTTTCTTCCAACAGCATTAGTTAAAGATTCAATCATTATTTTTAGTAAAATGTGGGAAATCCTACCAGTAGAATATTTTATAAAAACCTTACCTTGCTGGTGGCAAGATCTCAGCTTTCACACTGATCCTTCAGTTTGAATTCCCAACACAATGCAATTGCACTCAATCGAAGACTCACTTTTGGCTCCTTTTTATGCAATGCCCTGAGAAATCAACTGTTGACTTTGCCCGCAAGGTGTAACAAATCTAATGTTGAAGTCAGCAATCCGTCAAGTGTCAGGCTGGTACAGTCAGTTCTCCCTTTATGGTCTGTTTATTCATTAATAGGTCTGCACTTTTGGCAATTACTTTCTAAGGAAGTACAAAGTCCAGCAATATATTCCAATGTTTCACTAAGAACTTGAGTGACATCGAATTTCACTGTTCAGACAACATAGTTCCATTGTTCTCCTTAGTTTTTTACATACTCAGCGATGCTTCCCCCTGTGTGCACCTCACTCTTCTTCCTGGGGGAGCCCTTCAATTTATCTATGGCAAATATACAATATTATGGTTGCATTATAAGGCTACTTGCAGAGTTCTAGATGATTGATCAGGAATGTAAACTCAAAAATACTATCAAAGCAGGAGGAGGATTTAAATTTAAACACATACACAATTTCACCCAGACGCCAGAATCAGTCACCTATAGGGATATAAAACTGCCAACTGCACCTTGTCCCTCCAGACCCATAGCAATGTTGTTGATTCTTAATGGCCTCCTCACTTTGAAGACAATTAGGGAAGGACAATGAATGGCAGAATTAGGCTCTGAATGAGTAAATATAATGTACCTCAGCTGTCAGCAAGTTCTAGGTTCTTAGCAATATTCTCTGGAGAAATAATTTCAGAATTCCCCTTTTGTATGTATTAATGACTCTTCAATATACAAAACTGAATTCTTGACTCCCTGTGGTGGGATCACTTTGGGAGTTCCTTCACCAGAAAGACTGCAACCGTTCAAAGAGGCAGCTAAACATCACCTTCTTCAGGTCTCCTCGATATGGACAAAAAAATTATGACCTTGCATTGATGTCTTGATTTTTAAAATGAATAGAGAAATTGATAATGGGTAATAACAAATTTTAGAAGGTGGTTTATATGAATGTTCGAACTGTAATGATGCCCCAAAACACTGAATTTCCTGACTTGTTCATTACAATAAATTCTGATTCTGAGAAGGATTAATATGATGGAGACTTCAGGCATTGTATAACTCACTTGCTTTTTTGCATTGAAAATTCAAGATTCATTTTGTTGTCATTTAATGAAACAAAAAATATAATAATACACAAAATTTCCTTTAGTCTAGCATAAAGTAGACAAAGATTCACTATCAGTAAAAATTGTCCAGTGCTCCTTACAGCCAGAGAAATATAAGCAAAAAAAAAAGAGTCCCTTCAGAGTCACTGAATGTCCACAGCTTCAGTGCTCCTGCAGCCTCCACAGCCACACAGCCTTCAGTGCGAACCATCCAGGTGCCACCTCTGACATGATTGGGAAGCCTCCGGCATCACCTCATATCCCGGCTCCAATACCTGGTTCCCCTTCAGCCAGTCTCAAGCCAGCCTCTAGCGGTCCGCAGCCCAGTGTGAGTCCTTTGACTGCGTTCACCAGCAGCCCCCATCCCTCGAGGGTACCTCACCTCGAGTACCAACAGCTTGCCTCCTTTCAGTCCTCCAGTGGAAAGAATGGAATATGCTTCAAGATCTTAACCCACAGGAGGAGTCACGTGATGAACTAGTGGCCGGTAGGAGAATTCCAGCCCTCTCCAGAAAAGAAGGAAAAAAGTGAAGAAAAAACAAAGCCCCAGACACACAAATCACAACAAATAAAAAATAAAGGTGTGGAGAAAATGGCACCTAAGAAAGAAAAACCAAAAACAACGGGAAGAAAAGAAGAAAGAAAGACGCCGGAAGAGAAAGGTGAAGGCCTTACCTGTATGAAAAAGCAGGGACCCGCCGTGGAAAGAGGAGCCCACTCCCCGAGGTTAGTGGAGACCCCACAGGGTCGCGACCCATCGACCGTGGGACTGCAAAAATGGCTCACGGACCCAAACAGGGTGCGCAACTGCACATAACAAGGCGAACACCAACGGGAGGGGAGACCAGCTGAGAGAGGCCCGACGGCAGGGCCCGCAGCTGGAAGATAAAGAAAGCAACGATGGGAACAGGAGGGGTGAGAAAGAAAAAAGGAAGCAAGAGACACAACAGATAACCAGCCCAGAAGACGATCAACATCAAGTAACCATAGAAAAAAAAATACCCAACAAACTATGGCAAGCAGCTCAACAAGAAAGTCAGAGAAGAAGAAGAAGAAGAAGAAGAAGAAGAAGACTAAGAAGAAGAAGAAGAAGCTCTGCACAGAGGAATAGGAGATAAAATGAATGGACAGTACATAGATAAAAATAATTTTCAAGAACAAATGAAAGCATTAAAAGAATGGTTGACACTAGAATTTAGTGAAATGAAAAGAAAAATGAGAAGTACAGAAGAAAAGTGAGTAGAATAGAGTTGGTCATGACAGATGTAGGGAAAGGATTAGAAAATGTGGAAGAACATGTAATGGCGGTAGAAATGGAAGTGAACGACTTAAAAAGAAAATTGGAAGAAAGTGACAAAAAAGTTAAAGAAACACAGGAGTTGTTAGCTCAGAAGATGGATATAATGGAAAACTATAATAGGCGAAACAATATAAAGATAGTGGGCCTTAAGGAAGATGAAGAAGGCAAAGATATGAAAGAATTTATAAAAGAATGGATCCCAAAAGTCCTGGGAATGCCAGAAATGCAGGAAGGAATGGAAATAGAAAGGGGACACAGAACATTAGCCCCGAAACCACAGTCACAACAAAAACCAAGATCCGTTTTAGTAAAATTCCTGAGATACACGGCAAGAGAAAATATGTTGGAGAGTGCAAGGAATAAAATTAGAGAAGTCAAAAAACCTCTGGAATACAAAGGTCAAAAAAAAAATTTCTACCAGACATAAGTTTTGAGCTCCTAAAGAAGAGGAAGGAGTTTAACACAGCAAAATTGATCCTATGGAAGAAAGGCTATAAATTTACGTTAAGATATCCAGTGATGCTTAAAATAGTTATCCCGGGGCAGCAAAACAGACTGTTCTCAGAACCGGAGAAAGCACGAGAATTTGCAGAACACCTGCAAGACAGAAAGAGAGATGAAGAGATGTAACAAGAACAAAGAACAACAAACTACATATAAAGAAGTAAAAATAATGTATAAGTAAGAACTAAAGGAGGGAAGAAAAGGGAAGTAAGGGAGAAGGGGGAAAAAAGAGGAGGGGGTTAAAAATAAATAAATAATAAGAAGGAAAAGAGAAGAAAAGGGGGGAGCTTTGTTGTAATGTCAAGATAAAAGCCTTTTCTGGAGGGGGTTGGGTGGGAGAGAATAACAGTCACTGCGAAATCAGTTGACACTTGTTGATGGGTTCACAGTCCAAATGGAGAGGGGAGTTGTGGATACCTGGCAAGGGACAGGGGGTGACTCAGAGAAGGGGGGGGACACTTGGGGTTAAGGGAATTTTAGATGTGGGAATAGTTGAAATATTTTATGTTTTAGAAGTGTTGTCATACAGTGCGTTCAAAAAAAGAAAACTGAGAAATGGAAATGGGGAAAAGGGGAAAGGTGGAGGAGAGTGAGAAATGGAAATGGGGAAAAGGGGAAAGGTGGAGGAGAGGAAGCGGAAATGAGATGTAAACAAAGTATGAGATGGCCATGTTGAACTATATGACTAAAATATTAACGGAATACATAACCAAATCAAAAGGAAGAGGCTGTTAAATTTACTGAAGAAGGAAAAAATAGATATAGCATTCGTGCAGGAAACGCATCTAACTGAAGTGGAACATAATAAATTAAGGAGAAACTGGGTAGGGCACGTAACGGCAGCATCATATAACTCAAAAGCCAAAGGTGTAGCTATATTAAGTTCACCCGTACTGCACCATCTGCTCAACATTTGGAAGAAGATTCATGTAGAAAGGAAAAAAACAAATTACCAAATACCAAAATTATTATTGACGCAAAATCAGCTAATCCCTTTCACAATAGATAACCTTTGCTTTAGAGAATGGGAGAGAAAAGGGATTAAAAGAATAGAAAATTGTTTTTTAGGAAATAACTTATTATCATTTGAACAAATGAAGGACAAATATGGAATAACTCATGGTACAATGTTTGCATACCACCAACTGAAAATTGGGAAGCAGACTGAGATTACCAGAAGGAAGCAGCTTTGAATATGTGATTACAGACACAGTGTGTAAAAGTAGATGACACAATTTTCTTGTTTATTTTCATTGTGTGACGACATTGTTTAATGGTTTTATTGTATTGTATATGTTGAACGTTTAATGGGTGGGGTGGGGGGTGGGAAGGAGGGAGGGAAGGGAGGGGGGGAAGGGGAGAAAATGGCACTGTATATTCAAGAGGGAAATGTTTGTGTGTAATTTGCTTAATATGGTTCATAGTGTGAAATTTTTTTTAAATTTTAAAAAACCTTAACCCACAGAACGGAGCTCCCTCAATTCAATACCAGACCCTTGAGACTTGAATTCACAACCTATGAATTAAAAGATCCAGCAGGTATCTCAGACACTGCTGATGTGTTAGCAATAAGGATGGACACCTTTAAGACTTTAGTAATGAAGAACATAGCAATGTCCAGAACAGATGACCTCCAAGGGCAGAAGGCATTTGAGCAAAACCACATTAATCCCCATTTTTCCCCACAGGTCAACCATAAATTATCTTTGCAGAGGTAGCAAGAGAAGCAAGGCTTTGTTTATAATTAATTTAACCACCCTGAACTTTGTGTTTCCTGTCAAGTCAATCATCCTGCAGAAAGTAGAGAGGATTTTGATAAAGATCTATATTTGATCAAAGCTCGCAGAGCTGCTGACAAGAATCAACCTGCTGGGTTTTACTTTTCTCTCGCCTTCTTAATGCAGTTGAAACTTTTCCCCTCAGGACTAGCATAAATTGCCATGTAGTGGTCATTTGGAGGAGCTGTGTTCTGAATCCTCCATTGGAAATATCTTGACACAACTGAGATGATCTCACTTGAAGCAAAAATAAATCATAATCAACATGACGAAAATTTGTTGAACTGTAGATATATTGTTCACAAGTTTCTTTTGACAGCAATGCCCAGTGTATGGACACGTGAACAAGTCTGAATGTATTAAAAAGCTTAGGGGAGTAGAATCCAGTCGGACCAACTTCTCAGATACTCTGGAAGCTTCGTTAAGTATGGATATTTTTCAAAAGTCACTCGACATTCTGCCAAAAAGATTGACAAGAAACACAAATTTCAAGGCAAGTTACTAACTTAATAACAAGTAAAACCTTGCTTCACATCTGAGGATCTCCTCTGGGCCTCTATGTCAATGCAATCACGTAGAAGGCTTGCCAGCAGCTCTACTTCATGAGGAGTTTGAGGAGAGCCTCTAAAATTTCTACAGGTGTACCATGGAGTGCATTGCAACTGGTTGTATCACTAGTGTTTTTTGACAGCAGTGTCAGAAAAATCTCGGAAAAAATTAACATGAATTAATATAATTACTCATCTTGAGTTCATTTACACTGACTGCATGCCTTAAGTTCCTGCGCATGTTAGTCCTGGTGCTTTTATGTGGAGCAACATGGCCTGCATCATCAGCTGGACCTCAAATTCATAAGGTGAGTTTTGCGGTGCGATTTAGTCTGCAGGCTTCCCCCAAGAAGTAGTAGGGGTCCTGCAGGATAAATTGCGGTGCAGGATTTGACTAAAAATTCCCTGCACTTTCCTTTTTGGATCCCATGTAATTGTGCCGTTACATACCTGCTGTCTAAAAACCATAACTGTCTGGTATGGAGGTGCCAGTGCACAGGACAGGAAAAAAACTCCAGAAGGTTGTTAACATCATGGGCACCAGACTTCAATCCATCTAGGGCATCTCCAAGAGGTGGTGTCTTAAGAAAGAAGGCTCTATCTTCAAGGACACCCACCACCCAGTCCATGCCTTCTTCACACTTCCACCATCAGAAAGAGGTACAGGAGTGTTAGGTCTGCTTTGTTCATGAATGAGTGAGACAAACACCAGGCTGAGTCGAAATCAGGGTTCTTTGTTCTTTATTACCGGATTGTAACACTTGCGACTAAACATGTTAGTCGGAGAATGCATTCTGCCGTTATCAGCAAAATGGTGATTTTTTATACCCTTGGATATGTGCTTAGAACATCATCATATCATTACTTGTCCAATGACTAAAACTGTTGCTATCCTTTCCCTGCTAGCTTCCTGCCTCTCAATCCATCAATGTCTCTCTTATCTTGTAAGTACAAGGATGCATTCACATCTTGTTACAGCCCTGTACATTCCCATCTCATGATGTTTTACCTAACAGGAGTACAAGGACACCTCCCCTTCTTGTTACTGCCCTGTACAGGGTAACTCCCTACACATTCCCATCTCATGATGTTTTACCTTACAGGAGCCTGAAGACAAGCACCCAGCAGCACAAGGACAGCTACTTCCCTTCTGCCATCAGATTTCTGAATGGATAATGAACCACAGACACTACCTCACTTTTACCTATTGCACTATTAATTTATTTTTAAAATATAGTTTATAGCAATGTAATGCTGTGGCAAAACAACAAATTTTATGGCATATTCATGACCATAAATTCTGATTCTGATTGTAATCATTGAGAGGGATCAGAGGTGGAGCAGGTGAGCAAATTTAAGTTCTTGGGAGTCACTGTCTCAAAAGATCTTTCTTAGACCCAACACACCGATGCCACTGTGAAGAAAGTACATCAGTGTCTCTACTTCCTCAGGACTTTGCGGAGGTTTGCTACAACACCAGAAATCCTGGCCAATTCCTGTAGTGGCATGGTGGAAAGTGCGCTGATTGGCTGCATCATGCTCTGGTATGGAAATGACAATACCCCTGAGCATTAAAGTACACTAAAAGGTAGTGGACACAGTCCAAGATATCACAGGCAACCCCCCCCCCCCCACCAACTATTGAGTACATGTAGAAGGAACACTACCGTTGGAGAGCAGCAGCAATCATCAATGACACACACCACCCAGCACACGCTCTTTTCTCACTGCTGCCATCAGGAAAGAGGTATAGGAGCCACAAGGCTCACACCACCAGGTTCAGGAACAGCTGTTACCCCTCTACGATCGGACTCCTCAACATCAAACTCAATCAGAGGCTCCTTTAAGGACTCTTACTTGTGCACCTCATTGATTTTCTTTTGTTCTCTCTGTATTGCACAGTCAGTTTGTTTACATTCATTATCTGTTTGCAGTTTCTTTATTTGTTTACATGTTTACTCTGTGTAGTTTTTTTTTTGCGCTATCAATTAGTGGTAAATCTGGTGCAACTGCAGGAAAAAAGGGATCACAAGGTTGTTTGTATTTACTCTGACAATAAATCTGAAATCTGATCATCTTCTATTGCTTTTACCCCGCTTGTGAGGAAAAGCTTTTTATTATAACAGCAAATGATTTTGTATATTTTCTACACAAAACATTTTTTATTTAGTCTCAGAAGCAGATTAACAATAAAATGATTTGTTCTCCTAACCCCTGCAAGAAAGATACTGGACATAATTATATTAGAATTAGATTGAAATTTAGAGGTGAAATCAGTCTGGAGAAACATTGATGGTGGTATCAGGATCTACACACGTGGTTAAATAAAGTGGATCAATAGACCAGCCCAGAGATATTATATTCAATCAGGATAAATGTCTGTGCTCCACCACAGGAATATTCCAGCCCAAGTATCACACAGAATGTTGAGTCATGTATTGGAGAAGATGGGTAGGTTCCTGCAGGGGTATATTTTACTTGAAAATCACACTTGGGACGTTGCAGCTGATAAAATGCACTGTAGCAGGAAAAAAAATGACTCTGTTCAATTAAAGAGGTCAGACCTAGTTTCTGCAATTGAGCTATTAGGTTTGGCAGTACAAAGAAGAGCAAACAGATGGAGACAGGCAAGAAAGACTTGATTGCTCTGTTGACAAGTATGCAATATTTGAAGTCAACACAGCTGGGGTCTAGTGCCGTACACAGAAGTGCTGGAGAAATTTTGCAGGTCACACAGCTTCCATAAGGCATAAACACAGTCAATATTTTGGCCTGAGTCCTTGGTAGTATTTGAGCTGGGTAGAGGGTATAAAAATCATAAAATGGCTGGGTTTTTTTTTCCAGATCTATTAACCCCTGTGGAATACAGGGAGAGATGAGAGATTTGGGAACACAAATGACTATCAGAGAGAATATGGCTACTAATAAAAGGCCTGTTGTGTACAAATGACCCTTGCAGTAATGTGAAACTGGTTGAACCAGAGGGATGATTCAGAGTAAAGGAAAGGTTTTCATTTCTGGTTCATCAAAAAGTGATAGTTAAATGTTTATAAATTCATCAAGAAAATGATCACCTGTGATATGTAAACCTTAGAATTTGATTATACAGGTCACTTTAAATTACATTTAAGGTGTAATAATCACTCTACATTTTGATTATTAAATAATTATTACTACACTGTTACGAGCCCAGCGGACCCCAAAACCCAGCAGCAATAGAAATTCACCAAGACAAATGGTTACTTAAAGAAAAGTTGCTTTTAATAATCTTTAAACATGAAAGCAGGATCAAACAAACTTATCACTATTAACTTAACCTAACATAACCCCCTTCTAATTCTAAGCTCACATATATGTAATGTGTATCTAAGTTCAGAAATGTTCTTTAATTCACAGTCCAATCTCACTTCTCGTTCCTCCAAATTCACCAGTGTTAGACAATTCTTATACTGTGAACAGAATTTAACATTTATGAATTTCACGAGGCTTTGGTGCTTGAAAAGTAAATGGTTACTGCTCAAGAAGGATCGTGTCTGTTTTCAGACAGAGATTTGTTGCTCGTTGGACACCGACTGATACCTTCCAATCAGCCACGTCAGTGTTTTGCCAAAGAAAATTGCCCCATCAGGGTTTTCCAGATGATAGCCTCTTTCTTTCACCACAGTTGTTTTTTTTCTGTTTCCCTTATTTCAAGTGAAACATTATACAGCCAGCCACCTCCTCTTATATGGACCACAAGGGCTTTGACCAGGCTGAACTAAGAATTCACAACCTGTCTTCAAAATGGGGTTTTAAACAAGGTTACCAGCTTGTCCTGTTCCAGTCCCAGCTACTGCTGAACTGTAGAACTTAACTCTCTCTCTCTCTCTCTCACACACACACACACACACACACACACACACACACACACACACACACACACACACACACACACACACACACACACACACACACACACATGTGAGAGATGGGAAAACTGATCTAAAATTATGAACATGAAGGAAACTAAAATTCATACATCAGTTAATGGCTGTAACCAGTACAAACAGGATGAGCTTGGGAATTAGGATGCAGGAAAGCAGAGTCAGCACGATTAACATAAGGATCTTCTAGTCTTTGTGACAAGAGCCACCATAAGACTAAGATAAGAAGTGGTAAGGAACAATAGAATGTAGGAAGTTGAGGTAGTCTGGATCAGATAAGGGTCTCCTAGCCCTGGACAGAAGTACCAAGTCCTACATATCTTATTAGCTAACCTTACACAGATTTATACATATTAAATTAGCCAACCCTAGACAGGATGAGCCAACTCTGCATACCAAGAGACTGTAGCCCCGAGAATCAGGAAGGTGTGAATAAGGACAATAACATGAAGGGACACCGACAGGATACCCCCTGGTCCTCCAAGTATACTGAAACTGCACGTAGGCAGGAAGGATTGCCTAATGCCAAACCTCTCCAGCAGGAGGCAGAAGAATGTAAGGGGGAGGGTATTCCTATACTGAAATCAACTGTACAAAAGTTGGGTGAGCCCCAGTGTATGTGTGTATTCCCAGGGTAAGGGGAAGCACCCAACTTTGCATTGTTGTTGTAATAAATGTTCTTTGTTCTCAATTTTTGTCTCGAGCAATTTCTTTAAAGGTACTTCTATTTCTAACACACACACACACACACACACACACACACACACACACACACACACACACACACACACACACACACACACACACACACACACAGAAAACCACATGACCCCCCTCTTGGAACAGCAAACTGCACTCAGACTGCAGCACCGGGTCCAATCTTTTGAGTTCATTCATCTATTGCTTTCCAAAACAATAATCCATTACTGCACAGCAGGTCCAATTAACACCTACTTGTGAAGTCCTTATAGGCACTCTTCAAAGTTTCTGCAAAGGCACCCGGAGCCTGGACTGTCTGGCTTGAGCAGAGCATTGGCATTTTAAGTTTATCTCCTTTAAAACAATATAAAATATAACATAATCTGTCACAATATGATTTTTCCTGTAATTCTACATCTGGGTGATTTCCTTGCATATGCTCAAATAAACAGTGGATTTAAGTTTTGACCAGATATTTGAAGAGTGCAGAGTGGTTTCAACTCCCTCAGTAGTTCCTGATGCTTTACTCCTGGCTTTTATCCTCACTGAATCTTCTCTTCCATGGACTACAAACAAGACTAAAGACCCATATCTACCTTTCTGCATTAGCCATGGTCTTGCTAATTTTTTAGACATACATCAGGGTAACAAGCTCTTTTGGCCCACGAGCACTTGTCGCCTAATTATGGTAGAAGAGGCCCTGCTTAGAACCAGGTTGAACCTAATGGACCCAATGGCTTCCTAATTCATTGTAGGTCAGTAATCTAGACTTGACGATAAGGAGAGACCTAACAGCTAAGGCAGGTACATCTGTTTATTGGGAACCCAGTTTTCGGAGCCAGGGCTTAGACCTTTGCTTCCCTGGTGCATGTTGTGAGATCCAAGTCATACTTCCAGTCACAGCTGCACATACATTGGCTATTCTCAAGATGTCTTTATTGTCATGTAATAGTACAGAACATGTAATATTACACAAAAATTCCTTCTGCCTGCCATAAAGTAGAAAGAGTCGCCATTAGTGTCGCCCAGCAACCCTTACAGTTGGAGAGAAAGAGAAGCAAAAGAGAATCCCTTCAGAGACACAAAGTGTCCGTAGATTTGCCTCCAAAGCTCTGGAAACCTCTGCAACCATACAGTCTTCTGTTCGATATATTGAAAGCCCGAGCAGAGGCAATTTATTCGATATTTTCAAATGATGTGTTGAACCTTTCCAAATCCTTTTCAATAATTTTTTTTTTGTGAGTGTAGAGGAGCAGAATCCCAGCTCCAATACCTGGTTCTCATGAGTCAGTCTCCAGCAGCCCACAGCCTACGTGGGTTCCTGGACCACAAGTTGCCTGCAGCCTGCATAGGTCCCTCAGCCGCTGAGCCCCTTCCTTATTTCCTGCTGTGGTCACCTTCCCTGTAAGGTCATCTCCTCCGCCTCTTATTCTCAGTAGGGGATGTTCTCATTGTTCTGGTTGCCTGTACCAGTCTGCTACTCCCTGGAGTCTGCAACGCCTCGTGGCTGCTGCCAAGCACAGGTACCGTCATTTTGGGCAGAGCCCTCCATGGTTTCAGGATTTTACTTTCAAATACCATCAGATCCTTTAACCAACTGTTTAAAGCCTGTACAGAGTTGCCAACATTAAGAGTGGGTGATTGAACTCTTTGGCACAGTGTTCTGTCCCCATTCTTTCTGTTTATTCCTTCTAGATGTGAAACTCCCACAAGGTGCTATTGAATATCTAAAGAACAAACTCCAAACCCTGAATAGTGGGGCTGTAGGAATGAAAAATAATCTAATTCAATGCTGTTAAAACTGGAGTTTTTAAAAGAAATTGTAAAATGGGATGTTGAAAGAACAGTTTACCAATACTGACAATATTGTGGGGATCCTTGGAGGTCCATATACAACTGAGCAACAATGCCCACAAATTAACACCAAACTGTTCATTATACAGTAAAACCCCAGGTACCCGGCACCAATGGGGGTTTGGTAGATGCCAGATAAGTCAATTTTCCGGTTGCTTGAGATTGCATGCTTAATGGATTGGTGAACTAACTGCTAGGGGGCACCAATTTTAAACTTCTGTATTTTTAATATTTATTTTCCATAATTTATTTACTGGATGCTTGAGGCTGCCAGTTGCTTGAATTCCAGATAACTAGATTTTACTGTATATTTTATTAAACATATATGGGGGCCAATTACTGATTATAATTTTATTCAAACCGAAGGATGACCAGTAATAATGTGGTTACATCATCATAAAACCTTGAATTCTAAATTGCTAATTGTGTTCAGCAGGTTTACAGTGACTGGCAAATTACGTATTCTTGCAAATCCACTCTTATTCTTTGAAAATTGATCAATAACTACATTTTGCTGGGCTCAATTAATCATTCCCTTTATAATGACTTTCAATGAACAATTGTTTTAATTGTTTCCTTTTGGTACAATGCAATATCAACAGCTTTTGATAAACTATAACTGGAAAACGACATTATCAATAATGAAGTCAATAACTACAAATTCATACATTTAAGATGATGGTTTTTTTCACTCAATGGGGAGGTACGTCCACCACTTGCTTCCTGAAAGGTTGTAGCTTAGACTATAGATCAGTACAGGACAGGAACAGGCCCCTTGGCCCATGTGTCAGTGCCAAATCAAAACTAAAACTCAGCTGTTTGCATTTGATTAATAGCCCTCCATCCCCTTCATATTCATGCATCCTGCCATGCCATGATCAGTCGATGAGGTTGACGGCTCCTCCAGTCTATAGTTAATAAAAGCCTATCAGTTTCACAACTCCAGTCTTTTGTGATTATTGATGGAGCATCAGATGCTGCATGACCTGCTGAGTGTCTCCAGTACATTTGCATGTTGCAACTTCCTGGGAAACCTCTCCAAAACCATTTCTAAAGCCTCTACATTCTTCCTGTAATGGGCAGCCAGAATTGCACACAGTATTCCAAGTACAGCCTAACCAAAGTTTTATAGAGCTGCAGAATGACTTCCTTTTCTTTCCTTTATAGTCAATGCTGACTGTCGACACAGGGCACTTCAAGGCTGCATGCTTAGTCCCTGCTCTAATTTTAATTTTCCACAGATTGACTGAGACTCCCGTACTGTAAAAGGACTGGATGGCTTGAAGTTTGTTAAATATGTTCAGGAAAGGTTGTAGCTAAATGAATATATAAAGGTACTGACTCTAGAGAGGTAATATCGGATCTCCTATTAGGGAACGAGACAGGACAGGCAATAGAACTATTGTGTAGGGAGACATTTTGGGTCCACTGATCATAATGGCATTAGTTTCAAGTTAATTATGGAGAAGGATAGGTCGGAGCCTCGGGTTGAGATTCTAATTTGGAGAAAGGCTAAATCTGAGGAACGGAGAAAGGATCTAGAATGCGTGGATTGGGATAGGTTGTTTTCAGGCAAGAATGTGCGAGGTAAGTGGAGGACCTTCAATGGTGAAACTTTGAGAGTACAGAGTTTGTATGTTTCTGTCAGGATCAAAGGCAAGGTTCACAGGCATAGGGAACCTTGGTTTTTGAGGAATATTGGAGATGTGGTTCGGAAGAAGAGAGAGGTGTAAAATAGATATCGGCAACATGAAGCAAATGAGGTATTTGAGGAGTATAAAAAATGCAAGAAAAACCACAAGAAATCTGAAAGATTGGTTTGCAAATCTTAAAAGATTTTTACAGGTATGTTAAGAGTAAAAGAGTCAAAATTTCTCCCCTTGTAGATCAGAGTGGTCGGCTCTGAGTGGAGTCAAAAGAGATGGGGGCAATCTAAAATGTTTATCTTTCATCAGTATTCACTCAGAAAAAAAGGCACAGAGTTGTGGGAAGTAAGGAAAACAAGTAGTGAAGTCATGGAATGTACACAGATTAAATAATTCAATTTATTATCATAATAATAAAACAATGCCCTATTACATGAAATTACTTTTTGCCTGCTGCACGACAGGCAGATTCGCCACCGGCAGAAATTGCCTAGGGTGCCTCTTACATTCCTTACAATCAGAGAAAGAGAAGCAAAAGAGAGTTCCCCCCAGAGTCACCGAGTGTCCGTAGATTTGCCTCCCACCATCCACAGCCTGGCACGAGTCTCCTGACAGCAGTCTCCAGCAGTCCGCAGCTTCCATGGGTTCCTCACCTTGAGTTGCCAGCAGCCCACTGAAATGCTTCCTCACTGATCCACCTCGGTCACAGTCCTGTGGGTCATCTCTTACGCTTCACCTTCTCAGATGAGGGGGGTTGGCCTTCCCATTTTCTAGTGCCCTGATCCAGTCCTCTGCTTCCCCGGAGTCTGCAGCCCCTCTTGGTGGCTGCCGATGAATAGGCACCACCATCTTGGGCGCAGATCCCAAGGTCGCAGGATCTCAACTAAAACCACCATCTGCTCCCTCAACGGGCTGTTCAAAGCCCATTTGAAGCTGACAGCAGTCGACTGGGCGGCTGGTCACCATGAGAGCTCTGCATCACCGCTCCCTCACTCCCCGCGGGTCCGCACCAGTGGCAACACTGCCACAACAGAGGTTCATCTTCTACTAGTGCTAGCTGATTTAAAGGAAATAAATGTGAATAAATCCCAGGGACTGACAAGATATTCCCTTAGCACATAACAGAGCCTAGTTTAGAAATTGCAGGGAACTCTGGCAGAAATATTTATAATGTCCTTAGCCATGGGTGTAGTGGGGGAAGATTGGAGGATAGCTCACATTCTGTTTAAAAAAAAGGATTCAGAAGTAACCCTGGAAATTATAGGCCAGTGAGCGTGTCATCAGTAGAAGGTAAATAATTGGAAGGTGTTCTAAGTGAACAGATATACAGTTATTCGGATAGCGAGAAACTGATTAGAGACAGTCAATATGTCTTTGCGTGTGGTAGGACATGTTTAATCAATCTTATAGCATTTTTTGAAGAGGTTATAGGAAAGTTGATGAAGGAAAGGCCGTGGATATTGTCTTCATGGACTTTAGTAAGGCCTTTCACAATGTCCCTCCTGGGAGATTATTCAGGAAGGTTAAGACGCCAGATATTCACGGTGAAGTAGTGAACTGGATTCGACAATGGCTGGATGGAAGAAGTCAGAGAGTAGTGGTGGATGATTGCTTCTCAGACTGGAGGCCTGTGACTAATGCCTCAGGGATCAGTGCTGGGACCATTGTGTTGTTTTTCATCTATATCAATGATCTGGATGATAATGTGGTAAATTGAATCAGCAGGTTTGCAGATGACACTAAAATTGGAGATGCTGTGGACAGTAAAAACATTTTTCAAAGCTTGCAGAGGGATCTGGACCAGCTGGAAAAATGGGTTGAGAAATGGCAGATGGAATTTAATGCAGGCAAGTGTGAGGTTTTGCATTTTGGAAGGACAAACCGAGAAAGGATATACATGTTAAATGGTAGAGCAGTAGAACAGAGGGATCTGGGAATACAGATACATAATTTGCTGAAAGTGGCATCCCAGGTGAATACGTTTGTAAAGAGAGCTTTTATAGTCTTCATAAATCAAATATTGAGTATAGGCGCTGGGATGTTATGGTAAAGTTGTATAAGACATCGGTGAGGCCAAATTTGGAATATTGTGTGCAGTTTTGGTCACCTAACTACAGGAAGCATAGCAATAAGATAGTAAAAGTGCAGAGATTTACTTGGATGTTGCTTGCCTTGACTTCAGGAACTGAGTTACTGGGAAAGTTTAAACAAGTTAGGACTTTATTCCCTAGAGTGTAAAAGAATGAGGGGAGATTTAATAGAGGTATATAAAATTATGAAGGGGATAGACAGAGAAAATGTAGACAGGCTTTTTCCACTGAGGGTAGGTGAGATACAAACCTGAGGACATGGGTTAAGAGTGAAAAGGGAAAGTTTAAGGGGAACATGAGAGGAACTTCTTCACACAGAAAGCGGTGGGAGTATGTAACGAGCTGCCAGCTGAATTTTAACAGTTAAGAAGAATTTGGACAGGTGCATGGACAGGAGATGTATGGACAGCTATGGACTGGGTGCAGGTCAGTGGGACTAGGCAAAGAAAAGGTTCATCTCAGACTAGAAGGGCTGAAGGGACCCGGGGTCCCAGGCAGGGTCGGTACTGTGCTGTAGTGTTCTATGATTCTAATCCCTCTGTATGCCAAGTTCGGCTCCAATGCAACCTACCATTGTTAGCAGAATAATGGGAAATGGTGAGTCTGAATATTGGATGGAGATTGAGAATTTGATTGTGCAACGCTAGAAAAATAATCCTATTCAGGAAGCTAAAGGAGCTTATAGTGGACTTTAGGAAGGGGGCCATACATTTGTCTTCATTGATGGGATGGTAATGAAGGGGGTTAGTAACTTCAAGTTGCTGTTAGTCCACATATTGGAGAATAACTCCTAGAAGCAGAACATCAGAGTTATTATGGCATGTCACTCCTTCACTATACTGACTGATTGCATCACATCCTAGTTTGGAAACTCAAGTGCCCAGGAATGCAGAAGGCTGAACTCTAGCCATGTCCATCACAGTTATCGTACTCCCATCCATTGACAACTTCTATGTGGAACGCTGCCTCAGTAAAACAGCCAACTTCATAAAGGGTCCCCATTACCCTTGTCATTATCTCCCCTTTTCTGTTACCTTCAGGATTGAAGACTGAAGTTCTGCCCCTCATGGTTCAAGAACGGCTTTATTTCAACAGCAAAAAAAAGATCTTCACCTTCCCGTACTAACCGAACCCAACACATAATCTATTCTATGACCGCCAAAACATCTGTCTGTATCACTGAAATATCATCCTTTTCCTTGCACAAACTGGAACGGTGAATATTTATCGATCTATCCTTTTATAGTTATGATATCTTTTCTATCTTGGTGTATTGTGGTAGATGGTGTAACTGTGTGGCTGCAGCATGGAAAAACCTTGGGGCATATGTTCATTCTATTTGTGTTTCTGGAAATAAGCTCTCATCTCATCACCACTCTCTGTATCAGCTGCCATTTCCTCACGTTATAACTGTATCTACATTTTAAAGCAATTTAATTAGCTGCAATGGGATTGGAGACATAAATTCAAAGTCTGCCTTTGCATGCTTTGAGTATCTCCAACAAGGTCAGCAGGAGTAGAGTTTAGTTTATTCGGAGACCAGGTGGAAACTCCTGCTCTCAAGCCCTGACCTCTACGTGACTTCCATTGGACAAAACTTTCACATATTCAAGGATGATCTGCATTGATCAATTCTTTAATGACATAAACATGAACTTGCCACCATCTTAAAGGCATGTTTTCGGAAATAAAGTGGATTCAGATTAAGTTAAGGAAATAAATTATGGTGAAATATTCATAAACTGGGCAATAGGATACAGAAAGTGTTTATGCAATTAAAACTGCTGCGTGATTGAGGCCTTGTTCCAGCGATCAAACTCCACGCTTCCAATTATACAGTCGTTTCCTGTATTTAATGAACAGCATCAAACAGAGAAAGTTAAGAGAGACAATCTTGTGTTTCATGTTGGTGCAGTAATCCCTGATGACTTGCACAGTTGCTTGGTCAGGCCCCATGGGATCATAGACATCATAACTAATTTACATGTTTATTGATGTGATATGGCATCAAAATCAGGTTGTCTGCAAAAGAGCCAAACCCCTTACCATTGGTGCGCACATACTTTGGTCATGAGGTCTGGTAGGAATGCACACCAAACAAGAAGATGGTTTTTGAGTAAAGGACTGCAAATATGCAGTTATGTGTGGGTATGGATATGTGAATGCATGCATAATTTGAGGATTGACGGAGGAGGCCTCCAACATAATCACGAGTTATGTTCAAGATGGTGGCATTTCTTCAGATGCTTGGACAGCAGGACTGCTACAGATGCAGAGCGTGTGAGAGAGAGAGAGAGAGAGAGAGAGAGAGAGAGAGAGAGAGAGAGAGAGAGAGAGAGAGAGAGAGAGAGAGAGAGAGAGAGAGAAAGTATCTTTCAGTGTCCTCAATGGGTCTTCCTGCCCAGCAGTCCTGCCTGATGACCTCATGGAGGTTTAATCAGGTTATAGAATGTGGCTTGCAGCATCTTTTATTCCATCAAAAAGCCATGGAGGTTTGTGCCCAAGATGGTGGCGCCCATGTTTATTAGCCTACACTATGGGGGTGAAGGCTCCAGGTGATCAATTAATCAGCTAGGCTTTATTAAGATGGTGGCACTGGCGGAGCTGTTGTAATGGCAGAGCTGTCACTGGTGTGGACATGAAAAGAGTAGGGAGTGGAGTCACAGTGCTTCTGGTGGGGCCAACTGCCCAGTCCAACTGCTGTCGGCTCCATACAGGCTTTAAACGGTCTGTTAATGTAGCTGACGGTGGCTTGATTTAGAAGTTCTGAGACCACAGTGGTCTGCGCCCAAGGTGGAGGCACCTATGATCAGCAGCAGGCATGAGGGATTGCAGACTCTGGGAAACTGAAACCTGGCACAGAGCACCAGAGAAACAGAGAGAACAACCCCATTTGCGAAAGAGAAACAGAGGAGATGGCCCACGAGATGGTTACTACAGCAGCAGACCAGTAAGAGGTTCTGCGGTTGAAGAAACGCACAGGCGAAGGGGAGCTGGTGACTCAAGGTGAGGAACCCGTGCAGGCTGTGGGCTGTTGGTGACTACAGTCGAGAGATTCACACCAGGCAGCGGACTGCTGGAGACTAGCTCGAGACTGGCTGAAGGGGTACCACACATCAGAACTAAGATACGAGAGGATTCCAAGGGCACTGAAGGGCTTCTGATCGTGTCGAAGGTTCTGATCTGGAGATTGGGCTGCCAATAGTTTGGACTGTGCTTGCGGGGTCTGCGGAAGATCTACAGGTGGACAGTGACTCTAAAGGGATTCTTTTTTTGCTTCTCCTTCTCTAACTGTCAGTGGTGCTTCAGGCAATTTCTGCTGATGGTAATTCTATCTGCCTTATGGCAGACAAAAACAAATACCATGCAATATTGCCCTGCCTTTATTACATGACAATAAATTTAAGCTTGAATTTTGAATCATAACACCAGAGTAGGAGAACTCCTCTTTGTCACTTACTGCGCTGAGGAGGAGAAGCATGGGGCAGGAACCTACAGGCTAAGAAACCACGCTAACCAGAGAACACTCCTCTCCCCTACCCCGCTGAAAAGAAGAAGACCCTACCAGGTAGGGAACCATGACAGCGAACAAGCACACCAGGCTATGACTGCTGGCTATTGGGTCGTGGGACTCAGGGATTGGGATCGGGACTCATGAGGGTGCTGAAGGTGAGGGTCTCGGGCGCTGAGAGCTTCTCAATCACTTAGGGGCTTCAGAATCAAGGGTTGAGGTGGGTGACTTGGATGCCTCAAGGTTGGGTTCACCGCTGGACGGGACAGGAGGTTGTGCAGCTGTGAAGGTTCAGGAGTACAGGAGGTGGTGGCATCGGATGCACGGACACAAAGTCTCTAAAGGGACTCTTTTTAGGCTTCTCTTTTTCGTTTTTATAGTGGCACTGGACTAGCAATACCTCAGTGTGGCTTTGCAGGTCAAAGAAAGGAAAACAAATGTTGAGTATTTTGTATACATCACAATAAAGGACTATTGAATCTTGAACTAATACATATAACCATATAATATAACCATTACAGTATGGAAACAGGCTATCTCGCCCCCTCTAGTCCACACCAATTTAAGTGAACTCCACTAGTTCCACCTACTGCTCCCTCTCCATAACCCACCAGTCCCCTCACATCCGTGCACTTATCCAACCCTTTCTTAAATGACAAAATTGACCCTGCTGGAAGGTCATTCCATTCAGCCACCACTCTCTGAGTGAAGAAGCTTCCTCTTATGTTACTTCAAAAGTTCTGCCCCCTAACCCTTAACCTATGACCCCTCCATCCAATCTCTCCTACACTCAAGGGGAAGAGCCTATTCACATCTACTCTATCTATCCCCCTCATAATTTGAAATACCTCCATCAATGTATATAAATATTATTTAGTTAAGTGTATTGTTGGTAGAAACAAGCCAAACAAGCAATTTATAATATGTAGGTGTGATCATTACTTAAGACAGCTATTGCCTGATTAAAATTTTAATGGGAGGCAACCCAATTAGTATCACGGTTAGAGTGACTCTATTACAGGGCCAGTGACCTGTGTTTGAATCTGGCACTGTCTGTAAGGAGTTTGTGCATTCTTCATGTATCAGCGGGGGTTTTCCTCAGTGACTTTAGATTCCTCTGACCATTCAAAAGTGTACAAGATGTATTTGGGGTCTGAGACCAAGCTATATGTCAACATTTACAATTTAAATTCAATTCTAAGCATTGGAAGCTGTACTGATAGAGAACAACCAACGGCAACATTTGCCTTACTGCTTGGGAAAACCGAGCTTGTAAATTTGCACATTACTGCTACTCAAGATTAATAATAAATTTTCACACATAATCTCATAAAAGCACGTTTGCAACGAACCATGTCAAAACTCACAGTGATAGTTATGGGTGTGTTATTGTCCATTTCAGGGATTCTGGCTGTGGTTCCAATTGTACTGTTTGAATATGACTTGAGACTGAGCAGTCCAAGGTCATCTGGTTCACCCATTGCCACCAAACGGCACACCAGAGAAATGTACCACTCTTTCTGACTGAGTCATACATTTAGATACTTCCAGCCAATCAGTGAAAGTCATTATCAATGCCTGTCCTTCAGTGATCCATGAGCAGTGAGGGATGACCTTCAGAAGACTTGCTTTATTTCTGTTCACTGACAATCAGAGTTGGAGGTGAGGAAGAAAGGGCTGTCTTACTGATCAGGTATTTTATGTAGGACTAGATGTTAATGTCCCTTATTGCACTCCTGAGACTTACTGCCTGTGGGGTGGCCAAGTGAGTGGTGGCATCTTCTGGGTTATCATGTGCCCTCCTTACTCTGTGTTCCACTAATAGACCCATGACACCTCCGGAGGGTTCAGCAGTGAATCCTGGCGTCCCGGGCTCACCCCCTAGATGCATTCATTCACTTGAATGCCCAGGTAGAATCCTTTTTCCTCATCCAGAGCCACTGAATACCCAATTCAGCGGCTCTGGAGAGATCTTTGACTGCTTGTCGGTGTACCTTTCCTCGCACCACCAATTCCTGGAGTAGTCTTGATGTCGATGTGGCTACAAATCCTCTGCCGCCTACTTCAGCCGGCCTTCCAGCCATGTTGCTGCACATCAGTGGCAAGCTCAGCATCCCTCAGTTTCTTGCACTCATAGGCCTCCTCCCAGGGCCCTTCAAGCTCGATTATATAAAAAAATGGAGTGAAGATGACTACACCACAAGGTCTGGCTTGAGGTTGAAAGACATCAATGGAACAATGCAACCTCGGGACGGGAAGGAGGTGCAGAAATGTAAGCCTTCTCCTAATCCCTCATCTAATTAACCTCAAAATGGGACCAACAAGTGGTGCAGGCACAGACTATCGACCCATGCCATTTCCTGGTGGGCAATCCTACCCCCCACCAACCCTCCGCACCCCACTCTTTCCTTGCAGATCTACTACTCTCTTTTGTGAGATCAACACTGGAGGAAATCTACACGATTTACCAAAATACTATTTGGGCATGCACTGTAGGCAGCTGTGTTCGACACAAATATCAGTTATTTTCAAATAAAATCACCTGAAGCCATAGAAGAAAGCAATCGTCAGAGCTGTCGATTCCTTCTGCTTCACCGGTAGGAGCAGCTGTTCATTATTATTAGTCCTGAGTACCATGCTTCTACTGTAGTGTGACAGAATTTTGAAAATCAATTCAAAGCAGGCGCGTTGAATGAAGCAAAGCTAAACACACCTACTGCCATCCATCCTATAAACTGCACTGTGAGTGTCGAAATGCAAATGTCGAGAGAAGTGGCTTGGCTGGATGAGGGTGTCATTGGATGCAAGTGAGGTCAAGAAGGGCTCACTGCAGTGTAAGAGGTCTGACAATTCTTTGACATCCAGACTTGGATCTGGAAAGGAGCCTGGGGAAAGTTAATGAAATTCTTTGCTTATTGATGATTTTTAATAAATTCAGTTTGAGCCTGATCCCATGTGGGCTGAGTTTGCAACCTCAAACTCGATAAAATGAGGACATCTGTTACAGTCGGGGAGCCGAGTAAACCACTTGCGAGTGGGCTGTGTGAGAGTCAGTGCAAAAGCTGCCAAAATTAAATATCCCTCAATCGCAAATTAAAGATGCAAGTTCCTCAGTAATAAAACAAATCAAAAGTTCCGGAGGCATGAAATTCGTAGTGCAGTTCACTGGATAGCCAGATAGAAGTCTCCCAACTGTGGGTAGTTGCTTAGATACCAACCCTACCCAATGCTTTCCAGGGTGTCTATGGATACCTGTGCAAAGGGATCCACATGACAAAATAATGCAGTAAATCCCCGTTATCCAGAATTCAAGCAACTGGAAAAAAAATTACGGAAAGTAAATTGGTAAATAAAACTAACATTTAAAATTCTTGCCCCTCCCCCCTCAGCGGTCAGTTGGCCAATCACACACCACAAAATCTCATTAACCATAAAATTCATTTATCTGGCATCTACCAATCCCCATATGTGCCGGGTACCAGGGATTTTACTGTAATAATATCAGAGTTTACATCTGCGAATGGTGAGGACCACATTGTTATTTTCGGTTTCAACTTATTTACTGATTGTGATACACTAGCTCTTACCAGTCCATCTTTTAAAAAATTTAGAATCATAGCATGGTTACAGGCCCTTCTAGCCTACAAGCCTGCACATCATCACCCAAATAAACCCAGGTGACCATTGTAAGGTAAAAACATCATGAGATGGGACCGGAGAAGGAGTCACCCAGTACTAAGGAGTAACAGAATGCAGATGTGACCTTGTACACTCAAGATAAGCTTTGCACTAACAAGAATGATGTGCAGTAGACTAACAGAGAAGGATAGCAACAGCTAATTCATTGGACGATGTAATAGTATGATAATTTACTAAGTGCGTGTCCTGGGGTATAAAAAAAACACCACTTGCTGATATCGGGAGAATGCGCCTTCTCCAACTAACACTGTTAGTTGCAAGTGTTACAATCCGGTAATAAAGAACAAAGAACCTTGATTTTGACTCAGTCTGGTGTTTGACTCACTCATTCATGAACAAAGCAAACCTAACACCACTCAACCTACCAACACCGTACAGCTTTGGAACTTGGGGAGAAACCGGAGATCCTGGAAGGAAACTCAAGCAAGTTGTGTGAAGAACATACTGTACAAATTCACAGATAGCGTTGGATTCGAACTGGGGGTCACTGGCACGGTAAGAGTGTTGCACTATCCACAGCACTAATTATACCACACCAAAAGTTCAAAGATTTATGCCTTAAAGATGTTGAAAAGGCCTTTGGATGTCAGGAAGTGAATCAATAACCATAGGATACCCAGATCTGGATTACATCAGATTTTGTTTGAGTGAACACAGTCTGATAGAATTTTCAGCTTCCATCACTGACTGGATGAATCATTGCATGGTACAGTAGCTGAAAAGCATCTGACCGCAAGTCAATATAGAGGATCATCAAAATGGCTGAGAAGGTTACTTGGGTCTCTCTTTCCTCTATTGACCATGAGCATGGCTTACATCTGGCTCAAAGAATTATTAAGGACCCTTTCCATCCAGCTCATAGTATCTTTAACCTACTACCATCAGGAAGGAGCAGCAGGAGCATCAAAATCAGGACTGTCAGGCTGGTAAATAAAATATCCCACAGGCTGATTTACTTGGTTACAGTATCCTGTTACCAAAAAAAACCTTTGGATGGCACGGTTTGTGTAGGGGTTAGTGCAACCCCTTTACAGTGCCAGCATTTGGATTTGAATCCTACGCCGTCTGTAAGGAGTTTGTACCTTCTCCCCGTGTCTGCATGGGTTTTTGCCAGGGCCTCCAGTTTCTTCCCACCATTCTAAACGTACTTGGGCAGTAGGTTAATTGGGTGGCACAGACACATGAGCTGAAATAGTCTGTAACCGTGCTGTATGTCCAAGTAAAAGATAAATACAATATATTTCTTTGAATTATATCCATATGTACGTATGTGATTAATATATATGGTGTATTGTGCAGCGTGGTCCAGAGAAACACTATTTAATCGAGGTTTGATAGGTATAGTTACATGATAATAATGAACTTGGAATTCAACTAATAACTAACAGTCATGTGACTGGACATTCAATGGTCAGAATAGATTCTTCTTACTTTGTGTAAACAAAACGTAACTGAGAAACGTTCCACCTTGTCTAAGAGATGCAAAGTTTGTAACAGTGCTGGGAAAGTTCAGCTAGAGTATGACTAATTCTGGGATGCAAGCCTTCATTAATGCAATCGTTACCGTATGTCCTGGTCCCAAAATGTATGGGTCCAGAGGCACCTGGAAATAGATCAAACGCTCTGGAGATGAATTTCAATGATATATCAATCTCAAGGGGATGCCCACGTGGATTATCTCTTCAGTATTTCTGGGCAGCACAGTTAGTATAGCAGTTAGCACAACACCATTACAGCGCCAGTAACTAGGGTTCAAATCCAACTCTACCGGTGAGGTCTATGTGCGTTCTCCCTGTGACCTGCGTGGGTTTTCTCACTGCATGCTCTGGTTTCCTCCCAACAAAAAATGTATGGGGTTGGTAGGTTAATTGAGTGGCACGGGACTCAATGGCCAGAATTTTAAATTTAAAACATTAAAAACATGTTTGGAGTTGTTTTAGCAGAGTCTTTAGCAGTCACATGCTGACGCTCCATTGTTGATGATGGGGGTGTGTTGGGAGCCTTCTTTTCCTTCCAATTATCCATCACCATTTAGAGACATTTTTCTTCACATGACTGCAAAAGCACATCACAGGACAGGCAAGAAATTCTTGGAGCACTGGACCTCTTGAGCCAACCTAATCACCACTGGAGGTTAAACAAAACACCTGCAGTTGATGGAGAACTGGAACAATTCAAAAAGGGAGTGCGGGAAGAACTCAGCAGATCACACGGTAAGCAGTAGGCAGCCGACATTTCCAGCCTGAGCCCTCCATCAGGGATGCCAAGATAGAACAATTGTTCAAATAAGAAGGTGGGGGGAGGGTGGGGTGAGGAGTGGGGATGAAAGGGAAGGGGGAGGCATACAACTTGCAGATGATAGGTAAATGCCCGTGGGAGGAACGAGAGAGGAAAGCAACTAAGGAGAGAGCGGAGGTCTGAGAGAGATGATCTCTGATGGGAGGAAGGAAGGGATGTGGGGGTTGGGAGATGGAGGTAGGAAGATGGAGATAGGCAGGGGAAAGAAGGAAAGGAGTCAGAGGAATGAGGGAATGTGAGGGGCAGAGAAAGAAGGATAAAGTGAGGATAGATTACTGGAAATTGGAGGTCTCTTGATACCACCTGATTGGAGACTATCCAGGTGGAAAATAAGGTGTTGTTCCTCCAATGTTTGGGTGGCCCAAAAATGGCAGAAGATGTGTCAGTGAGGCAGTGAAATGTGGAATTGAAGTGTTTAGCCACTGAGAGGTCATTGCTGATGTAGCAGACAGAGCGAGGGTGCTCAATAAAGTAATCTCCCCATCTGCGACCAGTCTCTCTGATGTAGAGGATGTCGCCTATTGCTTTCAATGGACCTGCATGACCTGCTGAGTTTCCCCAGCATTTTTTTTTGTGTGTTGTTCCTAATCACAATTGGCTTCAGGCATGGAGGAGATGGATGAACTTTTCAGTAATCCGTGGCTGAAAGAAAAAACCTAACAGTGTAGATTTCCCAAGCATAAACCATGCTAACTCATGTTATTAGATAATACCATACAATCAACCCCTCTCCCTCACCCCTCCCCCCCCAACAATCTTACGCAACAGGCACTAGTCTAAATAAAATGAAATAAAATAAAATATTTTTCACTGAAACATTGTCTAATATTATCTTTGGTCACACTTTTGTAGGAGGAGGGCTCAAAAGAGATTTGGTGGAGTACATTATATGTGCGTCTAATAAGATTAAGGGGATGTATGATGCAGACCAGAGGAGGTGAATTTCAGTCCTTAACTGCAGTAATTATGGGAATAAATTTGAGAAAGTAGTACAAACAATCTGAGCATCAGGTAATTACTATTACATGAAATAAGGAATTAAGGAGAGCCTGAGAATGAATTAAATGTAGCATACGCACAATATTTAAAATGTTACTGAAGGGTCAAAGGCAAAATATTACAAATATTCCAAATCTGAAATAAAGAGGTAATCCAAGTTTTAGATGTGATAGAGTCGGAGGGGCAAGAGGAGGTGGGGTTGCATTGCTTGTCAGGGAAAATATTACAGCGGTGCCTAGGAAGGATAGATTAGAGGGCACATCCACGGAGGCTATTTGGGTGGAACTGAGGAGTAGGAAAGGAGAGGTTACACTTGTAGGGGTGTATTATAGACCACCCGGAGGGGACCGAGACCTAGAGGAGCAAATCTGTAGGGAGATAGTAGATATTTGTGATAAGCACAGGGTTGTAATTATGGGAGATTTTAATTTTCCACATATAGATTGGGAAACACATCCTGTGAAAGGAATGGATGGGTTAGAGTTTGTGAAATGTGTGCAAGATAGTTTTTTACAACAATATGTAGAGGTGCCGACCAGAGAAGGAGCAGTGTTAGATCTACTGTTGGCAAATGGGATGGGTCAAGTGATGGAGGTTAGTGTTGGCGAGCACTTCGGGTCCAGTGATCATAATGCCATCAGCTTCAATGTCATTATGGAAAGAGAGAAGTCAGGGCCAAGGGTTGAGGTTTTTGATTGGGGAAAAGCTAGATTTGAGGAGATGCGAAAGGACTTGCAGGGTGTGCATTGGGACAATTTGTTTTATGGGCAGGATGTAGTAGAGAGATGGAAGTCTTTTAAAGATCAGATTTTGAGAGTGCAAAAGCTTTATGTTCCGTTAGGTTAAAAGGAGGGGCAAAAGGTTTGAGAGAGCCGTGGTTTTCAAGGAATATTGGAAACTTGGTTCGAAGAAAAAGGGAGGCGTACATTAGATATAAGAAGCATGGAGTTAAGGAGATGTTTGAAAGATACATTGAATGTAAGAGTAATCTTAAGAGAGGAATTAGGAAAGCTAAAAGAAGGTACGAGGAAACTATGGCAAGCAGGGTGAAAACTAATCCAAAAGAGTTCTACAAATATGTTAATGGTGAGAGGAAAGCTAGAGACAAAATTGGTCCCTTAGAAAATCAGAGCGGAAAACTGTGTGTGGAGCCTAGAGAAATGGGGGCGATATTGAACAGTTTCTTTTCTTCGGTATTCACTAAGGAGAAGGATATTGGGAGATGTGAGATAAAAAAAGCAAATTGGGTAAATATGGGGAATATAGAGATTACAAAAGATGTAGTTTTAAGGCTTTTGAAGAATATAAAGGTGGATAAGTCTCCGGGACCAGACGGGATCTTCCCCAGGATATTGAGAGAAGTGAAGGAGGAAATAGCAGAGGCTCTGGCGGTAATTTTCCAAATGTCATTAGATATGGGGATAGTGCCGGAGGATTGGCGCATTGCGCATGTGGTTCCGTTATTTAAAAAGGGTTCAAGGAGGAAGCCTGGCAACTATCGGCCTGTAAGTTTGACATCTGTGGTAGGTAAATTAATGGAGAAAATTTTTAGAGATAGTACTTATAAACATCTGGATAGAAAGGGTCTGATCAGGAGCACTCAACATGGATTTGTGGGAGGAAGGTCATGTTTGACCAATCTGATTGAATTTTTTGAAGAGGTGACTAGGAATGTGGATGAGAGTAGCGCAGTGGATGTTGTCTATATGGACTTCAGTAAGGCCTTCGATAAGGTACCACATGGAAGGTTAGTTAGGAAGGTGCAGTCTTTAGGTATAAATTTTGAGATAGTCAAATGGATTGAACATTGGCTGAAAGGGAGAGGCCAGAGAGTGGTAGTGGATAATTGTCTGTCAGGTTGGAGGCCGGTGACCAGTGGTGTGCCTCAAGGATCTGTATTGGGCCCATTGTTGTTCGTTATATACATTAATGATCTAGATGATGGGGTGGTGAATTGGATTAGTAAATATGCAGACGATACTAAGATAGGTGGAATAGTGGATAATGAAGAAGGTTTTCAAGGATTGCAGAGGGATTTGGGCTGCTTAGAAAAGTGGGCTGAAAAATGGCAGATGGAATTTAATGCTGATAAGTGTGAGGTGCTTCATTTTGGTAAGAAGAATCAGAATAGGACATACGTGGTAAATGGGAGAGCATTGATGAATACAGAAGAGCAGAAAGATTTAGGAGTAACGGTACATCGTTCCCTGAAGGTAGAAACTCACGTGAATAGGGTGGTGAAGAAGGCTTTTAGTATGCTGGCCTTTATCAATCATTGCATGGAATATAGGAGTTGGGAGGTGATGTTGAGATGGTATAAGATGTTGGTGCGGCCTAATTTGGAGTTCTGTGTGCAGTTCTGGTCGCCTAATTATAGGAAGGATATAAACAGAGTGGAGAGAGTGCAGAGAAGGTTTACCAGAATGTTACCTGGGTTTAAGCATCTAGAGTATAGGGAGAGATTGGACGGATTAGGTCTTTATTCTTTGGAGCGTAGAAGATTGAGAGGGGATTTGATAGAAGTAGTTAAGATTATGAAAGGGATAGACAGAGTGGATGTGGATAGACTATTTCCGTTAAGAGGAGGAAAGATTAAAACAAGAGGACATGAGTTAAGAATTAAGGGGCAGAGGTTTAGAGGTAACATGAGGGGGAACTTCTTTACTCAGAGAGTGGTAGCCGTGTGGAATGAGCTTCCGGGAGAAATAGTGGCGGCGGAGTCAATTGTATTATTTAAGAAAAGGTTGGACAGGTGTATGGATGAGAAGAAGATGGAGGGTTATGGGCATTGTGCAGGGAGGTGGGACTAGAAAGGGGTGTTTGGTTCGGTGCAGACTAGAAGGGCCTAATGGCCTGTTTCCGTGCTGTAATTGTTATGTTATGTTATGTTATGTTATAAGGATATAGGAGCAGATGTGGGCCTGTCACATGGAGCCTGCTCCGCCATTCTAATCATGGGCTGATTCATCCACACATTCTTCCCTACTCCCCGGTTTTCTCCCCATAACCCTTGATGTCCTGACTAATCAAATATGTGTCAACTCTGCCTTAAATACACCCAATGACCTTGTTTCCACAGCCACCTGTGCAATATGTTCCACAGACTCACAACCCGCCGACTAATGAAATTTTTCCAGAACTCTGTTTTAAATTGATCCCCTTTTGTCCTGAAATTATATCTTCTTGATCTAGAATTCCCCTACCATGGCAAATATCCTTGCTGGATCTACTCTGTCCAGGCCTTTCAGTATTCAAAATCCCTCTATGACAATGGTTCTTCTTCTTTTATTTCCACTCACGTACCACTTTAAGTATTCCCAAAACCATCAGCACTCCGTGATTAGCAAGGGATTGCTTAAGGTTGTATGTGAGTGGGAAGGGAAGGTTGAGAATCACTGTTCTAGACCTAATTGTTACTAAAATATTTCACTTGAGAAAAACTGTCATTGGCCCATTTCCTTTGGAGTTAAGAAACCATGCACATAATGAGTCCATTAGGTATGATTAAAGCAGTGGTTTTCAAACTTTTTCTTTCTACCCACACACCATCTTAAGCAATCCTTACTAATCACAGAGAACCTATGGCATAGGGAATTCTTAAAGTGGTATGTGAGTGGAAAGAAAAAGGTTGAGAACCACTGTTCTATGAGGTGTCTGCCCCCCGCCCCCCCACCCTCATCCTTCCGTACTCCAACGAGTCCAGTCCAAGAGCTGACAATCATTTCTCATATACTAACCCTTTCATTCCTGGTCTCATTCTATTAAAACTTCTCTCAATCCTCACCAAAGCCAACACATTTTTTTCTTAAATATGGCACCCAAAACTGTACGCAGTACTCCAAGTGAGGTCTCACCAGTGCTTTATAGAGTCTCAACATTACATCCCTGCTCTTGTATGGTATCCCTCTAGAGATGAATGCCAACATTGCATTTGCCTTCTTCACCTCCAATTCAACCTCGAGGTAAGTCTTTATGGTATCCAGCAAGAGGACACCCAAGTTCCTTTGCACCTCAGAATTTTGAATTTTCTATCCACTTCAATAACAATCTCCCCATCTATATCTTTTACCAAAGTGCCTGACTGTACAGTTTCCAACATTATATATCATCTGCCACCATTTTTCCCACTCTTCTAATCTATTCAAGTCTCTCTATAGCCTTTCTGTATCTTCAACTCCCCGACCACCAACATTTGGTACCATCTGCAAATTTAGACACAAAGCCATCCATTCCGTAATCCAAATCATTTATGTACAATGTAAAAAGAAGAAAGCCTCCACATAATTCTTGAGGAAAACCACTGGTAACCAGTAGCCATTCAGAATAGGATCCCTTTATTTCTACTCTCTATTTCTTGTCGGCCAGCCAATGTTTTAGGCCTTAAGGTATTGGAGCATAAATAGGATTTTCAGCCCTTCAAATCTGCCCCACCATTCAATCATCAGCTCATCTATTCCCCCATTCAGCCCCATTGCCAAGTCTCCACCTCATAAGCTTCAATGCAGGCAAGAACCTATCAAACTGGCCTGGCCTCCACATGTTCGAATGTTGAAAGGCATGGACAAAATAAATGTGAGGTTGGTGCAACTGTGGCATTTCTTGCTACCAAGGGTTGAAGAGAACAGGTCATTGGGTGTATTTAAGACAGAGATTGATAGATTCTAGTTTAGCCAAGGTTATGGGGAGAAGCCCAGGCAGTGATGCTGAACGAGCTCATCATTTGGACTAATTTGTATTGTTTTCTCTAAATCAGTTATTTCCTTTTCTAAATGATCTACTTCCTTTAAATAGTCCTTTTTAAAAATTTTTACCATATAGCTAATTATTTGTCCTCTTAAATATGCCTTTAAAGTATCCCAAATAACAAATTTATTCCTTACTGAATCTTTATTGTTTTCCATAAAGAACATGATTTGTTTACTAACAAAATCATAAAAATCTTTCCTTTTCAACAATACCTTATTTAATCTTCATCTATATCCACTAATTTTATCTTCCTCAGATATTATTAACAAAAACAAAGGGGAATGGTCTGAGATAGTGTGAGCCAAATATTCCACCTGTCGTACTCTAGAATGAATTTAGCTGCCAATAAAAACATATCAATTCGTGAATATATCTTATGTTGGAAAGAATAATCTCTATCATTCAAATACATTTTCCTCCAAATATCTATCAATCCCATATCTACCATTAATTCTTTTACTTCTTTAGACACTTTACTATCTCCTACGTATTTTCCCGATCTATCCATTTTCGAATTGAATGTCAAATTAAAATCTCCTCCCATCAAAATTTTGCCATTGGCATTTGACAGTTTCATAAAAACGTCTTGCATAAATGTAGTATCTTCTATATTAGGAGCATATACGTTCAACATGGTCCAATTTTCTGAGTATATTTGACATTCTACCATAACATATCTTCCTGCCACATCTTTTTCTACATTTAACATTTTTACTGGTCGATTATTATTTATCAATATTGCAACTCCTCGAGCTTTTTAATTAAATGAGGTCGCTGCTACTTTACCCACCCAATTCTTTTATAATTCATCTAATTCCTTCTCTACTAAATGCATTTCTTGCAAAAGAAGCTATAGCTATATTCTTTTTCTCATAAATACTAATTTGTTTGTTGTATTTGATTTTGTATCCCATTAAAACATTAAAACTCAAAGTTAATCTTCCCAATCATTTTCAACCCCCTACTTATCCAGCCTTCATCATCCAAATCTCCCTTTAACATTACAAAGGCATTATTCTTCATTTGATCTTCTTTCTTTCTTTTTTCTTTGGCTTGGCTTCGCAGACGAAGATTTATGGAGGGGTATGGCCACGTCTGCTGCAGGCTCGTTGGTGACTGACAAGTCCGATGCAGGACAGGCAGGCAAGGTTGCAGCGGTTGCAAGGGAAAATTGGTTGGTTGGGGTTGGGTGTTGGGTTTTTCCTCCTTTGTCTTTTGTCAGTGAGGTGGGCTATTACACCAATAAATGTGTGGAAAAAAGAAAAGTTAAGATAAAGTGTCAGAAACTAGAGATGTGACGGGTCAGGTGCAAAATATCATAAAGCAAATGGATAAGAAATTAGAAGTTATGGAAGAAAGTATAAAATTAAATGAATCGGAAAAAACAGCAATTAAAAGATCAGGTGAAAAATTTGCAAGCAGAATCAAAAATAATGAAGGAGCATTTCACTCAGAAGATAGACACCTTGGGAAAATTACAGCAGAAGAAATAACATCAAGATTGTAGGGCTCAGAGAAGGGATGAAGGTCAGGAAATGAAGACATTTTTGCAAAATTGGATACCGCAAGTACTGGGAATAGAAGAATTTAAAGCACATTGAAATTGAAAGGGATTTAAGAAATTTTATTTAAGAAATAACATCACAGTATTCAAACAAATATGGGAACCATACATGGAACACAATAGAGAAGTCCTACCACGGACCTCCCCCACCTAAAATGACAGAAGGAGCAGACAACGAAATGAACTGATCCAGTACGTAAAAATAAAAGACACAAATTTCTTGTTAATTTTTATTAAGTGACGACATTGTTTAACGGGTTTAATGTATCATATAGATTGAACTTTGAATAAATGGGGAGGGGGGTGAGGGAGGAAGGGAAGGGAGGGGGGAAAAGGGAGAAAATGACACTGTATATATTCAAGAGAAAAATGTCTGTAAGTATTTTGGTCAGTATGGGAAAGAGTGCATAGAGCTTTAAGACCAAAGCCGCAAGAAGGTCAAATCCCTCATCCAATATTGGTTAATTTCCTTCGCTATGAGGTGAGAGAGAAAGTGTTGGAATTAGTAGCAAAGCAAGAGAAGGCAGGACAAGCCCCAGTGATCTACAATGGAAACAAGATCTTCCTTTACCAGAATGTAAGTTCTGAACGGTTGAAAAAGATAAAGGAATTTAATGTAGTTAAAAATGTTTTGTGGAAGAATGGATATGCATTTGTTTTGAGATAACCTGCTGTATTGAAAATTATTTTTGATGGTGAGTATATATTTTTTTCAGATCCTGATAAAGTCAAAGCTTTTTGCTGAATCTTTGCCTGCTAAGATGGGAAGTAAGGGATACTGTTCGGTTTGACGGTAAAACTGGAATTATAAGTTTATTTGACTTTCCTTTAAATTATAAGGGTAGGGAGTTAAGACAATATTAATAGGTAGTTAAGTAACTGACAATATATATCTAGAGGCGAGTTAGTACAAGATTTGGGGACGGGGGGCAAAGGGAATGTTTGCTGGCTGCCCCTGAATCATATGTGCGGATGTAGGCTGGACGACCACCTCTATAAATAAGGGTATTTTTTTTGCGTGTGCCTTTTTTTTGAATTTCCATCATTTATTTTTTCTTAATCAGCTCATCGTTGAATGGTGGGACAGACATGATGGGCTGAAAGGCCTATTTCTGCTCCCATGTCTTATAATGTTGGAAATCTTCAGTGGGTGAGGCAGAGCCAGAAGATGATGAAACACCGCTCTTGGGGAACATCAAAGATAAGCAAGGAAACCTGTGGGGTAGGGTGGAGTAAAAGGAAGGACTGAGTATCTCGAGAATACTGAAGGAGAGTTGGTGAATTTATGTGGGAGGAGGATCACAAGGGAATACAACACAAGTACAAGCCATCTGAGCTGATGTTCTGAAATACTCAGCAGGCTTATGGAGAACTTTAAGGTTGTGAGAGGCACAGATTATTTTCCTAGGGTAGCAAAGGCCAAGCCAGAGGTCATCTGTGTAAGGTGAGTGGAGGAAAGTTTAGGGGAGATTCAGAGGTGAGAGTTAAAAAAAAAACAGAGGGAGTGGTGGGTGCCTGGAATGCATTGCTGGGGCTGGTGGTGGAGGCTGATACAGTGGGGACATTTAAATGACTCTTAGACAGGCACATAAAGAAAAATCGAATGTTTATTGGTGTGAGACAGGAAATAATTTCATTGTTGTGGAGTAGGTTTACATAGGTCAGCACAACATTGTGGGCTGAACTGTGATGGAATGTGAACTCTGTTCTATTTCCAGCTGTAAATTCTACGTGAACAGACTCTTTGGAACGTTTGTGGATCTTCCACGAAATTTATGAAGGATGATTGAAGAAACAGGTCTGGATCGAAGAAAAGGTTATAGAGGCTTGAAAGCAGCTGTGCTGAAATTGAAAGTGAATGTACTTCATCTCCAGCATCTTGGCAGGGCAGAAACTTCACAAAAGAAAAATGTTTCACCATGAAATCCTATTGAGAATTTCACTGTAAACAATTTTCTGCTTGCAATATGACATTGACAAGATACTTTAATTTGAAAGCCAATCAAATATCAATTCTTCTCTTGTCTCCATTGTGGATATCAAGTTAGTTTGAGTTGGATATTGAAAATTTATGTTTGAAATTTTGAGCAAACAAATATTGCAGTCATCCAAAAGTAGATGAAGTGTTTGAGGTCTTCACTAGGTATAGCACAAGCAACATTTAATGATATTTTGGATCAAGTGCAAGTTTAATTGTGAAGCATAATAAGTTATATAGAAACAGAGAATTTAAATGGGACAAATTAGGCCATTCAGCCTTGGTTAGTCTTTAAGGCCACTGACTGTACTTGCAAGGGAAGCAACACTTCTCCCCAGCCTTTCACTTCAGGCACCTGTCTACCTTTTACTCATACCACGAAGGGCCTGGACTGTCGGTTATATATCTTTACCTCTTTTGGTGGCTGCAAGAACTGCTGAGTTACTCCAGCATTTCTGTGCTTGTACTACATCGCAGCAACTGCAGACTTTTTGCATTTCACTCATATTTATGCTGTACATGACCTGACTCCCACTATTTCTGTTGGCCAACAACAAATCTAAAATGTGCACTAGAAACTTGGCCCTCCCACATTAACTGAATAATGCTTGTTGGAACAAGGTAGCAAATATGCAGTAAAATCCATGTTATCTGGAATTAAAGCAACCAACAGTTCTCAAGCAATTAGCAAAAAAAAAATGCTGAAAATATATAGGTTAAAAAATGTGAATGTTTAAAATTGGCATGACTCCAGAAAATTCACTTATTCGGCATCTACCAATCTCCATAGGTACCGGATACCATGGATTTTACTGTGGTAATTTATTAACACCATCACTAGTGGTCATTGATTGGTATTACTCCACAAGAAAAAACACATTATGTCAGCCCTCTACAGGAGCTCTGTCGAGAGCGTCCTGACTGGCTGCATCACAGTGTGGTACGGTTGCTGCAGAGAAAATGGATCGGAGAGCAATCCACAGGACCATAAGAGAAGCAGAGAGGACCTCTGGAGTCTCCCTCATTCCCATCGACATGATCTACCGGAATCAATGATTGAAGAAGGGCACACAAAATCATTGAGGACCCCTTCCACCCAGAGTACAGCATCTCTCAGCTGCTTCCACTGGGAAAGAGATACAGGCGTATCAGAGCCAGCGCCACCAGGCTGAGGAACAGTTTCTTCCCACAGGCAGTGAGAATGCTGAACGAGCAAAGGAACTGCTCTCACTAACCAGCCGAGACTCTCAAACAATATTTATTTATTTGTATAGATAAAATACTTATCCTGCATGTGTATAGTTCGTCTGTCCGCATGTAACATCTGGTTGGGTGTCTATGTATTTTGTGAGAAATGGAGAGCGCTGTTTTGTCGGTTGTACTTGTGCAATCAGATGACAATAGACGACAAGAATTGGAATCTTGAGCAAACAATAAGAAAAAGAGTCTCAAAAAGGTCCCAATGCCAATTGTCCTGGCAGACTTATTATCTCCATGTGGTATCTGCTTACCTCAATTCCATTTTGTCCCCTCTGGCCCAGTCCCTTCCCACCTACATCCACGATACTTCATGATGCCCTCCATCACGTAAACAACTTCCAGTTTCCTGAAATTGACCACCTCATCTTTACTATGAACAGCCAATTACTATACACCTTCATCCCACATACTGAAGGTCAGAAAGCCCTTCATTTCTTTCTAGACAACAGAGCCAACCAGACCCCCTCTTCCACCACCTTTCTATGTCCTCAGTAACATCTCCTTTGACTCATCCCACTTTCACAAAGACAAAAGGGTAGCCATGGCCTAGCTACACCAGCCTTTTTTTGTTGGCTACATGGAGCAATCTATGCTACAAACCTACACAGACAAGATTCCTCAACTCTTCTTCCATTTCAGTGATGACTACTTTGGTGTTGCCTCATCCACCCAAGAAGAGCTGATTGACTTTCTCCACTTTCACCATGTGCTCAAATTCATTTGGTTCATCTCGAGCAAAACTTTTCCTTTTCGTGATCTCTCTGTCTCCATCTCAGGAGTCAAACTCTTGACAGACATCTATAAACCCACTTACTCCCACAATGAGGTCTTCTAACGGCATATCATCAGAGATGTCCTCCTTCTTCAAACAACATGGCTTCCCCTTTGCCACCATTGACTTAGCCTTCACCTGCATATCTTCCATTACCTGCACACTCCACTCTCCACTTCTCCCCACCTGCATGTGCAACAAGGACAGGATTCCCCTTGTTCTCACCATCCTCCGTATCCAAAATATCATCCTCCACCATTTCCGCCACCTACCACATGATCCCACCACCAGACACATCTTCGCCTCTCTGCTTTCAGCAGAGATTTCTCCCTCCATGACTCCTCTGTACACTCCTCACTTCCCATCAATCACCTCCTGGCAGCTACCTCTGTGAATGCAAGACATGCAAGACTTGCATCTGCACTTTCTCCCTCACCACAATTCCAGGCAGTTCTTGCTGTTGAGGCATGAATCTGCATGGGCCATCTATTGTATTCGGTGTGCCTGTTGTGGTCTCCTCTGCATCGGAGAGACTGGACGCAATCTGGGAGATCGCTTTGTTGTGCGCCTTGGCTCTGTCTGCAACAATAGTGTGAATCTCCCAGTGACTGTTCATTTTAATTCCTTCCTCCCACCACCGCCCCCCCCACCAATTCCTTTGCTGAAGTATCCATCCATGATCTCATGGACTGCCGGACTAGGGCCGCTTGCAAAATGGAAAAACAATACTTCATATTCTGCCTGAAAACACTCCAGATGAATGGCATGAACATTGACTTCTTCATTTTCCATTAGTCATCCCTCGCCCCCATCTTTCCATATCTCCTTGTGTCTCGCTCTCTTTCACCCCTTTTCCCATGGTTTTCTTTCACAGAACCAAAAACAATCCCCTCCCCTAATCAATTCTCATTTTTCCTTTCTTGCGTCCTCTTAATATAATCTAATTAATACTTTATCCTCCCCTTCCCATTCCTTCCTTCCTTTTCACCAGCCTTTAAATATAGGCACCTGTCTGCTCTTTACTCATACCTTGAGGAAGGTCTCATGCCCGAAACGTCAGTAATATCTCTTTACCTCCTGTGGACGCTGCAAGACCTGCTGAGTTCCTCCAGCATTTCTGTCTTTTTACTGAATAGCCAGTTCTCCAATTGCCAATTGAAAGCACTGAGCATTATAAAGGAAATGGTGTCTCCTGCATTATGAGGTTGCTCCATTTACATTTTCTCATTCACCGTAAAAGAACACCACAGACTTTAAAATTAAGACTGACGCAATGCTTGGGGGTAATATTTGCATTGATAAAGAGAAGCTGGGTGATGCAGAGCTTTATTACAAAGTGCATCATCAGCTTAAAGGTGCTGCACTGATTTAGCTTGATGAAGGGCTCAGGTATGAAGAGCTGGTTATGTAAAATACATTGATGAAGGGCTCAGGCCTGAAATATTGGTTATCTTTGCTACATAAAGTACGTTGCATGGTTTGCTGAGTTTCTCCATAATTTTTGTGTCAACTTCACAAATTTAACAATGAAAATAGAATGAACTGCATCTAAAATCATCAGGACCAGAGCGGGCCTCCTTTAGAGTTTTCTCTGACTTTGCCCTGTCCATGTGGCACGATTAGCACAGCAAATTAGTATGACACTATTACAGCGTCGATGACCTGGATCCAAATCCCACACTGTCTGTAAGGAATTTGTACATTCTTCCCATGTCTGCATGGTTTTTGCCTGGGTTAATTTGGTTACTTGGGCGCCACGGACTCGCGGGCTGCCAGGCCCTGTTACCGAGCTGTATGTTTAAATTATAATTTAAATCTCCAGTGATCCCATGAACCATTGCCAGTTTGCCAATAGGCCCCAAATTGACATTTGGGACCTGAACCATAGCTCCTTTTACCACCATGTAATCTCCAGCCAAAGATTGAATGGGGATTAATTCTGCAAAGGAAAGAAACCCTCTCCCGGGCCAGAATAATAATCACAGCAAATTCCAGGTTATTATGAGCCTCGCAATCATACCCTACTCTGTTACATCAGCCTTTGCGAAAAACACATTTCACTTCTTATTGAGCAGTAATCAATCCCAACTTTTGGAACTTAACTGTGAACGCACCATTCTCCTATTCTCCATCATATTGATTGATTTGGAAGTGTTTTAAAGAATGAGGTACAAAACACAAAGATTATATTGAAGTTGTCTGAGGGGTGATTACTGGCCAGGACAACTGGGATTAAGCCCCTGTAGCGCAATCAATAACCACAAATAGATTTGAAGCGAGTGATTAAAGGCTTTAATATCCTGAAACATCAGGCACGTCTCTACATGCTTCTGGCCGGATCCAAGGCTGGTAAGGAGGGAGGAGACTAGGGCTCTCAGCCTTTATTGGGAATCTCACGGGAGGAGTTACAGGGTCAGAGGCAGGCCAGCCTGTGCAGTCTAGTGAGGTCACCTCCTGCACTACTGTATTCCACTCTAGCTCCTCCACTTAGAGTTTTCTATTAAATTATTTTTTTTATCCTCCATTTAAAAGAGGAAGTTGGGCATTAATTTAATACCTCAGGCAAAAGATGACATCACAAGTTGCACACCTCTCTCACAATAGTGAACTGGAGAGTTATTTTCAGAATATGTATTGACAACAATTAGCGGGAGGAAGACTGGGGCCAAGTGAATTATAACAGCTGATTGTGCATCAAACAAACGTGAATTCACTCAGGGAAACAGTCTCATTTAAATAATAGGGGAAGGAGCAGCTACGATAAATTCTTTCAATGAAAGCAGAATAATTTCTTCAAAAGCCTGCAGTGAGTGGAAGATAGTTACTTTTAAAAATTTGGATTAAAAAAACGATTAACAAAGGTGTTACCCAATCACCCAATCCACTTGGCTAGACTTGCCACTCCTTGCATTTCTGATCTCACTGATCCCTCTCGAATGAGAGTGAAAGCTGAAACTTTTAATTTGTGCAAGCAATACGATTTCATTGTAAAACAGGGCAAATTATACAGTGGGATTTTGAGGTGACAATGTACTAGTTCGGTTGGAAAAGTATGCACTTCAATGCATTAGCATAGTGAAAAGAATATTTATGAATCTCAAACTCAAATTAATCTATGCATTTTTCTCTAACTATCAATCAGTTCTTTAACCAAGAAATACAATTATAGTTCTTGCTTAAAGTTGCAAGCATCAGCTCAATTGGGATATAAGATATCTCAGCAGTAATGCAATCAGAATGTAATTTTATACATTGCACACATAATTGCTGCAACATAGCTTTCACCTCAGTCGCTTTTTCATTAAAGATCCTAAAACTGGAACATTTTTCCAGTAATAAAATGTTTCCTTTACTTCTTTCACCAGAAGTATTATAATGTAATTATCCACCATCCCCTTTGATATCTTGCAGGTAACTGCTTTGTAGTTGATTTGATGTTTTACAGAACATCAGGGTAGCAGTTAGGCTGCTGAGATCATTCTCATATCTGGGCGATGTCTAGTGATCGGGATGGCATTCCTTGATGTACATTTGAAAGAGGAGCCACAGTAATTTGGAAGGAAAAGTCTGAATAGCCTCTTACAAGACAATTTTTAAAAATCTTTATTCTAGATTTAGCATATTCTACTGGCTTCCCAATGTCCCGTGAGGAAGGAAACCTGCTGTCCTTGTCACACATACCATGCACACATATGTACCTGCATACTCACCGTACCTGCCCTTGCACAAACACATATCGGCACTTGCCTGCACGTGCACACACAAATATACACACACAAATGCCATATGCATACCTGCGCGCACACATGCATGCCCACACAAATACCTTCAAGTGCACATGCATGCATGTGCACACACACATATGCATTTATATCATTCTTATTCAGATGAAGAGCCAATTGCTCTTGTCCCCATTCTCTCCCACATCCTTCCCTCGACCTGGAGCCCTCTCTCCTCCAGATTTTCCTTCTTCTAATTCCTCTTTCCATTGTGTTCTTTCCCAAATACCCTTCTTTCCTTCAGTGCACTCTGCTTCTCTACCATTTCAATCATTCACTATCCCCTTTCCCGCATAGCCAGTATCCGTGATCATATTTTGTAGTGAGCGAGAAGAAGTTTACACAAGTATGGATTTGTTAGAGGAGCTGAGTGAAACCATGATTAGAAATGTCGATCAGTGCAAGGAGCACCCAATAACAAAATGACCTCACAATAAATGGCTCCAATTAAATGTCCTTTGTTCTGCCACATTCAGCTAATGTGCACTGTGCATTACAGACACTCTAAACACATTTTAGCTCCTGCATTGAGTAACTTCAGTGTAAATTTTATATCCACAATCTGAAACTGTCAGGTTGAAGCAGATAGCTAAACCCATACTGGAGAATGAAAGGGGTTGAGATGGGGTAGTTGCATGTTTCTTGATTTCCCGTACTTTGATAGCAGAACAGGATGGTGGGATTAATATTAACAAATAATCCAGCCTAAAGAGTGCTTTCTACATTATCCAGCCCTTCCTTTTTTGAAAAAAAAGCTTAGTTTTCAAACAGCCCATTCTCACATCATTTTGATCAATGCTAATAACATTCACAATTTTAGGAATAAGTATCTCTGATGACTTGACCTGGGACAAACACATTCATGCCCACCAATGCCTCTACTTTCATGAAAGTCTAGAGAAGTTCAGCATGAATCAACTATCCCTCAACAACTTCTGCAGGTATACCACCGAAAGCATACTGGCTGGACACATCACAAAAATGTCATCATCGTCGTGGCTCTCCCTCACGGTCGAGAATGATGGTCTTCATTCATATGGGCTTTCAAGTGGCTTACGAGCTCAATCTTGGGAAGTGGCCTACTGAGCAAAGACGCCTATGCATGTAAATGTTTAACGTGTTCTTGATGTTGCACTCCAAGAAGCAAATGATACTTCATAAATCAACCAACTAGTTCCAATGACATGAAAACCATGACGATTGGAGCTGGTGGATTGGTTGCAGCTGTCGAGTTCAAAGTAACTTATAAAGCCTCATTGTACAGAAAATACATCAGCACTCTGTGAACAATAAACCCTTGCTCACAGAAATATAACTTCAAATACATAATCTATCATAAAAATGCTTTGTCTGCCTGTTCCACCGTTGATGTCTCAGTTGGATCGTTCTCTCTCAGGGACCTCACTCTCGACCTTATTACCATGGGTGGCACTACCAGGAGCATAGTTCCAGACAGCACCGCCCTCAGGATCTCAGCCCCACACAAGCTTCTCTACCATGACAAGGTGACAATCCACGAAGAAGACAACAAAGTAGTGAATTCAGCTGCGCTGGATGGGTCACGTCCAGAATGGAGGACCATCGCCTTCCCAAGATCGTGTTATATGGCGAGCTCTCCACTGGCCACCGTGACAGAGGTGCACCAAAGAAAAGGTACAAGGACTGCCTAAAGAAATCTCTTGGTGCCTGCCACATTGACCACCGCCAGTGGGCTGATAACGCCTCAAACCGTGCATCTTGGCGCCTCACAGTTTGGCGGGCAGCAACCTCCTTTGAAGAAGACCACAGAGCCCACCTCACTGACAAAAGGCAATGGAGGAAAAACCCAACACCCAACCCCAACCAACCAATTTTCCCCTGCAACCGCTGCAACCGTGTCTGCCTGTCCCGCATCGGACTTGTCAGCCACAAACGAGCCTGCAGCTGACGTGGACTTTTTACCCCCCTCCATAAATCTTCGTCCGCGAAGCCAAGCCAAAGAGTGAATTCAGCTCAGACCATAACAGCAAATGTCCTTCCCCTCCCTGGACTCCATCTACATTGCCCGCTGTCTAAAGGCAACCAACATACTGGAAGACTTGCCATGTCCCAAACACATTATCTTCTCCTGCTTCCCAGTGGGGAGAGGGCTTAAGAATGTAAAGGCACGTACTAACAGGCTTAATGACAGTTTCTTCCCTGCAGCCATCTGACTCCTGAACTGTGCTAATTGATCCTACTTTCCATTACAATCCGAAACTCAGTAAATTGTGCTGCATGAGTGAAAGATGACCTGAACTCTTCTAGGTATTTTGTGGCAAATAAATTTAAGGAGGAATCGCGCTAGTTCTGAGTCTCTTGAGCTGAATGTACAACATGTATCCAACTGCACTTCTGAACTTTTGTTCCTCTTGCTTCAGTTATGAAATTTTCAGATGGCACAAATAGCAGATAGAACAATATGTAACAAGGCATTGATGAGACCACATTTGGAGTACTGTGTGCAGTTGAGGTCACCAACCATCGGAAGGGTGTCATGAAGCTGGAAAGGGTGAAGAAAATGTTCAGAAGTGTGGTAAACCACTATGATTGGCTGCTGCCAGCTGGACACACCTCCCGAGACCAATCCTACCCATAGCCCTTTGCATGCTCCCCATTTCACTCTGCCTTGATCAGTCAATTAGGTTGACGGCTGTTCCAGTCTATAGTTAATAAAAGCTTATCGGTTTTACAACTTTAGTCTTTGGTGATTATTGATGGTCCATCAATAAGGACTGATGTGCTTGGGTTACAAAGAGAGAAAGGATAGATTTGGACTATTAGTCTGCAGCATTGGAAGATGAAAGGCCTTTAAATTGATGATGCATCTTGTATTAAAGATCTGCATCATCCAGCCTCTCTTTATCAATGCAAATATTACCCAAGATAATGAGGGGCATAGATAAGGTTAAGAGCTACAATCATTTTTTTCCCCAGAATTGGGTAATCAAAAACTAGAGAGCGAAGATTTAAATGAGATGGGAAAGATTTAAATGGGACATGAGGGGCAACTTTTTCACACAGTGTTTTGGGTGTACAAAATGAGCTACCAGAGGAAGCTGTAGAGAGGTTCAAATCTCTGTAGAGAGGTCTAAATCTCTTCAAAAGAGATTTAGACACGAGCATGCACAGGGTAGATTTAGGTTCCAATGCAGGCAAGAGGAACCTGATCAGGCAGACATCTTGGTCAGCAGGCATGAATTGGCCCAAAGGGTCTGTTTCCCTGCTGAATATCTCTAGGATTCTCAGAAACCAGTGTCAAATTTTGAGGGTTAGCCAGCTGACAGAATGAACACTAAAAATTAAATTGAATGCCAAGTGGAGCAAAGTAATACATTTTAAATAATATGGAGAGAAAAGTACTGTAAGATACAGATATATTACTACACATGTTAATGTACTTTCAAGAACTGGTATATGGTGAGATGCAACCTTTACTATTTTGTAACATCCAGTGGTATTTGTGGCCTCTGGTGACTGATGTACTAATGGGGGTCTCTCACTCTCTCTCATAGCTTCTGGAGTGGGCAGAGGGACCTGACAGTAAATGTCCACAAATTCTGGATGCATAGATGACTATTCCATCCATTGTACGTGTCCTCGACAGCTAGACCAGTTCTCCTATCAATTTTCCGTTTCCGTTGCTGTCCGTATAGTAAAACTCCTGTTACCCAGAATTCAAACAATTGGCTCCTTCATTCAACCAGCAAAAATATTGTAGAAAATAATTAGATACAAAATACTGGTTTAAAATCTGCACGCCAATCCACACAACGTGCAATCTCAAGCAACCGGAACATTCACTTATCCAGCATTTACCAATCCCCATAGGTTCCGGATACCAGGGGTTTTACTGTATTTCTTTTCCATTAATTCTGTAGCTGAATCTAATTCTACCACCTTTTCAGCAATAAACTCCTTGTAAGAAAAACACAATTCTCCTCAGCTTCTTTTGTCAACTATTAATTTCACTCGAGTCAAACAACCCTTCAGTCCCACTGACCATGCTGCCCCATTTACACCAATCCTACACTGATCACATTGTACTGGAAACCACTACCATCAAGTCTTCCCGGACTCTCCCATTCACTTCTACACAAGGGGCCACGTACAGTGGCTGATTAAGCTCTGCATCTTTCGATTTGGGAGGAAACTGGAATACCCTCAGGAAATCCTCCATCACAGGATGCTGACATGCTGGTGGAACTCGACGCTGGTGGCTGGACTGAAACAAGGTCACAGCAGCTGAGAGGCAGCTGCTCTACTAGCAGCAAGCACCCATTGTGTCACTTAAATCTCTGCTCAGACACTATCCCTGAATGCAGATCCCTGTCTAAACTCTGGGATTTAATGACGGGAATGAATTAATAACTTTCTGCCATTGTATTCATTTTTTAAAAATCAACCAACCTCAGGGGTGTGTGTGTGTGTGTGTGTGTGTGTGTGTGTGTGTGTGTGTGTGTGTGTGTGTGTGTGTGTGTGTGTGTGTGTGTGTGTGTGTGTGTGTGTGTGTGTGTGTGTGTGTGTGTGTGTGTGTGTGTGTGTGTGTGTTTTGTGAGTTGGATTAAAATGTAGGTGGGATGATTATTAATTTTGCAGATGACACCAAAAAATCGGTGGAATTGTGGATAGTAAGGTGGTTTATCAAAGGATACAGTAGGAGAGAAGTGGCAGATGGAGTCTGATTAGGATAAGTGTAAGGTGTTGCAGTTTGAGAGATTGAAGGCAAGATGAAGTATACAGTGAATGGTGGGATCCTTGGCAGCGCCGAACCATGCTGACTTGACTTCATTGTATGGGAAAAGTCAGGACGCCATGTTTCAGCTGTTGATTAGACTACATTTCGAGAACTTAGTGCAGCGCTGGACCCCACACAATACGAAGGATGTGGAAGCTTCGGAAAGGGCGCAACAGGATGTGTTAGCTAAAGGAGAGGTTGGACAGAATTGGATTGTTGTTTTCAGGTGCCTTTTAATTGATGCTGTGCTTGCAATTTCTTCAGTTGCACCATTGATTGCTCATCCTTCAACCATCTGGAAGAGAGTATTTCTGCTGCCAAATATTGATTGTTTATGTCTGTCAGATATTAATAATAAGACTTGAAGTATGTAAAACTTATGAACGCTTAGGAAAACATTTTTAAACAATTTGTTATTTGGAAGTTTTCTTTATTAGTATTGGCAATCTTACCTATGACCAATTAGAATCTCAGCAGCTGTGGTACTCTGTTCAGCTACTTGTACCTGTTCCACCATTCAAATAAACCACAACTGATCTGTGCCTGTTGTGAGTGAGGAAACAGAAATAGCAGACAATTAATGACAAATGTGGGGAAAATAGCATGGGAACAAAATACACACATTTTTTGGGATTAAGCTCTTCATCAAAGTATGGACAAAATGTTGGTAGGCATCTGAACAAAATGGAAAAATGGGGGGGATGAAAACGGAAGTAATAAGGGAGGAAGGGCACAGCAGCAAGCAGGGGGAAGAGAGATGGCTCTGTGAATGGAGAGGGAAAGGAGTGGAGGTCTGGAGGAAAGAAGACAAAAGGGAAAGGGAAGGGAGGGAGAAAGAGTAGGCTAGCAGAAACTGAAAAAGTTGACGCTAATGCTGTCCATTCATGATGGAGGCTGCCTAAACGTAAGGTCAAGTTTTGATCCTCCAATTTACGGGTGGTCTGAGTTTGATATAAATGGGCTCAAATCATGAATCATGGAAATGTTTTCTCTCAGAAGTATATGCATCATAATTCTAGCCCTCTCTCGACATCTAACAGATATGAGGTGAGTGGATGAGTGGGTCGTAAAGTGGAAGAGGGTTCAAGTTATCATTAAAAATGTGTTGATCAATATGCAACTGGAATACTCTTCTCCACTGTCCACTACACCACAAATTTTAGCATCATTTACAAACTTACAAATTATGCCACCTACATTCCCATGCAAATCTGTGATTTAATTGATGAACAAGATTCAAGTTTTCTTTACTGTCATTTGCTGATAAACAAAATGTAATAATGCACAAAATTTGGCAACTTTTGCCCAGAGTGGGAGCCTTAACAATGAAAAAAGAAGCAAGAGATTCCCTTCGAGTTACTGTGGATTCGCCTCCAGCATTCCCACAACCTCTGCTGCAGAGTCTCCTGTTCGATCTATTGGGAAACCTGAACTCACAGATCCGAACATCCACAATAATCAAGAAGCCTTCACACCCGAGGTCCTTCAGGAGCCCCTCTTGCTCTTGGCACCCTCATGAATCCTAGTCCTGAGACCTGGTTCCCACGAGCTAGCTTCCAACACCCCACACCCTAGTGTGGGTGCTTCAGCCTCCAAGCCTCTTGCTGGTCTGTGGCTGAGGTCAGGCTGCAGAGAAGTCTGCAGTTTCCACCCTCAGGCTTCTCCTTCTCTGTGGGATATGTTCTCCCGCTCTGGTGCCCTGATTCCTCGGAGTCTGCTACCCCTCATGATCAGCTGCCAAGTATGGGGGCTGCTATCTTGGGCAATTACTCTGTAGTTTCAAAGATATTTTAAAAAAACACCAATGACGCGTTTAACAGGCTGCTTAAAGCCTGTATGGGGCTGTTGGCAAAATGGCTGGGCAGTAGGTCCCTACAGAGGAATGCTGCATCATCTCTCCCTACTCTCCTGCATTCTGTCCAGACCTGTCTGTTTTTACAGCTCTGACAGCACGGTCATCCTGTTTCCCCTCCAATTTTCTGGCATCTCACCTGTGGCTAACGATGATACAAATATCCCTGGCCAGGATCACACATTTTTCTCCCAAGCTTAACACTATGTCCTCAGGTAGGCACCAGGGATTTATCTGCCTTTGAACTTTTTAAGACCTCTAGCAACTGTAATATTCACTCTTTCCAAGGTGACTGAATAAACTAGGCCCATCCAATTAGGTCATGACCTCTTCACTCTGCTACCATGGGAAGAAAGGTACAGGAGTCCGAAGGTGAGCCCTCAGCAGCACAAGGAGAGCTTCTTCTCCTCTGGCATCAGATTCTTGAATGAACAATGAACTATAGACACAATCTTATTTTGATCTTTTTCTTGCACTATTTTTATTTAATTTTATAAGGTGGTTCAGATAAATGTTTGCCCTGTGATTCTGCCGCAAAACAACAAATTGCATGACATGTCCATGACAATAAATTCTGATTCTGATTCTTTTTCACCCCTGCTTTCCTCACGAGTCCCTGCAACTTATCTCTCCCGAAAGGATTTATCCAGTTGCTGATTTGAAAGGAAATATCCTTTCACCGTGCTGTCAGGAGGTGGATTCAGATTAATCCTTGTAAGAAGAGATTTAAAAAATCTTTAATGTGGGTGCCAATTTTTTGTTGAAAGCCCTTCTCATCATTTCTGCAACTTAAGCAATATTGATTTACAATCCTTTTAAACTGTGTTTGGCAATAACTATCAAACAACTTAACAAGAGTAAATCACGTAAGTCTGCAGACACTGTGATTGAAGTAAAAACACAATGATGGCGAAACTCAGCAGATCCAACAGTGTACTTTATAAAGATACATAACCAAAGTTTCGGGCTTGAGCCCTTCATCAAGGTATGAACAAAGTGTAGGCAGGCATCCAAACTTTGTCATTAGCGTGATGAGGGGCTCACGCCCGAAACATTTATTATGTATCTTTATCTTTGCTGAAAAACCCAACCCCAACCCACCAATTTTCCCCTGCAGCCGCTGCAACCGTGTCTGCCTGTCCCGCATCGGACTTGTCAGCCACAAACGAGCCTGCAGCTGACGTGGACATTTACCCCTCCATAAATCTTCGTCCGCGAAGCCAAGCCAAAGAAGAGAAGGATAAAGTACACTGTTGGACCTGTAGTGTATCTCCAGAGTTGTGTTTTTAAACAACAATTTCCCTGAAGCAAAGAATGTTGAAGATCTGGTCAGTCAGTATTGTGCAAGAATCACATGTAGCAGACAAAGTTAAAAAAAACCTGTATCTATTTTGATATGTCAGTGAACGAGTGAGGGAACACTAACTGCCATCAATGTCATGGCTAGATAAGAAGATCTTTTTTGATTGGGTGCAAATGATCATGTAATTCTACTTCCAAGAGTAGGAAAGATCTCTCTGATTGTTTCCCAACCTATTGACGCAGTCAATAACTCGAGAGGCTGAGATTGAATCATTGATCTACAGGCTTTTATTCACAATGGACAAGGACCTGATCCTGTGCCGTGACCTGGGCTTTCTGGAGAGGGAGGGGGCCGAACCAGGTAATCAGGAATACAGCAGTTCAGCTGGTTACCACACCCACATCAGTAAGAGAGAATATGCATTAAAAAAATACCATCACTTTGGGAGCTAATAAACATTGTTGACAAGGAATATTATCAAACAAAATTTGACTCCAAGCCAAGTCAGGAAAAATAATCAAATATTTAGTCAGAGCATCAACCTTATAGGAGGCTCACTGGCTCTGACCTTCCAATCATTATGTGAGGCCTTGCCTCAAGAAGGCAGCCAACATCATAAAGGACCTTCTCTCACTGCGACCTTCAGGCCGCAGCTACAAAAGCTTGGAGACCAGACCTCTATATTCAGGAAGTTTCTTTCCAATAGCTATCAGGCTCTTGATCCCCTTATGTTACATCAATCGGAAATTGTGCCTACACCACAAAAGGACTGTCCGCACTACGTCTATCTTTTTTTGGACAATAACTGAATATTTATTATCCTTTCTTTGCCTTTATTGTCTCTTTTTAATTCAATTAAATATTCTATTCTATTTTTTTCAGCAAAATACTTGTTCAGCTGCAGCAAGTAAGAATTTCAGTGCATAGGTACTTTGTACAATAAGCTCATTATTACATTATCTCATAAGCTTCTTAAAGGAGAAGTGAGGGAAAGAAATAGAGATATTTGGGGAGGAAATTGGGATTGAATTGAAATGTGTGAAGATCGCGACTAGGCTAGACGCTAATACTGGAAGGATCGAGTGGTTCCAGGGATGAGGTAACAGACAGAGAAAGGGACAAGGAGTGGAGTGATTTGAAAACATGGATGAGCACTTTTAAACCAAGTGATTGCTTGACAGGAACTCAGAGTAAGTCACTAAACATTGAATTAGTGGAGAAAAGGATTTACTGCAATTATTTAATTTACCTCATGGAGGATAGGGATTTTATTGTACTTAATTAAGGCACTCACTTAGTTCTAAAGCATTTTGCACTTTTCAAAGGTCACGAAAGGAATATAAATGGAATTTCTTGTCTTTACTGCTTCCACAGATGTGAAGTATGCATACTTACTTTGATTTAAAAGCTTTGATCTAATTTGTCTTTCCAAAATAACTTCATATTCACTCTCACGTTGCATATTTATAACTCTCACTTTTAAAGCTGCAAACATGCCAAAGCACTGATTGTAGAATATGGAACAGTCATTGGGGTAATTTTTATCCTATATTAAAAGGTGGAAATCTTGAAGTAAGCAATGAGCAACTCACATCCTCCCTGACAAATCAATTTAGATGAACTAGGATCCAGCTATGGTTTTGCAGGGAGGTGTCATTGCCAAGAACTGATTGGAAGGCCATTTACACAAAACCTTTGGGGGCTAAAGGATATGTTCTTCACACCCAGAAATGCACTCCTATTTTTTTTTGTTGTGGAACCCTCCCTCACTGCCATGCATAGCAAAGGCAGCAGGCCAGCTCAAGATATTGCAGGAATAGGAGTAAACCATTCCGTGCAATGCTCACAAATTGGAGCAGCAATGCCTCATCTTCTATCTGGGTATTCTCCAACCAGATGCCATTAACATCAACCTCTCTAGCTTTCACTAATCCCCCACTCCCCCCCACTTCTTTCCCCAGCTCTGTCTCTCTCCCTTTTCCTTCTGTCTCCTTTCACATAGACAAAATCAATCCTCACCTTATCATATCCAATGAACACCTTTTGTTGGTCTGGACTCGTCTCCCAGCCAGCACTCTCTCTATTCTGACCTTTCCTGGTTTTTACCTATTCTTCGCTTATTCCTTGAAGAAGGGCTCAGGCCCGAAACGTCAGTAATGCATCTTTATCTCCGATGGATTAAGCAAGACTGGCTGAGTTCCTCCAACATTTCGGTGTGTTTTTACTAGGTCTTCTGGTCTGTTCCGCCATGTAATTAGACAAAGTTAAAATGGTTGCTGGAGTTTCTTGAACAAGGAACCGGCAGGCTGAATGATTATTCCGGTTACCGCAGCAAATAGTGCATTGAACTAGCAGGCAATCTGATTAAAATTAAAAAGGACGTGTGATTGGAATATAAATAGAAGGAAAAAAAGCACATAATTTGGAAAGAGAAAGAAAAACAACTCACATGCATCCAGATACATGTCTGATACTCTCATAAAAAATGCATTGACAAGAATATAAATAATTTGCTTAAAGACAGACCCAAAAGTGTGATTGAGAATCTTTGGTATGAAGTGGTACCTTGTGCTCTTACAGTGAAGGATTGAATAATAAGAAAAGCAAGGATTTTGTTTTTACCCTGTACAGCTAATTGCACAAATCCCTTTTGCTGCTTTCATGTACTTGCACCTATGTTTAGCATGCAACCAGCCAAAACAACATCTGGGGCTGCATGTAAATCAAATACTTTATTTCCATTTTGTATCCTAGAATATTTTTGTTAGTGTAATCTAAAGAATGATGTGAAAATAAAGTGAAATATTTCTTCTCCCACCTGGTGTGGCAATGTTTGCTTTCATTCCCTGTTGACAACCGAGTCCTTTTGACAAGAAATAGAACATTGCATTTCAACTGCTCAATCACCAGATGTAGGTGAGGCCTAAGTACTATATAAGAGGTGCAGAGAGTGTGGTGAAGGCTTTCCCCCATTGCTGTGAGGCAGTTCCATGATTTTCACCCACTGGTCATGGAGGAAGTCAATATATTTGGTGTCAGAAAAGAATGAAGCTTGGAGAGGAACGTGCCCATATTCTATGAAGAGGCAGATGTTTAGCTTTTCAGATGACTTAGAGGGATATAGAACATAAAACATAGAATATTACAGCACCGTCCAGGCCCTTCAGCCCACAATGTTGGCTGACCCATATGTACCTACAAGAAAAAAAGACTAAGCCCTCCCTACATAATTACCCTCTATTTTTTTTCATCCATGTCACTGTCTGAGAGACCCTATTGTTCCAGCCTCCACCACTACCACTACCCCTGGCAATGCATTCCAGGCACTATCAATTCTCTGTGTAAAACCGTATCCCTGATGTCTCCCCAAACCTCCCTCCCTTCACTTTGTATAACCCTCTGGTGTACCTTACTCTCACTCTGTTAAAAAGGTGCAGGCTGTCCACCTTATCTCTGCTTCTCAAAATCTCGTTGCAAAGAGAAAAGCCCTAGTCCTAGCTCTGCTAACCTTGCTTCATAAGACATCCAGGCGACATCCTGGTAAATCTCCTCTGCACCCTCTCCGTAGCTTCCACATCCTTCCTTCCAGCAATGAACACAATATTCTAAATGTGGTCTCAGCAAAGATTTATAGAGCTGCAAGCTCATGACTCCTGAGCTCAATCCCCCAACTACTGAAGCACAGTTTACCATTGGACATGAACTGAATACAGGCAAATTGGACAATTTTGGGGAGACAACCTGGTTGGCAAGGACATATTGGGCTGAAGGCCCTATTTCTGTGCTGTAAATCTGGAACAATCTCTCAGATTTTAGATGAGAAGTCATGGTGCATTGCTGCAGTAATAAATCTACACACTCCCAGTAAAGGGTGCGCATGACAGAGGGTGTGAGTGCGTAAGATGGTGGACTGCTTTATTTGGGATAGTTATAGACCCATACAGGCCAAAAGACACTCAAGAACTACAGATGCTGGAATCCTGCACAAGCCAGGAGGAACTCAGCAGATCAGGCAGCTTCCGTGGAAAGAAATGGGTCAGGGTCTTTTCTTGAGATTAAGGTGAGGAGGTGAGGTAGCAAGCAGTAAAAAAGGGGTGGGGAGGAGACAGGCTGGGGAGGGACCAAGTGATGAAAGGATACTGAACAAATGAAGGTGGAGAGACAGGAGAGGGTAAAGGCAGATGTGGGGGGGGGGAGGGGAAGATTTGAGAGAACAGTGGGAACAGGAGCATGTAGATGTCAAATGAAAACAGTGGAACTGGATGGCGGTAGGTGTTACCTAATCTGGAAGATTCAGTGTTCACGCCATTAGGTTTTTTCTGGCAGAATATGATATGTCGCTCCTCAAATTTACATTTGGACTCACTTTAGCAAAGGGTGAGGCTGAGGACATGTGGGAATGGTGAGAAGAATTGAAATGCCAGGCAAGCCGGAGGTCCAACTTGAACCAAAGGTCAGAAACGGGGCCCTTGGTCCACAATGACCAATAGGCACATATTATTTCATTCTCTCTAGATTCCCGTTAACTCCTCGTGGATTCTGACGCTTAATGACACACTAAAGCTGATTAACCTGCACATCCTCGAGAGGACTAGAGCACCCAAGGGAAAGGCAGCCACAGTCAGGATTGAACCCAGGTCTCTTGAGCTTTAGGCAACAGTCCTGCAAGCTGTGTTGGGGTGTTGCCCTTGAAGCTGCAAGAGTGTTATTAAAGCTACACGTTCCAGACATTTATTCCATTAGTTTCCTGACAAGTAGCTTGTAAATAGTTGCAATAGCTTCAGAGAGACTTTAGCTGTGGTTTAAAGTGAATAGGATTTTTGCTCCTGAGCTGAAACGTCCCACACCGGTGATTTGGACATATTAGGAGAATGGGGAGAGAAGTTACAAATGAAATTGAATGACAGAAAGTGTACGGTCCCACACTTTGTTAGAAAACATAAGCTGGTGGTCTATTTTTTAAATGGGGAGAAAATTGAAAATACCCAGATGGAAAGGGATATGGGAGTCCTTGAGCTGGATAACCTGGAGTTGATGGTGAAGGGGACAATTATAATGCTGGCATTCATTTCAAGAGGAAAAGAATCTAAGAGCAGGGAAGTCATGTTGAGGCTTTATAAGGCACTAGTGAGACCTCATTTGGAGTATTGTGAGCAGATTTGGGCTCCAAATTTATGCTGATGTTGGAGAGGGTTCAAAGGTGGTTCTCTAGCATAATTCTGGGAATGAAAGGGTTATCATATGAGGAGCATTTGATGTGTATTCATTAGAATTTAGGAGAATGAGGGGGAATTCATTGAAACATGTTGACGGTTAGCACAATGCAGCAGCAAATAGGATCAACGTTCGATTCCTGCGCTGACCGTAAGGAGTTTGAACGTTCTCCCCTTATCTGAGTGGGTTTTCCTGCCACTGTTCAAAATATACTGGGGGCTATAAGTCAATTGGCTGCAATTGAGCAGCACGGCTTGTGGGCCTGAAAGGGCCTGTTACCGTCCTGTATGTCTAAATTTAAAAAAAATAAATTTAAATCTTGAAAGATGTGGACAGGTAGTTCCATGGTGGAAGAGTCCAGGACAAGGGGGCACAACTTCATGAGTGAAGGGCATTCACTTGGAAAAGAAAGGCGGAGGAATTTTTTCATTCAGAAGTTAATAAAATTCTGAAATTTGTTGCAACAGCCAGTTGTGGAGGTCAGGTCATGGAGTGGAGCAAGGACTTGGGCCATTGTAATATCTAGACTGTCACGGGAAGTGGAGGAGCTCCAGACTCGGGAGAACTGTGAGTCTACTTAAAAAGGGAGCGGACGACAATTTTAGGGTTAAAAAGAATGGTGATGGGTGAGAGTGAGTAGTACAGATAAGGGGCAGTGACAAATAAAAAGAGGGAAAGCTCAAGCGGAGCAGTCAACGTAGAGCAGCCAGTGGGTGTGGGTGGCTCTGGGTTGGAGTGGAACTTCAAGGCTTTGGCGAGCAGTGCTGAGGCCGAGCTTGGTTCCAGTAAGGTAAGGCCAAGTAAGGTCTTTGTATGTAAACTAAAATAGATAATGGAGACAGCAGCCAGGGCAGTGGAATACTCCAAATGCAGCATGTGGGAAATTAATACAATTGTCCCTGATGGCTACACCTGCAAGAGGTGCATCCAGCTACAGTTTTTGGGAGACCAAGTTAGGGAACTGGAGCTGGAGGTAGATGAACTCCGGATCATTCAGGAGGCAGAGGCAGTGAAAGAGAGGAGCTTCAAGGGGACACACTTGAAAAGTCAGGAGGCAGGAAGCTGGGTGACTGTTGGGAGCGGGAAGGGGAATAGGCAGGCAGAGCATATTACCCCTCAACAATAAGTATACTGTTTTGGATATCATTGGGGGGGCGGGTGAACAATCTGTCAGGGACACGTAGTGGTCACATCTCTGGCACAGAGACTGGCCCCTCGGTTAAGAAGGGAAGGGGATAGAAGAGCTATGGCGATTGAGGACTCATTGGTTAGGTGAACAGATAGGAGGTTCTGTGAACAAGATTGAGGCTTTAAGATGGTATGTTACCTCCCTGGTGCCAGGATCATGGACATCTCTGATCGAGTTCACTTCATTCTGGAGGGGGAGGGGGAGCAGCCAAATGTCATGGTCCACATAGAAACGAATAACGAGTAGTGATGAGGTCCTGAAGAGGGAATATAAGGAGTTAGGAAAGGAGATAAAAAGCAGGACCTCAAGTATGGTAACGTTGGCATTACTGCTTGTGCTTTGCACCAGAGAGGGTAGGAATAGGGAGTTGTGGCAGATGAATGCGTAGCTAAAGAGTTGGTGCAGGGGACAGAGGTTCAGGTTTGTGGATCTTTGGGATCTCCTCTGGGGAAGGTCTAACCTATACAAAAGGACAGGTTGATCCTGAACTGGAGGGGGGGACCATATCCTGCCAGGTAGGTTTGCTAGAGCTGTTGGGGAGGGTTTAAATTAGTTTGGCAGGGTGTGGAAATCAGAATGTGAGTGCAGAGAATAGGGCAGAAGATCAAAAGCACAATTCCACGTGTTCTAAGTTTGTGAGGAAGGACAGGCTCACATAAATGCAGTCAGAGGGTTTGAAATCCATCTATTTCAATGTTAGGAGTATTAGGAATAAAGGGGATGGAATTAGAACATCAATCAGTACATGGAACTATTATATTGTGGCCATTGCAGAGACTTGGCTGGAGCAAGGTCAGGATTGACTGATGCAGGAACCGGGGTTTAGATGTTTTAAAAGGATCAGGATGGGAGATAAGAGGGGGAGGAGCATACTGTTCATGGATAGTTTCACAGCTATAGAAAGGGAGGATGCTGCAGAAGGAGTGTCTATGAGATGGTGTGGATGGAAGTCAGAAATAGGAAGGGAGAAATCACTGTACTAGGAGTAGTCTATAGGGCCTCAAATCACCGTTGGGACATGGAGAAGAAGATAAGCAGGCAGATTTTGACATAGTGCAGGATATACAAGTTTGTTGCTTTGGGAGGCTTCAACTTCCCTAATATTGACTGGTACTTCCTGACTGCAAGAGGAATAGATGGGTCGGAATTTGTCAAGTGTGTTCAAGGATTCCTGACACAGTGTTTACAAGCCCACAAGAGAAGAGGTGTATTAGATCTAATTCTGTGAAATGAGCCTGGTCAGGTGGCTATTGATAAGGATAAAAGCAGACAAAATGGGGAAGAGTTTAATTGGGGAAGGGCTGATTACAGTAGGATGAGGGAGGAACAAGAGTAAATTGGAAACAGATGTTCAAAGGAGTAAGTACAGAACGAATGTGGAGGAAGTTTAGGGACCAATTTTGTTGGGATCAGGATAGGTTTGGCCCACTTGGACAGGGAAAATTATGATAGGAAAATGGAACTTTGGTTGATGAACTAGGTGAGGCAGCTGGTCAAAAGGAAGAAGGAAGCATACGTTAGGTATCAGAAGTAGGAAACAGGAAGTGCTCATGAGAAGTATATGTTAGCTAGGAAGGAACTTATGAAAGGACATAGGAGAGCTTAAAGGGAGCATGAGAAGGCCTTTGCATGAACAATTAAAGAGAACCCTCAGGCATTCTATTGCATATGTGAAAAACAGAAAGATGATGAGAATGAAGGTGGGGTCGTTAAAGGATAAAGGAGGCAACATGTGCCTGGAGGCAGAGGTGGTGGGGTAAATTTGCTTTAGTCTTCATGAGAGAAAAGGTCCTGGATCGGGGTGAGAACAGAATAGAGCAGGCGTGTGTGCTGGACAGTGTTGAGATTCAGGAAGATGAATTTTTTTACAATTTTTTAAAAAATTGTTTCATCACAAAACAGGCCACTTCAGCCCACGAGTCCTTGCCGCCCAATCAACACCCAATAAACCTACACCCCCGGTACGTTTCGAATGGTGGGAGGAAACCAGAGCCCCTGAGGAAAACCCACGCAGAAACAGGGAGAATGTACAAACTCCTTATAGACAACACAGAATTTGAACCCCAGTTCCGATCTAAGATGGTCTAAGGTGTAACAGCGTTGTTCTAACCACTATGACAACCCTGCTGCCCCATGGAGGAGGTATTGAAGGAAATTGATGAGGGTAGTGCAGTAGATGTGGTCTTTATGGATTTTCATAAGGCATTTGACAAGATCTCCCATGAGAGATTTGTTCCGAAAGTCATAAGGCAAGGGATCCATGAAAACGTGGGTGTGTGGATAAAAAAATTGGCTTGCATGTAGAAAGCAGTGAGTTGTAGTGAAAAATACTGCCTGGAGGTCGGTGACTAGTGGAGTTCTGCACGGATCAGTTCTGGGACCCCTGCTCTTTGCGATCTTTATAAATGACCTAGCTGAAGAGGCAGAGGATGAGTCATTAAGTTTGGAAATGATACGATGGATGGAGATGTTATATATGCACAGTTGGGCAGAAAAGTGGCAGATGCAGTTCAATCTTGATCAATGTGAGGTGATGCATTTTGGAAGGACAAACTAGCAAACTAGAAGGCTGAATACTTAAGAGTGTGGATGAACAGAGGGACCTTGGGCTCCAAATCTATACATCCATCAAGGTCACCACACAGGTTGATATAATAGTTAAGAAGGCCAGTGAGATGCTAGGCTTCATTAAAAGGGGGAGGTCATGTTGCAACTCTACAAATCTCTGGTGAGACCACACTTAAGAGTATTATGTTTAGTTCTGGTCACTTCATTATAGGAAGAATGTGGAAGGCATGGAGATGGTGCAGAAGAGATTTACCAGGATGTTGCCTGGATTGGAAAATAAATCTTATGAGGCAAGGTTGGGCAGAGCTGGAACTTTTCTCTTTGGAGGATAGAAAAATGAAACTTGATAGAGGTTTACAAGATTATGACAGGCTTAGATAGGGTGTACAGCCAGCAGCTTTTTCACAGGGCAGGAATAGCAAACACCATTTTGTATGTACAAAATGAAGGGAGGGAAGTTTAGGCAAGACGTCAGGGTAACTCAGAGTTGTGGATGCCTGGGATGCCCTGCCAGGGATAGTGGTGGAGGCTGAAACATTAAGAGCATTGAAAAGACTGTTAGACAGGCACATGGATGCAAGGAAAATAGATTATGGGACAGGGAGGATTTAGAATTTTTTAATGGATATATGGGTTGGCATAACATTGATTGCTGAAGGGCTTGTACTGAGCAGTAGCGTTCTATGTTAAATAGTAAATCTAGGCTGACGCTCCAATTATATGTTGGAATTCTCTTCAGATCAGATACTTAAAAGTGAGGTTTTGTGCACTCCAACTTGCAAGTGGTATTTTGAAAGATCAGGCGATTTACCCCAGTGAACATGCTCATACTCATCTCTCAAAAAAGCATTTTTATGATAGATTATGTATTTGAAGTTACATTTCTATGAGCAAGGGTTTATTGTTCACAGAGTGCTGATGTATTTTCTGTACCATGACAGAGCCTGCATTTCAAAGCTAGACTGCAATGCTTGGAGGCATTCCAAAGATGATTGTGTAAAGCAGGCCTTTCTTTCATTGAGAGATGAATCGCTCAGTGCAAAACATTTAATCTTTGCTATGTTCTGGTGTTTGATGCATTTATGTGGCTGGTTCAGTGGGCTTTTGGCTAATGGTGATCCCCCCCAGGATCTTGATACCATGGTCTAAGGTGAAACTGACCAATAGTTGGAGCAACAGCTTTCCAGTAGTAATCTTCAAGCATCGTTATTTCTCTCAGAGAGTAGGCCAAGGCTGAGGAGCAGAATTAGATATTAATTTCCTTGCTATTGTGCTTTCATATCCAAGACTCTCATATTCATGAAACAATATTTATTTAGTTATATGTATGAATACTTGTCCTGCATACATATGGTTTGTCTGTATGTTTGTTATGTCCGGTTGTGTGTCTGTGTATTTTGCACCAAGGACTGGAGAACGCTGTTTCATTGGGATGTACTTGTGCAATCTACATGCAAGGGATGAACAGATTGAGGAGGGAGTGTAGATCAAGTACCAACTGGACGGCTCTCTCTTTGACCTTTACTGCTTGAACACACACACCAAGTGCCTCTACACCACACATGTCAAACTCTGGCCCACGGGCCAAATTTGGCCCGCGATATAATTATATTTGGCCCGCAAGATCCTTTCGAAAATGTATTAGAGGTGGCCCGCCCTGCAGCGAGAGCCGATGCTGTTTTTTGGTAATGTCACCCCCACCATCCTCCCCCTTCATTGCACATCCTTCCCCATTGTAACACGAGAAATTGTAACGAGAAGTCTGTCGATGTCATCAGCCGGCAAGCCAGTTGGAAGGCTCCCCGCACAACCAGTCACTTCTCCCACCTGTCGAGCGGTGCGGCGGATTGGCGAGTGCCTGTGATTTCCTGTCGGCGCGACGGGCATGGCAGGCTGCGCATGGCCCCCGGGCTGCGCGAGCCCCGTGCGACTGGCACCGGACGGCCTTCCACAGTGCGAGCGCACTTCTCCCGGTCGCCACGGCCTTCAGTGCTTGCACCCGCGCGGACTCCAGGGACGGCTGGTTCGGCCCTGCACGTGAAGAGAGAGATGGTGGCTGTCCGCAAAGGCTGATCGGCAGCATGTTGGGCCTGAGTGGGTGGGTAAGCAGGGGTGGGCAGAGGGTGTAGGTGAAGAGTAATGGGCAGGGGAAGTTATGGTGGTGCGAGGGGCAATTAGAGGGAGGGATGAGTAGAAGGAGGGGTGGATAGGTAAAAGGGGAGGGGCAGGGCGAGTAGGGGAGGGGTGATTAGAGGGTGAGAGACGAGTAGAGGGAGGAACAGGTTGAGGGGAGAGGCAGTAGAGGGGCGTGTATAGAATGGGGTGGGTAGAGGCAGAGTGAGTGGAGTGAGGGGTGAGTCGAGGTTGGGTAAAGGACTGGTCAGGTAGAGGGATGGTGGGTCGAGGGTGAATAGAGGCCTAGAGCCTGAGGAGTGAGCATGAAATGCCGAGTCCTGATGCAGGCCAAAACGGACACAGCCTGTGAATGCTGACTACATCTCCACAGGGACCAAATAGGTTTCCCTCAGGTCAAGCAAAGGGTGAACTTGAGCTACCTACTCCTGACCTGTAACATTATCCTCCTAAAGTTATATCCTAAAGTTTAACATTACATATGTTGAAAGAAGAGAAAACATGCAGATGTTGTTCAAAATTTTCAATAAATATTTAGTTCGGCCCTCGACTTAGTCCAAGTTTTTAATTTTGGCCCTCTGTGAATTTGAGTTTGACACCCCTGCTCTACACAGTCATTCAAGAAACACTTTTAGCTGATGACTGTGCGCTCTTGGCGCACAAAGACAATAATCTACAGTTAATGCTAGACAAATTCTCAGATGCTGCTATGCTGTTTGGCCTAGCCATCAACCTGAACAAAACTGAAGTGCTCCATCAGTCCGTTGCAAACACCAACACCAAAGAACGAAAAATCACTGTTGACGACACCCAGCTGGCAAAGGTAAACAGCTTCAAATACTTGGGAGCACCATCTCGAGTGATGGATCTTTGGACAAAGAAATTGACTCCAGGATCAGCAAGACCAGCCGGGATCTGGGGAGGCTGCGTACCAGAGTGCTCAATCAACACAACAACCGCATCTCCATAAAGTTGAAGGTTTACACACCTGTGGCCATCCCTTCTCTCCTATATGGATGTGAGACCTAGACTCTGTACCAACGTCACATCAAACAACTGGAGAAATTCCACATGCACGCCCTCCATTCCATCCTTGGTATTCATTGGCAAGACCGTGTCTCCAACCTGGAGGTCTTGAGTTGCATGAAATCCACCAGCATTGCGTTCCTGATCATCAGACCCAAGATGCGATGGGTGGGACATGTCATCAGAATGGTTGACCACCATATGTCTCGTCAGCTGCTCTATCGTGAACTGAAGACCGGAGGCTATCCACGCAAGCGCTATAAAGAAGCTGTGAAGGAAACCCTCTGCTACTGTGGCATCCAGCCAAGAAAACTAGAAGCTGCGCTGCTGACAGATCCCGTTGGCGAGCCCTGTGCGATGAAACCTACACCAGTTTTGAAGACAGACGCTGCCAAAAACTGATGGAAAACTGTGAATGGTGTCACAAAGCAACAACCACAATTATTACAAAAAAGGACTTCCAGTGCCTCCATTGTGCTGGACTCTGCACTTCCAGACTGGGACTGTAAAATCACCTTCATGTCCACAGATGAAATGCACAACGACGTGTCTTCTTCAAACCGAAGAACTACCAATATAATATACTTGCGCAATCAAATGACAATAGACTTGACTTGACTCTGTATCTTTTAACCTTTTCTCAACTTCGAATCCAGCACCATCTGAAAAGAGTTTGTACATTCTCGCCTTGTCCATGTGTGTTTCCTCTGGCTGCTGCAGTTTCCTTCCACTCTCTAAAAGCACACAGGCTTGGTAGTTTAATTGAGTGTAATTTTGTGGTAAAGGCTTCATGGGCTGGAAGGGCCTTCTACTAAATTGTGTCATTAAAATTTCAAAAAAGTAGAGTGGAATAATTCTGATCTGCAAGAACTCCTTGGGGGTTACTGTTGCTGTAAGATGCAAAACTGTTAAGGACCCCCTTTCGACTCCTATTAGGAAAAAGATACGGGTCTATCAGAGCTCGCACCATCAGGCTGAGAAATAGCTTCTTCCCACCAGCAGTATGAATGATCAACTACTAATGAACTTCTCACACTGACCTAGACCTTACCACTTATTAAACAATATTTATTTTTATATAGGAATAATTTGTTCTGCATATGTATTGCTCATCTGTTATGACTGGTTATGTTTAATACCGCGGACGGGAGAACACTGTATCGTTGGGTATTTCTTGTGCATTTGGCGCCTCACAGTTCGGCGGGCAGCAATCTCCTTTGAAGAAGACCGCAGAGCCCACCTCACTGACAAAAGACAAAGGAGGAAAAACCCAACACCCAACCCCAACCAACAAGTTTTTCCCTGCAACCGCTGCAACCGTGTCTGCCTGTCCCGCATCGGACTTGTCAGCCACAAACGAGCCTGCAGCTGACGTGGACATTTACCCCTCCATAAATCTTCGTCCGCGAAGCCAAGCCAAAGATACCAAAGAAGGATGAGAAATAAACTTGAGGATATCAGAAATCTAGAAGACATCAAAGAAAAGTCCATTACTCAAGCGCAGAAGGAGAGAGAGAACCATGGGTTTTGTAACCTGGAGTAAAGTAACAGGGAAATTGCTTAAATCCATTGTCAAGGACATGGTAATGAAACGGAAAATCACAGTACCAACATACAGACTGATGAAGGGGCTATTATGTTTGATAAATCCACTAGGGTGTTGAGAGTATAGGTAACAGAAAAATACATGAAATTTTGGAAGTTATTTTATGAAGTGCCAAAAAAGAGATTGATACTAAAGATCAAGATTTATGATTTTGAAAATTGGAGGCTAAAAAGTAGAGCAAAGATATAAGCCAGTTTTTTTTAGGTTGGCCAGCTGTCATGAGGGGATTGAATCTTAGGTTCAACAATTAGATCTAAGTATTTTCAATCTGCATCGATAACAAGTTTAAAAACGCAACTGAAAAATTAAAAAAGCTGCAGATATTGATAATGTTAAAAATTAAAATAAATGGAAAATTCTGGAAATAGCAAGTCAGCTTCATCTGTGGGAAGAGATAGAGTGAAAACATTTCACGTCCATTCATCGAAGCGGAAGTGGAGAAAAGAAGACATAAAATACCACAGATGATGGAATCTGGAGCACAGTAAAACACTGGAGGAACTCATTGGGTTGAGGTTTATCTGTGTGGAGAGAGGAAATGGTGACATTCGAATCAGGGCTGAGAGGAAAGAGGGATGATCTGCAGTATAAAGAGAGTGTTGAGACAGGGACCAGTAGATGATACATTCACTGAGGAACATGAAGGATAATGGGTCGATGCAAGTTAGGTGGGAAGAATATAGGTGGAGTTGGGAGACAGAAGCGGGGCGGGGTGGGGGGGTGGTTGATGGACAAAAGCAGGCAGGCAAAGAAAAGGCAAATGGGGAGGGTTAATGTGAAGACAATTTCTGGAGAGTGATGTGGGGATTCAATAGCTAGCAGTGCATGATTCTGATGGAAGGATGGTACTCGATTATGAGTGGAGAAACGAAGGACAAATGGAAATAGATGGGAGAGCATGTCTGGTAAGTGAGGTGTGTGGGTTGAGGTTGAATATAACCCTGGGGGAGGGAGTGAGGAGAATTAAAACATGATGGGGGTGGCTGGAGGGAAGGATGTAAAAGGGGACAAAATCAGGAGGACTGAAAGAGTCAGACAGAGAGAAGGGAAAACAGGAGGTAAGGATTTCCTGAAATTGGATAATTCACTGTTCAAAGAATTGTATGGTAGACTACCATAGAACCATATATCACCACAGCACACAACCAGGCACTTCTAGCCTGTACCAAACTATTTTATTGCCTTGTCCTACTGAGCTGGAGGGGTAAATGTCCATATGGTCCATCAGACTATATCTCTCCCTACTCCTCCTATCCATGTACATATCCAATTTTTCTTAAATGTTAAAATTGAACCTGTGTAGCATCTGCCAACCAAATAAATGCACATTACTCTCAAATGTCTTTAATCACGCAATCCACCCTCTTTTATGTCATTTCCAGTTCAGAAGCCGGAAATCAGAAGTGATGTCACGACACAACCGTGAAGCATCCCAACAGTATGTGTTTTTGCCCCGAGACTTTGGAGGGCCTACGCCATCTTCTTAGGTGAGTACACTGTGGCAATTTGGCCCATCTTGGGCCGCAACCGATCAGCCTGCTCCACCCCTCCCCCCACCCAGAATCGCCGTTAAAACATGCACATGTAGTAGACTTGGGAAGGCAACCTCTGGGCCATAGGTAAGGATACGGCACAGGTATGATAAGTCCAAGTGTGCGGGCTATAAACGGTCCACCATGAATAAGTCCATTCTATGACCAATGTCCAATGTGAACACTATGCCGTCATGCCGAAAAACCATCCTTCATAGTGAAGTGCTCTGTCCTTGCCAACAGACAAATACATGCTATGCCGAACATAGGTCCTCAGGAATGTGAAAAGGCAGATCACCATGGTGTCTCATCAGAGCAGGGTTTCGTTCAGCCACCCAGTCTCAAAGCCTCTGCAGAACATTAAACTTATCATATTCTACATCTGGTCGGTTGAAGTGCAGATCACCTGGGACAGTCAGAGGGGTTCCATAAGCCATTTCCACTGATGAAGTGGGCAAATCTTCCTTCGGCGTAGTCCTTATCCCTAGGACCCAAGGCAAACTATCCATCCAATTGGGGCCCAATGATTCTGTCTTTCAAAGCGGAAATAAAGTGTCTATGGAAGCGTTCAACCAACCCGTTTGGCTGTGGGTGATAGGCAGCGATATGATGTAATTGGCTGCCACAGAAATCCGCCAAACCGATCTATAAAGATGATGTAAACTAGGCCCCACAATCTGACTTGATATAGGTAGGAACCCCAAATCTCGCCACCCAGTGGTTGAGGAATGCCTGGGCACAGGTTTCGGCGTCACTGGTTGGGGGTGGAATGGCTTCCAGCCATCGCATAAGACAGATGATCACAGTGAGTAGACACCTCATGTCTCTGCTTACTGGTAGAGGACCAATGAGGTCGACGTGCACGTGATCAAACCGGCGGTCCATGAGAGAAATGTTTTGCACCGGGGCCTTTGTATGTCTATGAATTTTGGACTGTTGACAGGCACACAGGATTTGGCCCACAGTGGACATCCCTTCTCAGCCCATGCCAAAAAAATCTCGAGGACATGAGGCACACCATGGCTCTATCAGAAGGTTAAGAAACACTATGGATGGAGTCAAAAAGGCGCAGTCGCCAGGATAGTGGGAGAATGGGGCAGGGTAGACTGGTGGAAATAATAATGTGGGGCCCTGTAGGTGTGGTTGAAATATTTATTACTTTCGACCCTGTGATTACAGTCCAGTAACTCTACACATCCTGATCCGCCAACTGGTCTTCGGGCAATTTCGCTTCATCGAGACCACCACTATGTGTACAGATGGAGGGTCAGGACAATGCGCCAGCCACAAAGTTTGTCTTCCCTGCCAAATGCCGAATGCCCATGTTGAATTCTGAGATAAGAGATAAGTGCTGCTGTTGTCTGGTGGTTCATGGATCGGAAATCTTCTTAATGGCCTATGGTCCGTAGAGGCCGTAAACAGCTTGGCCTCCAGTGTATATCGGAAATGCCTCACCGCTAGATAAAGGGCCAACAGTTCCCAACCAACTACACTATATTTCAGTTTAAGCAGCCTGAGGTGCTTACTAAAAAAGGCTAGAGGATGCCAATGACCTTGAACAAACTGTTCCAACCCAGCACCGACTGCCCTATCAGAGGTATCCGCAGTGAGCACCAATGGAGCCGAAGTATCAGGATGCGACAGCGATGCAGCTTCTGCGAGTGGAGCCTTGGCCACCTTAAATGCAGAGTCAGCTTCTGGGGTCTAATGAATGTCCTTAGGCCTGTCCTGGAGCAACGCCAACAGAGGCCACAATATGTAAGCAGTGGCCAGAACTAAACAGTGATAAAACTTCACTATACCCAGAAATTCCTGAAGCCCTTTAGCCATGTTGGAAGCGTTGGATGATGTCAACCTTCTGCGAAAGGGGCTTCGCCCCCTCAGGTGTTATATGATGTCCCAGGAATTCAATGGCGGTGAGGCCAAATTGACACTTTCAAGGCATCACAAAAACTGGTGGCCAAAAGTGATGGAAACTTAGCCAATAGGGCAGTGTATTCATTTGAGTCTAGACCGTGCACTCCGAGAGGCAAAGGAACGATTCCAGAACACCAGGGGGTACGTCTGGCTGACCACATTTCACATCCACCAACAGCTCATGCTCTGAGGAAGTCCGCTCCAAGGATGGCCTGACCCACTGTAGCAATCACACATTTCCAACGGAAAGTCGCACCTCCCACATGGATGGTAACCTGACGTGTGGCGAAAGTGCTGATGGATGCTCCGTTGGCCGCCTGCAGTGGGGTCCCCTTGGGCCTGTGCGTTTTCTTGAAGAATGAGGACAGCACTTGTGCCAATCGGAAATTCTCTCCGGTCAAGGCAATCGCACAAGTACAGAAGGCCAGTTTGAGCGTCAGCCGCTGAGGCCACTAATGACAGCCGGCCATGTCATTTCCTGTCAGGTCTCCCAGCCTGTTGGTTGGTTAAGTACATGGAGGCATGAACCCTCAAGCATTTCTTCCCCAACTGCGGTGTTAGAAACACCAGTCTCTTCTTTTATCAGGATGGTCAGTCCTCTTTGGTTGCGCTGCCACCACAGGAGGTGCACAAGGTTCTGGAGGCGCACAGCATACTGGAACTGAAAGACCACCTGTTGAATATATTGGCTGAATGTGCCTCCTGAGCGACTGCATATAGGTCACTAAAGTTCATTCCGGCAATGGCAGAGGAGACATGTACCGGGAGTTTGGACAGAAAGAGTGTCTCAAACAGGAAACAGTCAGTGTGACCATTAACTGAGCATAATCATTTCCATCATAAAGTCCAAGGGGCTCCTGTCACCCAACCCCTGCATATTCAGGACCCAAATACCATGCTTGTGCTTGCTGAGCTCCAGCGTGTCCAGTAAAAATTGACAGAACTGCATATATTTCTGGTCCACGGTTAAGTTGTCAAGATACCGGCTCACCTTCGCAGCCATAACTGAATCCAGGATATTAACCACATGCCAAAATTTGGTATCTTCGGAGAAAATGCCTCTCAGGTTAAAATGAGCTTCAGCTAGCTGAAGCCAAACCCTTGGCTGGCGAGCCCAAAAGGGTGGGAGATGAAACCTCTACAGCATTAATAGCAGCCGCAGTTGAAGCTGATGCAGCATCCTGCATAGCTACCAAATTGTTGAAAAGATTCCAATGTCGTTGGAACCTATCAGGGTCACCAATGTAGCGACTGCCAAAACAGCGCTGCCAAATAAATGCACGCTACTCTCAACCGTCATTAGAAAGACTTTAATCACGCGATCTGCCCTCTTTTACATCACTTCCGGTTTGGAAACCCGGAACAAGAATAACATCACAGTGCGTCTGCAAAGTATCCTGACAGCTCGTGTTTCTGCCCCAAGACTTTGGAGGGCCCATGAGACTTTCTCACGTGAGTACACCACAGCGATTCAGCCCACTCCGGGCCGCGACCACTCGGCCCACTGCACCTGCATTTACCAATACAGCTGGCAGCTCATTCCACACCCCACCTCTCTCTGCATGAAGTTCCACCTAATATTCACTTTAATCCATTCCCCTTTCACCCTCAACTACGTCCTTTAGTTTTTATCTCACTGAACCTCAGTGGAAAAAACCTCTTTCTACTCCTATCATTTGTACACTCCCACCAAATCTCCCCTCATTCTTCTGCACTCCAGGGAGTAAAGTCTTAACCCATTTAACTTTTCCCTGCAACTCAGTTCCAGAGGTCCCAGCAACATCCTAGTAAAACTTCTCTGCCCTCTTTTAATCCTATTGATAGCCTTCCTGTTGTTAGACGACAATAATTGCACAGAATATTCCAAATTTGGCCTAGCCAATGTTTTATACAACTTGAGCATAACATCCAATTCCTAAACTCAATACTTTGATTGATGAAGGCCAACATGACTCAAGCTCTCTTTACAAACCCATCCACCTGTGTTTCCCCATTCAGGGAATTATGTATCTGAATTCCAGGATCCCTCTGTTCTACTGCGTTCTTCAGTACCCTTCCCTTTACAGTGCATGTCCTACTTTGATTTGTCTTCTAAAATGAAGCTTCTCACTTTTGCCTGTGTTAAGGACCATCTGCCATTTTGCGGCTCACGTCCAATGGTGAGATCTAAACTTACAATTTTTCGATTTAAAGATAAGGCAGCTCCATTAATGTGAGGCAATAATGAAATGGGCTCACTGATAATAAGGGACAATTTTTATTTTAATGGTACAGCACAGTGGAAGGCCCTTCTGTCCCAGGAAATCCATGCCATCCATTTACACCCAATTAGCCTACCATTCCCATACTTTTTTTTGAGTGTGGGAGGAAACTGGAGCACCCAGAGGAAAAGTACGAAGGTCACGGGGGAGATAGTACAAACTCCTTACGGACAGAGGAGGACTCGAACCTAACCACTACACTAATGTGCCACCTACCTCCATCACTCCAAATTAACTGTGATTAACCACAGTGCAAAATTTTTATGTAGATCAATTGTCCATAGGTACAAAGGAATGGTGACAATGGCTGCTCCCTTTAACATAGTGAAGACAAGGGCAGATTAATGTAAACAGTTCAGTAAAGCACAGGTAGAAAACGTTGTCCTACTTGACTTCCCTCTTCAGAAACATCCGATACTGTAACTTGCTCTCTTCCAAACTGTGCTCTTCTGATTCCTCTAGATCATTTCACCTTCATTTTAACTTAACCTTCAAACACATGCTGGTTCTATTGGGACTCCAACTTCTGTGTTGTTCCAAGGTCAGCTTTGAAGTAAGCAGCTATTTCAGTTCCACCAGGCTTTCTTGCTGTGCACAAAAGGAACCTCTGTATTACAAGAAAAACAAGTTCAACTACATTCATTTGGCTATGATGCTCTTGATGATCAAATTCCATATGATAACACTACCATGGAGTTGGGTAACATTCTACCTGAGCACACAAAACATAGATCATTTGTAAGATATCTCCTGTTGAACTGAAAGCCAAGGAACAAGATGACATAACAGGCCTTTTTTTTCCACTCACATACCATACACCTAAAGTAATCCCTATGCCATAGGTGCTCTGTGATTAGTAAGGGATTACAAAAGGTGATATGTGGGTGGAAAGAAAAGGTTTGAAAACCTCTTCAGAAGTCCGAAAATACAAACTGCTCGGAGAATGGGTGAGTCTAGATTTTCAGAATTTCCGGATTCTCAGGCAGTATCTTTCAATTCAAATTTAAGGAGGAACAAAGAAGAAATGAAAGCTAAATCTTGATAGTTTATTAATTAGGAAATACAGCATGCTTCATTTCTCAAAGCAGTTTTAAAGAACAATAAAGTGGTCGCTTGTTGTCTCTGAGCATCTGTGATACTTATGCATGCACATCTGCGCACAAAGGTCTGCTCAATTAAAAAAAGGTTTGAGTGTTTTCTAAAAGTCCAGATTATCCGATGGTCCAGATTTCTGGCATCCAGATTTTGACTTCTCGTGTAAGATATAACACTTCCCCTTAACACCTCCTATCTCTTCATCATGGATATCAGCACCTCGGAATAGGGGTGAACTATTTTCTATTTTATCCATTATTCATTGGACTATTCAGTCAAATTATTCTGCCCCAAACCACATTGGACAGCTAGCACCTTTCTCCCATATGGCAATGGCAAATACAAGAAGACATCTGTTTAAGGTAGGTGGAGGAAATTTTAGTGGAGATGTCAAGGATAATTGTTTTACTCAGAGAACAGCAGGTGCTTAGAATGCATTGCCATGTTATGCCATAGTGGGGACTGGTGCAATGGGAGCATTATAAAAATGTTTAGACAGGCACATGGATGCAGGAAAAATACATGGTTATTGGGTGAGAGGTAGGGAAGGATTAGATTTTTGTGGAGTAGGTATGCATAATGTTCGATGTTCTCTGTTCTACAGCTGTATTGGCTCAGATTTCTCAATCCCTTTGTTTAGCAAAAATCCATCAATCTCAGATTTGAAATTTAACTATATTCATCATCATGGAAGATGGTTACAAATGTTGTCTTTCTTTTTGTTCAGGACTTTTTTTTAATATTTTAGTTTAGTTTTATGGTCAAAGAAGTATCAAGAATTGACCATCACAAATATATAAAATAAATGAAAAGGAATAATTGATACAGATTGTCCAAATTTCCCCAAAAAAAGACCCCCTCCCTCCTCCCCAAACAAAAACTCCTCGAAAAGAAAATAGATGCTAAAAGAAAAAAATAGAAAGACAGCTAATAAAGAAATAGAATGAAGAAATAGAAAAAAAATATAGAGAGAAAGAGGAACTGTTAGGATCCAGAATCCTGTTCAGAAAGTCCAAATCTTTTTTTTCTACCTGGATCTCAAATATGGGAGAAAAAGGGATTGAGAATTCAAAAATAATACGAGTCCATTTAAGTATTCAACCCTGTATTTGCAAATATGGCTACCATACCTGCAAAAACATATTGTATTTTTTTCCTTAAATTATCAATGATTTTCTCCAGGGGAACACAACTCTGCATTTTTGCATTCCATTGGGCTATGTCCAGATGGGAGTCAGACTTCCAGGTAACCATAATACCATTCCATTGGGCTGTCCAGATGGGAGTCAGACTTCCAGGTAACCATAATACCATTCCATTGGGCTATGTCCAGATGGGAGTCAGACTTCCAGGTAACCATAATATCTTTCCATTGGGCTATGTCCAGATGGGAGTCAGATTTCCAGGTAACCATAATACCATTCCATTGGGCTATGTCCAGATGGGAGTCAGACTTCCAGGTAACCATAATACCATTCAATTGGGCTATGTCCAGATGGGAGTCAGACTTCCAGGTAACCATAATACCATTCCATTGGGCTATGTCCAGATGGGAGTCAGACTTCCAGGTAACCATAATACCATTCCATTGGGCTATGTCCAGATGGGAGTCAGACTTCCAGGTAACCATAATACATTAATGGCCACTGCTAATGCAATCTTAAGAAATTCTAAATGGTATATTGGACAGCCTCATCTTAAGTCTTACATGCCCATAATATTTCCAAGAAGAAACAATTCCAGATTTTGTGGCAATTGCTTCCCAAAACTCTGATTTAATAACATTCTTAAATTTTCCCAAAAAGGTTTCTGTTTAGAGCATGACCAGGTAGAATGTAAGAAGGTACCTGTTTCTTCCCCTCAACTAAAATATATATCAGATATGTTAGAATTTAATTTCTGCAATTTCTGCAGGGTAAGATGTAGCTGGATGCAAAAAGTTATATTGCACCAGTCTAGATCTTACGTTAATTCTATTAGTTATGCAATCATTACATAAATCAGACCAGGTCTTATCATCAATATTCAAGTCTGATTCCCATCTTTGTTTTAATTATACAACTCCCACATAGTAATATCTGATTGAAGTAGAAAGTACATTGGTGATGTAAATTTCTTTGTGATTCCTTTTCGATCAGAATTTCCAGTTCACTGCACTCTGGTAAAATCATGGTCAGTCCTAATTCATCTCTTTAAAAAAACCACCTAATTGAAAGTAGTAGAAGATTGGATTATTATGAATATTGTATTTATTTTTCAACTGTTCAAATGACATCAGATGGACTTGTACATAGCAATCTTCTACATATCTGATCCCTTCACGGAACTAGGCATGCAAAATTAAATTATCCATAATTAAAGGAATTAATCTATTTTGAATCAAGGGTGTTTTTGGAGTTAACTTTTTTTCTTGATCCAATTAAATTGTTCAATATGTGCAAAATATTCAAAATAGCTTTATTAATGGTGCATCCTTTCCAACAGAAATGAATTTAGTATCTCATTTGTACATAAAGTCTTCTGCCACACTCTCTCCGACTGTGTACAGTTCAATTTCCATCCATGAGGGCTTGTCTCTTCCATCAAAGAGAGAAGTGACAGTTCCTTTATACCAAAGAGAGGTTTTATTTCAGATATGTATCGATTATTATAGGAAACTATGGATAAACTAAATTTGGAGAAATCTAGAAATAAATGAGAAAGCGATTTAACTTATGTTATACCTCAAGAGGATTGGGAGGTAATGTGTCATGAAGGGGTAACTAAAGTGACTAATGTAAGATATGGTTTGGTTAATTATAATTGTTTGCATCAGTTATACTTGACTCCTGAGAAATTGAAACAATACAGATTTAGTCATTCGGATCTTTGTTTCAGATGTGGGTTAAGTATTGGAACTTTTTTTGCATGTAGTTTGGTCCTGCGATAAGGTAAAACCATTTTGGGAAAAAGTTAGGTTGGTTTTGGAGAAATTGTTTAAAATTAAATAACCATTAGATGCAGAGATTTTTTAGCTGGGTTGTATGGTTTCTTTGACTGGTTTGGGGTTGGATAAGTTTCAAATAGCATTTGTATGTTTGGTGTTATCTGTGGCACGAAAATGTGTAGCAATTACTTGGAAAGACAACGTAGAGATTAATATAACTTGTTGGCATAATGAATTGTGATCTTGTATTTATATGGAGAAAATAACATAATTTACATGATAATCACTCTTCTTTTGTTAAAATGTGGTCATCTTATTTAAAATATATGGGTTTGGAAATATCTTAAAATATTGTATATGTTTTATGTTTTCTTTTTTGGCTCCCCTTGAGTGGGAGGGAGGGGGTTTTACTATAATGTATAAAAACCTTTTTTTGTCATTGCTATTGATTTTACATTGTTTTTAAAAGTTTTAAGTAAAGTTTTAAAAAAAGAAAGAAGTGACAGATTTCATCTGGGCCACTCAATAATAATATTTAAAATTTGTGAGTTGTAAAACTCCCATATGATATTTATAAGTGTACAGGACCTTTTCTTGATACACCCTTAAAGGGTTTGTTCTAATTTTTAGACCATCTCTCAAAGTGGTTTGTCTTCAAAAGTTCAAATTTAAACTTCAAAAGCTCAAAAGTTCAAATTTATTGTCAGAATACACACATGACATCACATACAAACCTTGGATTCTCAGTGGCAGATTAACCATTAGACTGAGTAGGTGAAGCATAGGGGCCTGGAGGGTAAGAAGGCCTGAGCCTAGGCTTCAGTGCTTACTCAGTTAAGGGTAGACACCTGCCGCCTGGTCTATACTTCCTGTGTCTGTGCCTGTGGAGGAGAAACCGGCGGTAGTGTGGGCATGGCCACAGTTGGCTCCGCACTGTTGCCAGGTTGACGTGTGTGTGGCGGTTTCTGGGAGCCAGAGGCATCGTGATGAAGATTTGCAAACGGATTTGTAGCATGTGACATTGCCCGTGTGTGCAATGATTGCGAGTGGATGAGCTTCCACCTTCCCACCAAACTATTAGATTTTTGACATCCAGCTCCTCCGCAAACTCCTGAGGAAGTAGAGGTACATACTTTGACAATAAATCTGAAATCTGACATCTAAATCTGCATCTGTCAAGATCACCTTGCTGTGCACAAATTGAACCCTACATTACAACTATGACCTCAGCTCAAAAATAAGTCATAACATGCTTTGGAATATCCAAGGGTTGTGAAAGGTCCGAATTAAATGGAATGTTTTTTTTTTGTAAATCATTTGAGGCAAAGTGATTTGAAAAGTACCATTTTTGGTTCCAGTTCCTGGTTATCATCAAATGGCCTCTGCTGGAGATGGCTTCAGGTGGAAAATGTGGATGCGTGGCTTCCCTAAGTATTTAGTTTTCCCTTATTTATCTTCTTACCTGAATATGGAGAACCTTAATGTCCTCCCAATGTTTTATTTTCCCTCCGCTCTTTCAATGCCATCTGGAGAAAGAGAACACATACTGGGGGGGTCACACAGATTGAATGATGGGTAAGAGCAGCTAGTTTGAATGTGAATTGTTTATTATTCTCAGCTGTACTGAGATACAATGAAAAATGCTATTTTGTGTACTATCAAGTCAGGTCAACTCATATTTAAGTACCATAGACAATGCAAAATAATGCAGAACAGTGTTTCAGAGAAAAATGAAATTAAAACAGTGCAAAGTTTGCGAAAAAGATCGTTACTTTTAAGTTCTCCCTAATAGAGGTCATGAGCAGATTACTCATAGAGCAAATGAATTCTACAGCATGAAAATAGATACTTCACTCAACTTGTCCATGCTTAATAGGCTAATTCTATTTGCCTGCAATTGGTCCATATCCCTCTAAACCAGTGGTTTTCAAACTGCCCCTCCCAAACTCACATTCCACCTTAAACAATCCCTATGCCAGTGGTTCTCGACCCAATTGTTGCTGAAATGTTTTGTTTGTAATTGGCCCATTTTCTTTGGAGTTATAAAACCATGCACATAACAAGTCAATGAGGTACGATTAAAACAGTGGTTTTCAAACTTTTTCTTTCCACCCACATACCATCTTAAGCAATCCCTTACTAATCATAGAGCACCTATGGCATAGAGATTATTAAAGTGGAATGTGAGTTTTCAGGGGATGGGGAGCAGTTTGAAAACCACTGCTCTAAACCTTTCCTCTACTTGTGCCCGTCTAAATCCTTACTCATTTTAATTTTTTTTATCAGAAAAATATAATCTAAAATGTATTCAGTGCAACAAAGTGCACGGAGTGTGGGAGGCATGGATAGTATAGCAGTTAGCATGAAGCCATTACAACGCCAACAACTGGGGTTCTAATCTGGCGCTCTCTGTAAGGAGTTTGTACATTCTCTCCATGGCTGTGTGGGTTTTCCCTGGATGTTCCATTTTCTTCCCACCCACCAAAATTTGGGTGGCACAGGTGTAAATGGCCGGAATCGGCTTCTACCGTGCTCTAAATGAAATTTGAAAATGGTTAACATTTCTGAGAATTTAGTCAAGAAATGAGGCTCAGCTGGAACCTACACTGAAGAGTTTGTATGGCCCAGTAGGACGTTTGCTTCACACTGCCAGAGAGCCAGTTTCAATCTTCATCTGCGTGAATTTACACTTTGTCCCTGTGGCTGCTAGGATTTCCTTCAATATTACAGATTAATTAACTGATGGAAATTGCCTCAGACGTGTAGCAGAGTGGCCAAATCTGGATGGGGGGTTGATGAGAATTTGGGAAGGTTAAAACCATGGGATTCATGTAAGATGACTGTAATTGGGATTTCAATGGTCAATGTTGACTTCAAATTTCAAATTTATTTTCAGAGCACATACAAACCTAAGATTCTTTTCCCTGCGCATCAGGCAGAATTTCTTTTTATTGGTAATGAAAACAGTAGTTAAGAAAAAATTATTGCTTCTCTTAATGTTCAGGGTTTGAATAATCCTATAAAGCGTAAGAAAGTACTTGCTTATTTAAAAAATTACAGAGAGTTGGAGGCGGCAGCCCCAGTCCAGGCACAGGGAGAGCAGCAGCGGCCCCGGCCCCGGTCCGGGCGAAGGGTAGACGGCGGCGGCCTCGATCCGGGCAGGAGCAAGGGGGAGACGGCGGCCCCGGCCTCGGTCGAGTGGGGCAGGCGGAGGCCCCGATCCGGGCAGAGAGTGGGAGGCGGCGGCCCCAGTCCAGGCACAGGGTGAGCTGCGGCGGCCTCGGCCCCGGTCCGGGCAGTATGGACCGGCCTAGGAGGGGAGGCAGGCCCCTCCAGCCCGGGTAAGAAACCTGCATAGGAGAAGGCCACTCCGATATAAAACCTACGACCCAAGGACCTCGCTGCCACGTCCCAGCTTGCTCGGCCACGGCACACGAACCATGGGTGTAAAGGGTGGGGCCAGTACTGCGCACACTGCACTCCACCTAAAAGCTCCTTTGCGCAGGCCCGAGGACAGGTCCACGTCCTCCCCCTCCACATCCTCCCCCTCCACGTCCTCCCCCTCCACGTCCTCCCCCTCCACGTCCTCCCCCTCCACGTCCTCCCCCTACACGTCCTCCCCCTCAAAAGATGCTCACAAACTCAAGCTAGCATGCTGGAACATCAGAACCATGCTAGACAAGGCTGACAGCCACCGACCTGAACGTCGGTCTGCCCTCATTGCACATGAACTCCTCAGACTTGACATCGACATAGCCGCTCTCAGTGAAGTCCGCCTGGCAGATGTAGGCAGCCTCCAAGAACGCGGCGCGGGCTACACACTCTACTGGTCTGGCAAGCCTTCGGATGAAAGAAATCTCTTGGTGCCTGCCACATTGACCACCGCCAGTGGGCTGATAACGCCTCAAACCGTGCATCTTGGCGCCTCACAGTTTGGCGGGCAGCAACTCCTTTGAAGAAGACCGCAGAGCCCACCTCACTGACAAAAGGCAAAGGAGGAAAAACCCAACACCCAACCCCAACCAACCAATTTTCCCCTGCAACCACTGCAATCGTGTCTGCCTGTCCCGCATCGGACTTGTCAGCCACAAACGAGCCTGCAGCTGACGTGGACTTTTTACCCCCTCCATAAATCTTCGTCCGCGAAGCCAAGCCAAAGAAAAAAAGAAAGAAAATTTAAAAAATTTTAAAGTAGATGTGACCTTTTTACAGGAAACTCATTTGACAGATAAAGAACATTTGAAACTTAAGCAGGACTGGGTTGGACAAGTCTTCTATTCTTCATTTAATTCAAAGGCAAAAGGAGTGGCGGTTTTGGTACATAAGAATTTACCGTTTCAATTGCAAGACAAGGAGAAAAATGGAGGAAGACTACTTAAGTTGAATTGTATGATCTCTAATGAAGCCTGGACTTTGATTGATGTTTATGCTCCAAATGTTGAAGACACTGCTTTTTTACTGAAATATCTTGATTATTGGGACAAGCTAATTCCAATGTGATGATGGAGGGGATTTAAATATGGTATTAGAACCGTTATTGGATAAGTATCCAAAGGTAATTAAGAAATCTAAGATGGCGATACATATGGCTAATATGATGAAAGATTTGAATTTAGTTGATATTTGGGGTAGATTTAATCCTACACAGAAAGACTTTTCTTTTTATTCTTCTCGACATAATTCTTTTTCAAGACTTGATTATTTTTTAATTTCGGCACATTTACAGGATAAGGTTATATCTGTGGATTATAAGGCAAGGTTAGTCTCGAACCATTCATTGTTATCACTGGAATAACAAAGTTCTCAAGTTACACAACATACTTTAAGATGGAGATTTAATACTATGTTACTACAAAAGCCGGGTATGACAACGGCTCTGTATACGCTTATCTTTGTGAGGTTTTTCAGTTGGTTGTTTTTCCAGACTCTTTTGTGTAGTCTTCCAAAGGCGCTATTTGCCTTGGCGAGTCTGTTGTCTATCTCATTGTCGATCCTTGCATCTGATGAAATGGTGCAGCCGAGATAGGTAAACTGGTTGACCGTTTTGAGTTTTGTGTGCCCGATGGAGATGTGGGGGGGCTGATAGTCATGGTGGGGAGCTGGCTGATGGAGGACCTCAGTTTTCTTCAGGCTGACTTCCAGGCCAAACATTTTGGCAGTTTCCGCAAAGCAGGACGTCAAGCGCTGAAGAGCTGGCTCTGAATGGGCAACTAAAGCGGCATCATCTGCAAAGAGTAGTTCACGGACAAGTTTCTCTTGTGTCTTGGTGTGAGCTTGCAGGCGCCTCAGATTGAAGAGACTGCCATCCGTGCGGTACCGGATGTAAACAGCGTCTTCATTGTTGGGGTCTTTCATGGCTTGGTTCAGCATCATGCTGAAGAAGATTGAAAAGAGGGTTGGTGCGAGGACACAGCCTTGCTTCACGCCATTGTTAATGGAGAAGGGTTCAGAGAGCTCATTGCTGTATCTGACCCGACCTTGTTGGTTTTCGTGCAGTTGGATAATCATGTTGAGGAACTTTGGGGGACATCCGATGCGCTCTAGTATTTGCCAAAGCCCTTTCCTGCTTACGGTGTCGAAGGCTTTGGTGAGGTCAACAAAGGTGATGTAGAGTCCTTTGTTTTGTTCTCTGCACTTTTCTTGGAGCTGTCTGAGGGCAAAGACCATGTCAGTGGTTCCTCTGTTTGCGCGAAAGCCGCACTGTGATTCTGGGAGAATATTCTCAGCGACGCTAGGTATTATTCTATTTAGTAGAATCCTAGCGAAGATTTTGCCTGCAATGGAGAGCAACGTGATTCCCCTGTAGTTTGAGCAGTCTGATTTCTCGCCTTTGTTTTTGTACAGGGTGATGATGGTGGCATCACGAAGATCCTGAGGCAGTTTACCTTGGTCCCAACAAAGCTTGAAAAACTCATGCAGTTTGGCATGCAGAGTTTTGCCGCCAGCCTTCCAGACTTCTGGGGGGATTCCATCCATACCTGCTGCTTTGCCACTTTTCAGTTGTTCGATTGCCTTATATGTCTCATCCAGGGTGGGAACCTCATCCAGCTCTAGCCTTAGGGGCTGTTGAGGGAGCTGGAGCAGGGCGGAATCTTGGACTGAGCGGTTGGTACTGAAAAGAGATTGGAAGTGTTCTGACCATCGGTTGAGGATGGAGATCTTGTCGCTGAGGACGACTTTGCCGTCTGAGCTGCGCAGCGGGCTTTGGACTTGGGGTGAGGGGCCGTACACAGCCTTTAGAGCCTCGTAGAAACCCCTGAAGTCGCCAATGTCCGCGCTGAGCTGTGTTCGTTTGGCGAGGCTAGTCCACCACTCATTTTGGATCACAAAGATAAGCGTATACAGAGCCGTTGTCATACCCACACTCCTGTTCGGCTCCGAATCATGGGTCCTCTACCGGCACCACCTACGGCTCCTAGAACGCTTCCACCAGCGTTGTCTCCGCTCCATCCTCAACATCCATTGGAGCGCTCACACCCCTAACGTCGAGGTACTCGAGATGGCAGAGGTCGACAGCATCGAGTCCACGCTGCTGAAGATCCAGCTGCGCTGGATGGGTCACGTCTCCAGAATGGAGGACCATCGCCTTCCCAAGATCGTATTATATGGCGAGCTCTCCACTGGCCACCGTGACAGAGGTGCACCAAAAAGGTACAAGGACTGCCTAAAGAAATCTCTTGGTGCCTGCCACATTGACCACCGCCAGTGGGCTGATAACGCCTCAAACCGTGCATCTTGGCGCCTCACAGTTTGGCGGGCAGCAGCCTCCTTTGAAGAAGACCGCAGAGCCCACCTCACTGACAAAAGGCAAAGGAGGAAAAACCCAACACCCAACCCCAACCAACCAATTTTCCCTTGCAACCGCTGCAATCGTGTCTGCCTGTCCCGCATCGGACTGGTCAGCCACAAACGAGCCTGCAGCTGACGTGGACTTTTTACCCCCTCCGTAAATCTTCGTCCGCGAAGCCAAGCCAAAGAAGACAGAAAGACTACAAAAGCCAGAATTTATTGTTTATTTGAGAAAACAAATTGAGGATTTCATTGCTAATAATGTTCACTCTGTTTCTGATCAGTTTGTTTTGTGGGACGCAATGAAAGCTTTTTTACGAGGTCAAATTATCAGTTATGCATCCAAACTGAAGAAAGAGAGAGTTAGAGAAAATGAGGATTTGGAGAAGAAAATAACAATCTGCAAAAAAGAATTTCAAAAGAAAGCTACTGAATTCCAAAAGATCCAATTAACTAATTTAAAGTTGAAGTATAATAAGTTACAGTCATATTGATTTGAATGTCTGTTGAATTGTTCAAAAAATAAATTTTATGAATGGGGTGAGAAAGCTCATAAAGTATTAGCTTGGCAATTAAAAAAAGAACAGTTATCTAGGATTATACCAGCTATTAGAAATAAATCGGGTATTACTTTTAGTCAAAAAGAAATTAACGATGAATTTTGTAATTTTTACAAAAAACTTTATTTGACTGAATGTAAAGAGATAAAAGAAGATGCAATAGACTCTTTTTTGAAAAATATTAATTTACCACAGTTATCTCAAGAAGACAGACAAAAGTTAAATAAACATTTTACGGATAGTGAAATTGAAATGGCTATAAAAGATATGCCAAATGGAAAAACGCCTGGTGGAGATGGTTTTTCTATTGAGTTTTACAAGACTTTTTATGTTGATATATCTTCCTTATTTAAGAATGTAATACAACAACTTTATGATACTTTTCAATTACCTGAGTCCTGTTCTAATGCTATAATTACAGTTATACCAAAAAAAGATAAAGATCCCTTACAGGTAGCTTCTTACCGTCCTATATCTTTGTTAAATGTAGACTATAAAATAGTGGCTAAAGTTATGACTAATAGGTTGGCTCAGTATTTACCAAAGATAATACATCATGATCAAACAGGTTTTATAAAAAAATAGGTATGCTTCGGATAATATTCTACAATTAATTACTTTGATAAATAGATCTAAATCTCAGAAGAATTATCCAATGGTGGTTTCATTGGATGCAGAAAAGGCATTCGATAGAGTAAAATGGAAGTTTTTATTTAAAGTACTTGAAAAGTTTTAGTTTGGTCTCTCATTTATTGGTATGATTAGGGCTCTGTATAATGGTCCGAAATCTAGAATTGTTACTAATGATTTGCTTTCAGAATCCTTTAATTTAACAAGATCTACTAGCCAAGGATGTCCATTATCACCAGCCTTGTTTGCTTTAGTTATTGAACCTCTAGCACAATTAATACATCAGAATGATAGTATCAAAGGTATGAGAGTCTTGAATGAAGATTATAAAATAAATTTATTTGCGGATGACGTTTTGCTGTATTTGGTGGATCCTGATGTTTCTCTGCCAGCACTTCAAGATTCCTTAGAGATTTATGGTCAATTATCTGGTTATAAGGTTAATTGGACTAAAAGTGAAATTTTATCAATTAGTAAAGATGATTATTCAATGTTTAGAAATATTACAAATTTGAAGTGGATGAAACAAATTAAATATTTGGGAATTAATGTTAATACTGACTACCAAAATTTATATTCACTTAATTATCTTCCTTTAATGGAGAAGATTAAGGCAGATTTAGTTAAATGGAAAGATTTACCTTTGGGTTTATTAGGAAGAATTAATACTATAAAAATGAATATTTTTCCTCATATACAATATTTATTTCAATCAATTCCTTGTTTACAAAAAATATGTATTAAGGATTTATATAAAGTAATTAGGGATTTTTTGTGGATAGGAAAATTTCCTAGGGTGGCGTTGAAAAAATTGATGTGGGATTTTCAATTTGGAGGGTTACGGCTACCTAACTTTCAATTTTATTATGAAGCAGCTCAATTTAGATATCTTAGCGCATTAATGGCCACACAAGATACGCCTAGTTGGGCACAGATAGAATTGGCAGTTATTTCTGAAAAATTTTCGAATGAATTTTTATTTCGATGGAATAAAAATTTGTTACGAACTTATGATGTACCAATATTGAAACATTTAATGAATTTATGGACAAGTAAATTACATAAAATGGGATTGAAAAATAAGTGGTCGGGAAGATTACCATTATATAATAATCAACTTGTTCCTTTCACGGTATCTAATACTATTTTGAAACAATGGGAGGAGAAAGGAATACATAATTTATCTGACTTTTTTAGAAGGTAATTTTTGTTCTTTTGTAGAATTGCAAAAGGGATTTGATATAAGTGGTTATTCTATATTTGTGTATTATCAGTTAAGATCTTTTGTAAAACAAGTATGCAGTCGTCAAATGAATTTACTGTCTGAAACTTATTTTGAGAAATATGTGCTCTCATTTCCAAAAAAGGGTTATATATTAGGTTTGTATCATATTTTGTTGGAAAGTGAAAGTAAAATAGATTGGGATAAAGATAAAATGAAATGGGAAAAAGATTTAAGTTTAACAATAACTGAAGAAGATTGGTCTGAAATTTGCCGTAAATTGATTAATGCTAGATTGGCGATGATTAATTATAGTTTTATACATCAATTATATTTAACATGCAAAAAATTTAAAAAATTTGGTTTTAGTAAGTCAGATCTTTGTTTTCGTTGTGATCAGGTTTCTGGTACTTTTTTACATGCTGTTTGGTTGTGTGATCGGTTACAACAATTTTGGAAAGGTATTCAATCTGTATTTAATAATCTATATAATCTTCATATTGTATTAGACCCTGATATATTTTTATTAGGGAATATGCAACCGTTGATTGATTTAGAATTAGATAATTACCAGATCTCTTTTATTTACTTAGCGCTGGCAGTGGCCAAGAAATGTATAGCGATTACTTGGAAGAATAGAAATGTATTGTCTTTAGATAGGTGGTATTCAGAGATGAAGTTTTGTTTGGTTATGGAAAGAATATCTTTTTCTACACAAGATAAGATGTCTTTTGATTATATACAATTTAAATAAGTTTGAATTAATCATTTTTTTTCTTTAAAAAAACTTTTTTTGTTATATATTTTTTCTATATATATGTTTTCTTTGTTTCTTTCTTTTTTTCTTTTTTTTCTTTTTTTTCATTTAAGTTCTTTTTGTTTTTGTTTTTTCATATATATTTTTATATAATAAATTTTTTTGGATTAATAATTAATACTTAATTAATATATATTTTTTGTTTTTTATATATATCGATCTTTTTTTAAGATATTTAAAAAAAAATTATACTAATAGTATTAATTCTTCACTCTTTATCGTGGGGGTGGGGAGGGGTGGTTTAAGGGTTAAAAATAGTTTTTTTTTAGTCTTAGTTTTTAGTTGTTAGGGGGAGATGCCGAGATTGGTATTGTATTAACTATGTTATTTTGTACTTGTATTACTTTATTTTGTATTTTTTCTGTACGTGAACTACTTACTTTCTTCATATGTTAAAATTAATAAATAAAGTTTCAAAAAAAAATTATTGTATGTATAAAAAAGAGAAATGTAAACAAACTGGAAATATAGAAATAATAGATATTCAGTAACAGTGCAAAGTAAGAGTCTTTAAATGAGTCTCTGATTGAGTTTGTTGTTGAGGAGTCTGATGGTGGGGGAGTAGCAGCTGTCCCTGAATCAGGTGGTAGGAGTCTTGTGGCACCTATACCTCTTTCCTGATGGCAGCTGCGAGAAGAAAATGTGCAATTTGTGGTGCAGTGCTCTGTATAGATTTTCTCGATGGTGGGGAGGGTTTCATCTGTGATGTCCTGGGCTGTATCCACTACCTTTTGCAGGGCTTTCCATTCAGATGTATTGGTGGCCCCATACAATGCTGTGATGCAGCCAGTGAGCACACTCTCCACGACACATCTGCAGAAACTTGCCAAGGTTTCCGATACCATACTGAACGTCCGCAAACACCTGAGGAAGAAGAGGGGTCTGACATGCTTTCTTCACCATCATTTTATTCCATTGAGTCCAGGAAAGTTCCTCTGAGAGAGTGACTCTCAGCAATTTAATGAGCTGAAGGGTTTGTTTCTGTGCTGTATCTCTCTATTAAACCATGACTTGAACAAGTGCCTGAGAATCCAAGCTGGCAGCACCTATCATAAAAGTCAAGACGTTTGCATGGTCACAAGGTCCTGCATCAGTCACAATGCAGATCTTGTATTGCTCCCACCACTTTTCAGAGTCTACTGGTTGGTCAGCCATTGCCTGCCCTGCTTCTTCACTGATGTCTTCTGCGGGAAGGTTTTTAACATTTCCCTCTGACTGCTCCTTACCCCAGGTCAAGCAGAAAAGCTTCACAAATGTTAAAGCATAGCTTGTGACCTGTTTAAAAATACAGATTATTATTATTAGGATTGTCTTAATGTGTTAAAAGAATGAAAAATAGATGTTTGAAAATCATTCAAATCAAAAAGTTCAAATTAATTCGATGTAATTGGGTGGCATGGACTTGTGGTTCCAAAGGGCTGGTTACCATGCTGTATGTTTGAACTTACATTAATTTAATTTGATTTATAAAAGCTTTATTTTTCCAAAAGGGAAGCTGAAGTTGAGAATTTTGACCGTGAGTCTATTTCCAAATAGTAAGAGACCCTGGCAGTGGAGAATAGATAAATGGGACATTATTCCATTTAATTAAGTTAATGTGAATGTTTTAAATTATTTTGAAGAATCTGATTTCTATTCTTTAACAGATAAACAAAATAACAATTTGAATTTTTTTTGATAGATCTGACAGCCTGATATATACTGCCACAATGAATCTCAGGAGGGAGAACAGTAGTGATAGGGGATTCAATTCAACATGGGAAGGAGGAACAGGAGTAGGCCGAAAATGGCCCATCGAGCCTGCTCCGCCATTCAATAAGATCATGGCTGATCTAATTTATGATCTAACTCCACCTACCTGCCTTCTCCCCATATCCCCTAATTCCTCTATCATGTAAAAGAGGAGCAGAGAAGAGATTCTATGGACTTGAAAGAGACACCTGGATGGTTTGTTGCCTCCCAGGTGCCAGGGCCGGGTACTTGTCAGTTTGGGTCCATGGCATTCTGAAAAGGGTAGTAAGCAGCTAGAAGTCATGGTCCATATTGTTATCAATAACATAGATTAGATAAATGATGAAGTCCTGAAAAGTGAATATAGGGAGCTAGGTAGGAAGCTGAAAGGCAGAACCTCAAGGGTAGTAATCTCAGATTTGCTGCCTCTGCCATACACCAGTAAGGGTAAGAATCAGGTGATGTGACAGAAGAATATGTGGCTGTATAATTGGTGCAGGAGGCAGGATTTCAGGTTTCTAGATCATTGGGATCCCTTCTGGGGAAGGTATGATCTGTATAAAAATGACAGGTTATACCTGAACTGGAAGGGGTCCCATATCCTGGCAGAAAGGTTTGCTAAAGCTGTTGCGGAGTCTCTACGATCATGAATTGCTTTGAGCAGCTGGTGATGGAATGCACCAAATCACACCTTCCAGCAACTTTGGAGCCACTCCAGTTTGCCTACCGTCTAAACCAGTCCACAGATGATGCAATAGCCTTGACCATCGCCACTTCATCCAGAACCACCTAGGAATTGATGCCTCATGTACCAGGCTGTTTGTTGTACAGCTTGGCATTTAACATGATAATATCTTAGAGGATGGTAAATAAACTGTCCTTCCTGGGGACTCAGTACCCATTTCTGCAACAGGATCCTGGACTTCTTGATGGAAAGACCACAGTCTGTCCAGGTTGGCAACAAACCTCAACCCCCATCATGTTGTGAACTGACCCACCTCAAGGCTGTGTGCTCATCCCACTACCATTCACGCTGCTGATTCAGTTTCAGTTCCATCAGAATCCTCAAATTTGTGGACGATACATTAGTTGGCCTCATTAGCTACAATGATGAGTCACATAACAGATAGGAGGTTGAAAGGTCCGTAAAATAATGCAAGAACAACAATCTGAGTCGTAAAGAGGACAAAACAAAGGAGATAATTGTTGACTCAGGAGGACGAAAGTCAACATCTCCTCATTAGTTAGGAAGGCGCAGGGTCACCTACACTCCGTACAAAGCAGAGGAAGACAAGGCTAACAACCCCCATCCTTACAACCTTTTACAGGAGCCCCATTGAGTGCCCTGTCTGGCTGAATCATTGTGTGGATCAATGGGGTCTCCCTTCTATAGCTGACATTTTCTCGGAGTGCTGTCTAAATAGGGCTCAAGGAATTATAGAAGACCCTTTCCATCCAGTGCACAGTACCTTGAATACACTAGTATCATTATGGAGGTACAGGAACATCAAAATTAGGACTGCTAGTGTGAGGAATAGCTCCTTCCCACAGGTTGTGAGATGATAAACAGTATTCTGTAGCACTCCTAAAAGCAGAGCTGTTGAAATGAATGCTGTCCACACCAAGCAAGTAAACCAGTAACTGCTGTTTATTCAAACCATGCGTGTTCCTTTTTAGGGGAGGCGATAGGACCCGGCCTGCTACAATTCTACCATTTTGTTTGGGAGTCTGCCATGACTTTTTCATGCCTTGATAAAACGCTCAAGCACAAAATGTTGGTTCTGTTTATCATTGCGACAAAAAGTACACCGTTTGACCAGCTGAGTTACTCCAGCGTTGTGTTTTTAATTCAACCACCAAGACTTTGGTATTTTACTCCTGTAATTATGAAAGTCATCGCAAACATTTATATATACATTTTTTTGATTATTTATGTGACCTATATGTACTGTGCATTCAGGGGTACAGTGCTGCTCCGGAGTTCCACAGAGTGCCACTCCGGCACCTCACCAGGCCACTCCGGCAACCCATCAGGCAACTCTGGGCCGCTTCGGCACCTCATGGACCCATCCCGCCAAATGCAACATGGCCACCACCAAAGCCAGGTCTTGGGAGACCTCTTTGTTGCTGTTTTGGTGTGCCTAAAAACTAGCACTGCTCCCCTGTGTGTATTGTGCATTTTAGTGTGTACATTATGGACTGGGGAGATGCTGTTTCGTCGAGTTGTATATCTACAATCCGATGATAATGAACATGAACCAGTAAGGGTAAGAATCAGGTGATGTGACAGAAGAATATGTGGCTGTATAGTTTGGAAGTGGGGTGGGGGGGGTGGGGGGGTTATAGAACCAGTATGAAAAGGCAGAGAACAGAGTAGGTGATGGAAAGCTTGATGCAACATGTAATGAGGCAAGGTTGGCTGATGCAGGTATTGGGGTTTAGAGGTTTCAAAATGGATAGAAAGGGAAGTAAAAGAGGGAGGGTGGAGGGGTAGCATTACTGAACAGGGTTACTATCACAGCTGCAGAAAGGGAGGATGTTGCAAAGGAATTGTTTTCTGAGTCGGTATGGGTAGAAGTCAGAAACAAGAAGGGAGAAATCACTCTATTGTAAGTGAAAAACACACAAATGCTCGAGAAACTCAGCAGGTCAAACAGTGCCTTTATACATCACCAACGTTTCGGGCTGGAACCCTTCATCAAGATATCTTTACCTTTGCTACGTAAAGGCACTGTTTGACCTGCTGAGTTTCTCCAGCATTTGTGTGTTTTTTTTTTCACTTAACCACGGGGTCAACAGAATCCTGTGTTTTAACTCCATTGTGAGTAGTATACAGGCCCCCGGGACACTGAGCAGCAGATAAACAGGCAGATTTTGGAGTGGTGCAAAAATAACAGGGTTTGTTGTTATGGGAGACATTAACTTCCAAAATATTGACTGGCACCTTCTTGCCTCAAGAGAGATATGAGTTAGAATTTGTCAAGTGTGTCCAAGGAGGATTCTGATAAGCAACTAGAGGAGAGGCCATACTGGATGTAGTTAGTACTGGGTAATGAACCTGGTCAGGTGGCAGGTCTCTTGATGGGGGAGCTTTTTGTTGACAGTGATCCGGATAGCATAGCATAGCTATGGACAAGGATAGGAGGGGAGAAAATGATAAAGGTTTTAGTTGGGGAAAGGCTATTCATGATGGGATTAGGGAGAGATGTTCTTAGGTAATGTGGAGGATGTTTAGGGATCACTTGTGTGGGGTTCCAGATAGGTTTGTCTCACCGAGACTGGGAAAAGATGATAGGATGAAGGAATCAAGGTTGACAAAAGGGGTGAAACAGCTAGTAAAGATGAAGGAAACACATCCAAAGTTTAGGAAGCAAAGGCTCATGTATAGAAGCCAGGAAGGAAGAAAGGATTTATAACGAGCCACAAGAAGGGCTTGGCAAGCAAGAGTAAGGAAAACCTTAAGGCGTTCCAGGCATACGCATTCACCACTTCCACTGGCAGCTCATTCCACTCTCTCATTACTCTCTGTGTGAGGAACTTCCCCCGAATGTTCTCCTTAAACATTTCACCTTTCACTCCATGCCCTCTCATTGCAGGAAATTTGAGGGGTAGGTTTTACGTACTGAGTGGTGGTGCTTTTCTGGAACGAGTAACCCGAGGAGGTGGTGGAGACAGGTGCATTTGCAATTTTGAAGATGTGCTTGGTACAGGCACTTGGGCTGGAAAGGTGCAGAGGAATATGGATACAAAGTGGGGAAATGGAATTAGCATCGGAAAGTTGACATGAGCCAAGTGTGATTGTTTCTGCGTTGGGCATTTCCTTGCTTCTTTTAATACAATAGGATTGGCGCAGGTGGGTGCAGGTGTCTATTACTTAACTGCATGGAATTGGTTGGTGAATTGCCTGCTTCTTTACATAATAGAGGAATTAGAGGAATTAGGGGTTATGGGGAGAAGGCAGGTAGGTGGAGTTAGGTCATAAATTAGATCAGCCGTGATCGTATTGAATGGCGCAGCAGGCTCGTTGGGCCATTTTTGGCCTACTCCTGTTCCTACTTCTTCTGTTCCTATGTTCTTTGCTCGATGGTTCTACGGCTGCAAGATTGGTGAAGGCGTGCTGGTAAGGGCCAGCATGACGTACTGTGGAGAGAGTGGCTGGAATGTAGTGAGTTAAATAAGCACTCGGCAAAACCAGCACAAAACATGTGCTTCTTCCACTCATGCCAAATAATGAATAAAAAGAAGCACATGTTAGCAGGAGGTTGTCATACCCACTAATATGGAGTAGTTCTTGGTGTGGGCTTCAATTGGGACCAATGATATTGCTGTGGTCTGTGCGCTGCCTTTCCAAGAAAATAGGAGCAGGAGCAGGCCACCTGATCCCTCATGTCTGCCCTGCCATACAAACTGATGGTGGTTCATCTATCGCCAGGCCTCAATTCCTTCTCTGAGCCAGATCCCCCCCCCCACCCAACCCCCTCGCGCTTCGTTCCCCAATCGTTCAAAAATCAGTACGCCTGCACTTTAAATACTTCCAAAGCCCTTTCACACGTCTCTCGGGCAGAAATTTCCAGAGATTCATCACTTCTCTGGGAGGAAAGTGCAGCGCTGATTAATGTCAGAATGCCAGAGATGTAACTGAGTACCTTTGAGTGGAAAGCAATGAAGTGCAAAAATCTGTTGATGCTAATGGTCCTGTGCCTAGATTTCGATCTCGGCCTGCCTTCTTGCCAAAGTTCCCTTCATCAAAATTCTCCCTGCTCATCAAGTGAATTGCTGAAGAAATAATATTTAAAATCAAAATATCATAATTGTACCATTCCAAAGGAACCAACAAAAGCAATAAGTTAAGCCAATTGAACAGAAAATTAAGCCATTTTCAATTTTTTTGGACATAATGAACAATCTTAAATGAATTTGTAATAGGAATATCTTCAAAATGATATCAAATATTTATTATTCATGTGCATTTATTCTGCAACGCTTCACTTGGAATTGCTAAATTTGTTGGCACCAAATGCTTCAGAGTAATTTGGTACTATTGATATTAAATTTCAATCTTAATTTTTATGAATCAGACTATTTATTAAATTTTGCTTATACATAGATGAGCAAACTCAATTGGGTTTTTTTTTTCTTTACACTCTGACTTAGGCAGATTGTGTAAGACGAGATAAGGTAGAAAAGTTGGGGTGAATAGACTCTTCAACTTTTTTCCCCCCAAATACAGTAAAACTTCATTAGAACACAGTAGCTGGGGTCCAAGATTTCATTCCGCGTTACAGAGTGCCCGTGGATAATCAAACCCAAATATTACCAGTTTTTGAAGCATCCGCTTTCTATAACTAACAATTCCAATGAAAGAAAGCGAGCGGATTCTTTTAATATTGGGATTCTTAATTTTAATCAGCTTATTTGCAAAGTTTGCGGTCCACAGACACCCGCGCTATAAGCGATTCCACGGATTAATGAATCGCATTCTAACGAGGTTTCACTGTATAATGATTTCTTGCAGTAGAGAGGTGCATAGAACCTGCTCATAATTCCCACTGATGCCCACCGTTTATAGTGGAGCCCTGGGGTGATTCTCTTCAGATTACTCAACTGTTCTAAGTCCTTACCTCTGAACCTGCTTCGGGGGTGGCTGAATAGTTAGAGAAGTGTAGGGGATTACTCAGCCATGAGGAGGTGTTTGGACTTCATGCGTCTACTGCAAATATGCTCCTGGACTTATCACCTCACTTGTGTTTTGGGGAATGCCCCAATAAAATTAAGAGGCTGTTCAGAGATATAGTAGGACTGTCATAATGCATTGACCACCGCCAGTGGGCTGATCTCGCCTCCAACCGTGCATCTTGGCGCCTCACAGTTCGGCGGGCAGCAACCTCCTTTGAAGAAGACTGCAGAGCCCACCTCACTGACAAAAGGCAAAGGAGGAAAAACCCAACACCCAACCCCAACCAACCAATTTTCCCTTGCAACCGCTGCAACCGTGCCTGCCTGTCCCGCATCGGACTTGTCAGTCACCAACGAGCCTGCATCAGGCGTGGACATACCCCTCCATAAATCTTCGTCCGCGAAGCCAAGCCAAAGAAAGAAAAGATAATACTCCTGACACCATAAGCCTTAGCTGAAATGAAGGAAGCCTTGTCCTGACCTTGATTTGCATATATTGGCATATTTACTACCTTATATCTATCCAAATAGTAAAGCCATAAGGGCAAAGGAACAGAATTAGGCCATTCAACACATTGAGCTCACTCTGCCCTTCGAATCACCATTTACTGGAACGAATTTCGTGACAATAAATTCTGATTCTGATTCCGAACAAGATGTCTGCAGATGCTGGGATTGAGTGCAATACACAAAGATACTGGAGAAACTCAGCAAGTCACGCCCAGGCCCAAAATATTGGTCACCCTTTACTTCCTATAAATGTTGCTGAGTTTCTCTTGCACATTTGTGTATTGCAAAAGCTTGATTGTCATATTATCAATGATTGAGGTTAAGTTCATGCTGTTAGGTCTGCTTTGTTCATGAATGAGTGAGTCAAACACCAGACTGAGTCGAAATCAAGGTTCTTTGTTCTTTATTACCGGATTGTAACACTTGCAACTAACAGTGTTAGTTGGAGAAGGCGCATTCTGCCATTATCAGCAAGTGGTGTTTTTTTTATACCCCAGGACACGCACTTAGTAAATGATCATACCATGACATTGTCCAATGAATAAACTGTTGCTATCCTTCTCTGTTAGTCTACTGCACATCATTCTTGTTAGTGCAAAGCTTATCTTGAGTGTACAAGGTCACATCTGCATTCTGTTACTCCTTAGTACTGGGTGACTCCTTCTCCGGTCCCATCTCATGATGTTTTTACCTTACAATGCACATCTTTCTATTAAAACCATCTTCTATTCACTGCATTTTTTTTCATGGAGAAATTGCTCTACTTTTCCTGGCTTAAGTTTCTGGAGATTTCACTTCCACTGTTATAGTACCAGACTCCTAATGCATTTGCCGTCACAGTTTAATTAATTAATACTCCATAAGACATCAAGTTTATTTATCTTTTGATTGTGCAATCCGATGAAACAGTGCTTTCTGGTCCTCAATGCAAATACACAGACACACAATCAGACATAACAAGCATACAGACAAACAATACATATGCAGGGCAAGTATTCATACACTTACATTAATAAATATTGTTTCATGAATATGTGAATCTTGGATGGTTAGTGTGAGCAGTTCATTTAGTCATTCAACATTCTCACTGCCCGTGGGAAGAAGTTGTTTTTCAGCCTGGTGGTGCTGGCTCTGATCCTCCTGGACCTTTTTCCCGACGGGAACAGCTGAAAGAACGGAGTGGAAGGGGTGCTCAATGATTTTGAGTGCCCTCTTCGGACAAAGATCCAGGTAGATCATGCCAATGAGGTGGGGGTGGGGGGGTGGGGGAGAGGACACCCCAGTGATCCTCTCTGTCATTCTTATGGTCCTGTGGAGATTGACCACCGATCCTTTCCTCTGCAGCAACTATACCACATTGTGATCCAGCCGGCCAGGACACTCTCAATAGAGCTCCTGTAGAAGATTGACATGATGGTGGCCGACAGCCTTGCCCGCTTCATTCTTCTCAGGAAGTGCATTTTATGTTGTGTATTCATGATGTGAGGAGATGTTGTGTGTTCATGATAGGACACTTGTTAAGTGGGCTCCAAGTAAATTATGATCCCAGCAGAGGAGACAGATTCTCTGGCCTGAGAATCAGACTTGCAATGCAGCCCAGAGAATCTGTGCAAACAAAAATCTTTCACGTTGAGAGCAGGGCAAATAATTTTGCCACCACTCACATTATTGAAGCACATTGGTCATCAGCACTTGTCAGTAGTCAAATAGTACTGATTGAATTGCCATTTGATTTTCTGTGGAAAACATGAAGAAATTTGACCTAATGTCCATTGTTTCTGAAAAAGACTAGTGTGACAGAATATATAGATATATATAGATATGTTTTTGGGAGATAAATTGGGAAAGGTTTGTTAGAGTAGGTCACATATAAAAACTTTAAAACAGATCTTATTTGAAATAATGGAGCTCTGCCCCATGGTAGACATATCGGCTTCTCACAGCTTTTGCAAGAGCTTTGAAGAGTGCTCAAGAGACTTCACTAATGGATTGTTTTTTGCAAAAGACCATGCTGGAGCCAGTGCTATCTGGAGGAGAGCTTGCTGTTGTAAGAGGGTCTTGTAGTTTTGCAAGCAGAGAGAGTCATACAGGCTTTCACTCAGAGAGAGAGAAAGAGACAGAGACAGAGATCTCTTGTACAGTGTTACAGCCAACAGAAGTACCGAGGTCTGGAATAGGAAAAGCTGGCAAGCTCATTTGGAAGACAGCCTGGTCAAAGCCCTTGTGGTTCATGTAAGAGGAGAGGACTGGCTGTCTAATGTTTTACTTCGAATAATGGAAACAAAAAGGAGCTCTGATGATCTGAAAGAAAGAGGCTATCATCTGGAGAACCCTGAGGGGACAAGTTTTGTCAGCAAGACACTGGAGTTGTAGATGTCCTGGAACAACAATGCTCTCTCTGAAAACCGACAAGAACCTTCCTGAGTGGTAACCATTTACCTTTCAAGCCTCAAAGCCTGGTGAACTTCATAAATGTTAAAGTCTGTGCACAGTATAAGAATTGCCTGCAACCAGTGAACATGGAGGAAAGAGAAGTGAGATTGGACTGTGAACCAAAGAACTTTTCTGAACTTACACACACACAAAAACACATTACATACACATGCGGTTAGAATTAGAAGGGGGTTAAGTTAGGTGAAGTAAGTCAATAGAGTTAAGTTAAAGTGTGATTCTATTTTCATCTTTAAAGATAATTAAAAGCAACATTGTATAAGTAACCATTTGTCTTGGTGAATATCTATTGCTATTGGGTTTTGGGGTCCTCTGGGCTCGTAACAATAGCTTGCATTGGGTATAGTGTAGTTACAGTATATAGTTCATATTTATTGTCAGAGTACATACATGATATCACATACAACCTTGAGATTCATTTTCCTGCAGTAAAACAAAATTTCTACTTATTTCTAGACCAAACTTTACTCAAGAAAAAGATGCAAATACAAAAGAGAGAAATGTGAACAATTAAAGAAATGTAAACTGTGCAAAAAAAAAATATACAGTAATAAATAATGTACAAACTAAGAGTCCTTAAAAATGAATCAATGATTTAATTTGTTGTTTAGGAGTCTGATGGTGGAGGGGTAGCTACTGTTCCTGAACCTGATTGTAGTAACTTCGATCAATAAAATTGTCATTTGGAGGCTGAGTGAGGCATTTGTATGTGATGTGTTTTCAATAATTTCCAATACCAGTTCAATTGTACTTAAATCCTTTATTATAACATACAGAACGTAACCATCTTCCTTAACTTCTCTGAAATATCTATAAATAACGTTCTATGATATTGATTCTTAATAACAAAACATTTATGTAAAACACTTGTGTAACAGTTTGACAGAAATTATTCATGCCTACCTCACCCTCCTCAGATTGCCTAAATGAACCCCCATGCACGCTCACTGTAGAATTCGCTGGCCCTGACTCCAACTGCTCGCTGCTGGTATCGAGCCAACCCAGTCCATGGTGCTTGCACACTGGCAGACTCTCCGGCCCCAGCTTAAGCCGGGATCGCTGTGGCAGAGCCAACTGGGCATGCGCTGCCATGCTCCTTTGGCTCCTTAAATGGTGTCGGCCTTCGCACATGTGGCCAATGGGAAGAAGACTACCTACGGATCCTGGGATGCTGCCGATGCCCGCAGCCACAAAAGGTAAAAAATGAGCCTTTGGCTCTTCCATCAGCCCCTAATTATTATACTGAAATATAATATCTCTAATAATAATTACATAATTATACAATCAATTATAAAAAACAATTAATCACATAGTATTCAAACATTATGCAAGTCTTCTTTCTTCATTTGTCACAAGGCTACCAGCACATAGCCCTGAAATGAGTGATCTTTACCACCATTCTGCAGTCTGTGTAGTGGGCAAAGTAAAAAACACAAAAACATCAAATTCATTTTGTACTTATCAACGTTCCTCCATCTTCTGTAGAATCTTTGAGGTAAAACGTCGACCAAGTAAACCTCAGATCTTCCTCAGACAGAATAGACAGAGCTTTCCTTTTGAGTTTTCAGCATGTTGTTTAGCTTTCTTCCGTTCTTCAGCATTCTGCTTCTCATAGTCAGAATTTGAACTTTTAGAACCAGATTTTGAAGATTTATGTGTTCCTCTCAATTTTAATGAACAACTCTCTTTAACCTAGCCTGAAACAGGTTTGCTCATCTTTTTCTTTCTTTTACGCAGTTGGTCATAGATAAGCTAAGATTCAAACTATATTAGTTCTTCAAACTCATTAACAGCCATAGCATTTGTAGAATCCTTTGGTAAAGGAGTCGACTGGTTCCATTTATCACTCCTAGAGATCGCTTTAACTAGAACTGCAGCCTTTTCAGCCACTCAGGCTTCTATTGTCTTTATCTGCATTTCTAGATCCAATTTTGCAATTCCCAACTCGGTCTCATTTCTGACAGTTAATTTTGAAGCCTTTTATTAGATTCCCTCTCTGCATTCAATTCTTTCAATAGGAAAGTAATTCTCCCATTATCTGCCGAGAAGTTACTAACTTGATTGGAGTTAAAGGATAATGCGATACATTGGTACTTCTGCTTTCAGCCCTGCTGTTGCAACTCGGTGTTTGAATTTCTTAATCTTGCTTTTTACAATACTGAAATGCAATTTCTTCTTCTTTCTGTATCATTATTAGCTGGACCTTCAAGTTACATTCTTGATTCTTTTCTGTCACCAGCTGTCTTGTGTTATTAACCAATGACTTGTTCTCTTTCAACATTTTGCTCTCTGAAGGCAGTTGCACCAGTTTTGCGGTAATTTATTTTAATCCTGCCTCAGATTCAATTACACAGGAATAATCACCAGCACATTTGCAGCACATACTAATACTTCATTTTCATCTATCGTTGATAAAAAAATAATCTCTTCAATATTGGTTTAGATGCCTTTGATTTATTTTCACGTTGATTTTTTTCTTCAGAAGCAAATTTCTTATTTACAGTCTTTTGCTGTTCCCGTAAATCATCGAGTTTCACATCCGAAATCCTGTTGACACCTGTCACTAACTGTTCCTGAGCAGCCTTGTTCTTTCTTTCTAATGGTCCATTAATAGTCCATCCAAGCATAGTTTTAATAGCGTAAGGTCTGTCTCCCACATTCAATATTACTTCTATTGGTTCCAGAGCCTTTGTACATCTAAGTCAATTAGCATCTCAATCTCAGAGCTATTTTCCAGTATATAAACCTTCCTCAAATATGACATCATTTTGATGTGGGATGTTTCCTTTATGTACAGGCATTGTCGTCTGTATAGGCATTGTGTCTGGAAGATCACAAAAATCATCGCTGTGTATTCCAGCAACCTCTCACCATAAAAACGTTAGTTTTAATTATCCTTTTTTGTCCCAGGGTTCCAAATAGAATTTTTGTCTTTTTTCCTTCAAGATTAAGCCTTTTCATAAACCGCTCAGTGCACAATGACGCAGTGCCACCTGGGTCAAGAAATGCATGTGTACGTACCGTTGCATTCCCATTCTTGGCCTTAACTTGTACAGGCACTATTGAGAGTTTGCAGTGATCCTTACCGGCCCCCAGTAAGACCACTTGTCTGAACTGAGGCTGTAACACTGTCTTCTGCTGCTCTCTTCGGTTTTGCTTGCTCATTTTCCGGTTCCTTGCTCCTTTGGTGCATATGCACCATTCTAGGGTGCTTCAAATTTCGTATATTACAACTAAGATGCTATTGCAATTTTCACCAATGTGCCTTCACACATACAGCCAAAACATACTCCTTTTTTTCCCTTAACAATCTTCTCATTATGTTCCTTATTTTCTAATTGTGAACACATTTCCAAAATATGTTCACCTTCACAGAAGAAGCATCTCTTCTCAGCAGGCAACCTCTCCTTTTCTTTAGTTACTTTATCCTTTTCCTTATTTACAACTGACATAGTAGTGGCAAAGGTACTCCTTTTCAATTTCGGACTAGGCTGTGACTTGGACTTTTTTACATCTTTGCTAACTGTTGGAGTGTCCTTGATATTTCCAAATACCGGTGTGATCCGCATGTGCCATTTAAGAAACTCTACAATATCCTCAAAGGTAGCATCCTTTCTATATTTTGTCTGAAGTTTACAAACTCTTGTTCTCCACAAATCCTTCAGCCTATAAGACAAAATTAGAAAGTAAGTTAAGGCTATGCATATTAACCAAGAGGATGTATTCTCATTAAGCCTTTGTATCCCTCTAATTTTATTGATGACCATAAAATAACCTTATCCATACAATCCATTGCAATTTTATGCTCATTGCCAAAACGATCCTGAAGTAATGCCTTTGCCTTGGTGAATCTTCTTTCTGAATCCACATGCAGGCAACTCCTCTCAAGTTCCTTTGGCTGTCCTTCAATGTGCTGTTCTGCTCCAGGTAATAAAGTCAACCTCTGGCATGTTTTATTCTTACTTTCGATATTATGTTCAAACAATTTAATCCTTTATGTGACAAATTTAAAACTGGTGATGCTCCTTTGTTTCCCATGTTCTGGACTTGCCATAGTTCAGAAAAATTTTGGAAAGATATATTTTGGCGATTCTCAAGTTGAGATGAGAGCTTTGCCTTTTAATTGCTCTGTTCGGATCATTTCAAGATGATGGTTTCACTGACTCCAACTAAAAATCAGATTTTATCTTTTATTTAATTGATGGCTTGACATGCAATTTTGATTAAATGGAACGCCAATACCCCACCTACACATTCCCACTTGTCTTGTTCAAGTTTAGGAAAAAAGAATAGATATCCCATTAAAGAGTCAAATATTAACCTCCAAAACCCATGGGGGCCATTTATGGACTATTCTCATAACCTAAAGAATTAGGGTTGCTCTGTAGTTTTGGTGATGTGCTCTCCAGGTCACTTGATCCCTACATGTCAACACTTAACTTTGCTTAGTGGTAGGGGATTCGGAATCATAAGGTGTTCATTGGATTCTTTTGAATCTATACTATTCAATTGTGCATATTGTAAACATCAATAAAAATATTTAAGAAATAAAACCATTTAATGAATGCTAAATACTGAAGTGGATCTCTGTTAATTACTTGAATCTCGTTCTTGGGTAAGGAATAGTGACATTGTTGTTGCACCAATAAATCGGTAATTTCATTTTGTTCTGCACGATTGATTGTCGTGTTCATCGAGGCTTAAAGCCGGTTCTTGAACTGAAAACAACCCATATCCTTGATCACCCTGATTTTTATTACCTGCTGAAAATGAATAGAATTCTGGCTGGATGGATTGAAATCCATTCCTATCTCTGTCCACTGGGTTCATTATTCGGGTTTGAGATTTGGCATCACTGCCCTAATCTAATTTGTTCAGGTTGATACACGTCACATAACCATGACACTGCACTCTTGATATTAAATATTTTCTTTTTCTGTTGTCCTTCCTCAAAATGTTGGATGCTTTAGATAATTTACTTTGAGTACCAGATGCCCTCAACTATTTTTTTTCCAGTTGCTCCTTTCTTAATTGCTCCCATTTAAGCTCCTCTCCTCTTCATAGTTACTCCTGTTTCAGCTCCTCTCTTCTCCGTGGCTACTCCCCTTCTTTTCATAGCTGCTCCTCCTGTTCTTCCTCTAGTTCTTCTGAAGCATATTTATCTTCAAGCCATTCTTGTTCTGTTATAAGAGTGTCCATTTCATCCCATACTTTTATATGTATGGGTATAGTACTTGAAACACTGGAGCATGCTCTAAAACAGCTCTTGCTTCTCCTGCTACCAGGATTTGACGCACTATCACCTGGTCATATATCATCCTCTATTTCAGGTGTCACCTTAATATCTGACTCCTTTTCAAATTCAAATTGCACATCCTCTTCCTTTTCGTCTTCTTCGTCGGCATTTTGTGAAACATCTTTAGCCATTTCTGTATCACTGACTCCTGAATCAGCTGCTGTCATTTGCTGTGTCTTCACCGAAGTCTTCACTTTCATAAATGGAAGCTGCCTCTTCTTCTTCTTTAGTTGTTAACTTCAGTCTAGTGTCGAGAGCACTTTTGCCACTTTTTGTATCTAGCCCCCCCTGCCCCCCTTCCGTTGGAGCAGTTCTTTAATAAGATCTGCCTTCTTCCAGGTTTCAATACATTGTGACTTAGCGTAGTCTTAAAGCTATTACGCCCGTATCCGTCTTGATGCTGGGTTCCTAGCACAGAAACCCAAGCAAATTGTACCGTTATCAGCAAGATACTTTAGGAGCAAGATACGGCTTTACCAATGTGTCAACAAAATCCTCTTCTAACCGGTTAGAAGTTTCAAAGTCTTTTTCTGTTGACTAATCAGGCTGATGGATATGGATTACAAACTGCAAAGCGACTCCTCATTTCTAACTGCAAATCAACTCCACATTTCCACTGTATTGCTTTCAATACAATTCAATTTCCCTTTACAGCAGTCCAAATGTTCCAATAGAAAACTTTCCGTCAACTAAATGTAACGACTTCGATCAATAAAGTAGTCGCTTGGAGGCTAAGTGAGGCATTTGTCTGCCACGCATTTTCAATGATTTCCAATACAAATTTAGTTGTATTTAAATCCTTTATTTTGGCACGCAAAATTTATAACCATCTTCCTTAACTTTCTGTGAAATGTCCATAAATAATGTTGTTTAATATTGATCCTTAATAGCTAAACATTTGTGTAAACATTCATGTAACATTCTATGTAAAAGAATGGTTGACAGAAATTATCGATGCCAAACTCACCCTTCTCGGATCACCCAACTGATGATGTGGGTTAATGAACTTCCTTTTCCACGTGTGCAAACCCCCGTGCATACTCACTGTGGAGTGCACTGGTCTCGGCTCCCACCGCTCGCTGCCGGCACCCAGCCAAGCGTGCATGTGTCGACCCAGTCCATGGCGCATGTACCCTGGAAGACACACTGGCCCTGGCTGCAGCTGCCACCACCAGTCCGAGCCAATCCCACATGCGTAGCTATGCTCCTTTGGCTCCGTAAATGGTGCCAGCTTTCGCGCATGTGGCCAATTTGAAGAGGCTTACATATGGATCCTGCGACACTGACAATGCCCGCGGCCACAACAGGTAAGAAACGTGCCTTTGGCTCATACACTGGTGGCATGATTCCTTTGGTACCTACACATCTTTCCTGATGGCAGCAGCAAGGACAGAACATGTACGAGGTGGTGTGGATCCTTGATGATTGCAGCTGCTCTCCGATGGCAGCATTCCAAATAAATGTTCTCAGTTGTGCGGAGAGTTTTGCCTGTGATGTACTGGGCTGCATCCACTATCTTTGGCAGGATTTTCTGCGCGGAAGTGTGGGTGCCCTTCTACCAGCCCACAATGCAGCCGGTCAGCACGCTTTCCACTAGATGACCGTAGAAGTTTACCAAGGTTTCCAATGTCATCCCGAACCTCTGCAAACTCTCAAGGATGTAGAGGCACTGATGTGCCTTCTTAATAATGATATTGGTATGTTACATCCAGAAAAGGTTCTCTGAGATAGTGACTCGAAGGCATTTAAAGGTCCTCACCCTCTCAACGTCTGATTCCACTATGATTTCTGGATCATTCAGCTCTGGTTTTCCCTTCAGTGTTTTGCTGATGAATTTTGGAATATTTTGGAAATTTTTGAAAAGTGTTGGTAGATCAGTGCACATTTCTGGGGCTGGTTACCAAAGTGATTTAATATTTAAAAACCCTCACTCGGATTGCTCTCTCTGTTTAATACTCAAAAGATTCCAAGCTTTTGCATCTGACTCTCACAAGGTAGTCCTCTCAACCTCAGATAAAACTATACGAAATCTCCTCCAGTGCGTTCACCTGAAGTTCAAAGCAATACCCTTGACAAACACATCTTAAATTCAGTTCCTCTGAGGTACTGGCCAACATTCGGCAGTCCTTTCTGCAGTCTGGAGGGATTTTTTTGTTTGTTTCTGTTTACTCATTCTTATTGATTTTTTTGTGCATGAATTCACAAATCTATGTTTTCCTCCACAACTCTTAATTTTTTAATTATTTAGAAAATACTCTGGTATACGCTTCTCTTTTGTTACCTTACCCCTGCTGTTAGATGCTTCCCTACCTTATTCAAAATGAATGTCTATTATAAATCAACAAACTGGGTTATGGAAAGTCAAATGAGTGAGGAATAGGATTCTCAGTGCATTTCACTCATTCCCACCTCAAAACAGAAATATGCCCAAATTCTGCCTTGCAGTGAGCTGAATTCACGAGGTAGCTTTCTCTTTATATGATACCTGCACTGGTCTATTATTACATGTTTGGTTCAGCCAAGCATCTCTCAGTTTCTCTGACTAATCAAAATGAAGATTGTTTCTTCTTTTTTTTCTCTCTTTCTTTCTTTCTCTCTCTCTCTCTCTCTCTCTCTCTCTCTCTCTCTCTCTCTCTCTCTCTCTCTCTCTCTCCTGCTCCATTATCCTCTCCTTCTCCCTTTCCCTCTCTTTTTCTTTCCTCTTCCCTCTGTGTCGCCAATATTCAAATAACTCAAACTCAATGGAAAGATTGTTATAAACAGAAATATAATCACTGGCTCAGTTGGGTTTTTCTAAATCAGAACACTTGTACTTTCAGCATTATATTAACATTCAGCTTGATTGGTAAAGGACTTGAATCGAAGATAGGAAAATTGATATTGAGGAGCAGATCAACACACTCATTACTTTTAATGGCGGTGTGAGGTATGAGGAGGATGTCAGGAAAATGCAGAGGGACTTGGACAGGTTGGGGGAGTGGGCTGAATGAATGGAAGATGACGTTCAATGTGAGCAAATGTGAGGTTATCCATTTTGGGGGCAATAATAGGAAAGCTGAGTATTATTTAAATGGAGACAAGCTAGGGAGTGGGGAGGTTCAAATGGATCTGGGTGTACTTGTTCACCGGTCACTGAAGGCTAACATGCAGGTTCAGAAAGCTGTGAAGAAGGCAAATGGCATGTTGGCTTTCATAAAGAGGGGATTGGAGTATAGGAACAGAGACGCCCTTCTGCAGTTGTACAGGGCCCTGGTGAGACCCCACCTGGAGTATTGCATCCAGTTCTGGTCTCCAATTTTGAGGAAGGACATACTAGCTATAGAGGGTGTGCAGCGCAGATTTACAAGGTTAGTTCCAGGAATGGTGGGGTTGACATATGCTGAAAGGCTAGAAAAACTGGACTTGTATCCGATGGAGTTTAGAAGGATGAGGGGGGACATGATTGAGGTATACAAAATTATCAGGGGAATAGACAGGGTGAAGTCGGATTACTTGTTCCTAATGATGGGGGAGATAAGGACTAGAGGGCATAGTTTAAGAATACGGGGTAGGCCCTTTAAGACAGAGATGAGAAAACATTTTTTTACCCAGAGAAGTGTGAATCTGTGGAATGCTCTGCCACAGAGGGTGGTAGAGGCAGATTTGCTGATTATGTTCAAAAGAGAGTTAGATAAGACTCTAGTGGGCAAAGGAGTTAAGGGTTATGGGGATAAGGCTGGAAAGGGGTACCAATAGTAGTGATCAGCCATGATCTGTAAAATGGCGGTGCTGGCTCGAAGGGGCGAAGGGCCTACTCCAGCTCCTATTGTCTATTGTCTATTGTCTATTGCATAGAAGCAGGCACTTATTCCATCTGATCTGAGCCAAACTATTAATCTGCCTCGCCCCAATGACCTACACCCGGACCATATCACATCCATAACCTTGCTATCCATGTACTGATCTAAGTTGGATTATGTTGATTGCAGAAGGTATTCAATTATAAAATATTAGGAATGAGGATAAGAATTAACCATTTTGCCATTTTAACTCAGAGCCATGTTCATGCACCACCCCTCAAATGTCTTGATTCCCTTAATATCCATAAACTTATCATTATTTTTTTGAATGATTCACTCTCTACACACTTTGGAGTGGAGAATTCCAAAGCTTCACCACCCTCATGCCTAAGTATTGTCTTCTCAGCCCTAAGTCACCAACACTTTCAGTACGTACCTGTGTAGCTACAAGAAGTAGGAATTTGGGTGTCCAACTTTTTCTTAAATGTTAAAATTGAGCCTGCATTCACCACCTCAGCTGGTAGCTTGTTCCACACTCCCACCACTTTCTCCTCATGTTCCTGGCTAAACTTTTCCTCTTTCAATCTTAACCCATATCCTCTGGTTTGAATCTCACCTACCCTCAGTGGAAAAAAAAACTATCTGCATATACTCTGTCTATCCCCCTCATAATTTTAAATCTCTATCAAATCTCCCCTAATTCTATTATGCTCCAAGGAATAAAGTCCAACCCTGTTTAACCTTTACCTCTATCTCAGTTCCTGAAGTCCAGGTAACATCCTAATAAATCTCTTTCTATTTTATTGATATCCTTCCTGTGTTAGGTGACAAGAATTGCACACAATACTCCAAACTTCACCTCACCAATGTCTTATGCAACTTTACCATAACATCCCAACTCCTATACTCAATACTTTCATTTGTGAAGATCAATATGCCAAAAGCTCTTTTTATTAACCCTATCCACCTGTGAGGTCACAATCAGGAAACAATGTGTCTATATTCCCAGATCCCACTGTTCTACTGCACTCCTCAGTGCCCTACCATTTACTGTGTATGTCCTTTCTTGGTTTGTACATCCAAAGTATAATACATAACACAGGTGTGGATTAAATTCCATCTCCCATTTTTCAGCCACTTTTCCAACTGGTCCAAACCGCTCTGCCAGCTTTGAAAACTTTCTTCGCTGTCCACAACACTCCCAAACTTAGAGTCATCAACTTACCACATTATCATCCACATCATTGAAATAGATAACAAACAACAATGGTCCCAGCACCGATCCCTGAGGCACACCACTAGTCACAGGCCCCCATTACTCTCTAGTTTCTCCCGTCCAGCCATGGCAAATCCAGTTCATTATTTCACCATGAATACCTAGCATCTGAACCTTCCTGACTAACCTCCCATGCGGGACCTTGTCAAAGGCCTTACTGAAGTCCATGTAGACAACATCCACAGCCTTTCCTTCATCAATGTTCTTGGTAACCATATGTGTTTGGTGCGCAGTGAGGGCACAGGAGGCCAGAGCTGCTAAATAACCAAACACTTTATTAAATAAGAGTAAATTCAGTAAACCACAAGTCCTGGGGAGGAGAAACAATCGCTCTTCCCGAGCTCCACTCTCGACTGGGGTTTTATCAGTTACCCCCTTGCACATGCTCACAACATCTGTCTTGTATAGTGTGAGGTAGTCTGTAGGCAGCTGCCAACATCCCTTTTCTTTAGTTCGTACTTGTGGAAACACAAGAAAGAATGACAGCAGGCATAATATTACATCATGTGTATGTTGACATATCAACAATGATGTTCATGTCGGGGTGACTCCATGTCATTGGCCTAGGGAGGGCATGTCCCTCAAAAAGGTGCTCACTGTCCCTTGCCCTGTTGGGTTAGGTGTGTCCAGGTATTTTGGATTAGGCCGACAGTCCCTTCCGGCCCTCGTTCTATATAAACCCCCCAGAGAACATGAAGGGTTGTACCTCAACCCCTCTCATTCACGCTGGCGACTCGGGTCATCACTCTTTCACCAACTGGCCTCTGCTGTGAATTGTGCTGTTTCCCATGGATTCTTCATTAGGTCCTTGTCGTCATTTATATCTGACAGTGTGGCTTGTTTGTCTTGTGGTTGCCTCGTTGCATTCCTCTCTTGGGCCTCCGGTGGAGCTGGGTTTATCCCATTCAGGGTGGTGGGGTTCTGGCTCTCGTACCGAGAGAATGTGGTGTTGATTTCTCTGGTATTCTTTCCCCTCTGATGAAAGCAGGTATGACTGGGGCTCGTTGCAAGCTTTCTTTACCACTGCCAAATGGTTGTATCCTGTGATAACTGGGAATGGATTATGTCGGAGTTGGTGGGAGCAGGCCTTAGGGCCTGGCAGCATTGTTCTGGTTTGCTGAGACATGAGCCACTCCACTGGCGAGCCAAGGATGTGGTCTCTGGCCACGTTTCTAAGATTCAATAGGTCCTGGAATACATCTGACTTGTTCCTAATGTTCTTTCCATAATGTTCTTCACGCTGCAGACTGCTTTCTCCATTAGCCCGTTTGATTGCGGAAATTCCAGGCTGTTTGTGATGTGTTTGAAGTCCCCGGCACTTGCAAAGTCTTTGAGTTCCTGGCTGGTAAACTGTGCGCCATTGTCAGACAGCACTGTTCGTGGCGATCCGTGAACGGAGAAGTGGTATTTCGGCTTTGTGATCACCGTTGATGCCGATATCTCCTTGAGGAGGTCTATCTCAAACCAGCAGGAGTAGGAGTCTATTAGCACCAAGTATTGTTGTCTGTTCCACTCGTATTGACCAACATAGAGCCAGACCATTACCCACTAAGGTGAATGCTATTCTCTCTTTTCCCATGCCATCAACGGTGACGGGACTACAAATGTGTGTAGGTATGATCAACCTTTATCACCACTTCATACCTGCATCCGCCTGCATCATGAGCCCACTCTTTCCCCTCATGGCAGGACCCAGTAAAAACATACAATGGCCACCAAAAACACCCTAGCCATCGCTACCCTACTCATGCACTCATGGACAGATGCCCTGAATGCCCTCACCACAGACGTATCCAGCACAGCCGTCAGGGGTGTACTTGAGCAACTGGCGAATGGACAATGGCAACTGTTGGTCTTTTTCAGTAAACTCCTCAGGCCACTGGAGCTCAAGTACAGGGCCTTTGATAGAGAACTGTTAGCCTTATACCTAACAATTCGGCACTGTCATTACTTCCTGGAGGGCAGGAAGTTCAAAATTTACATGGACCACAAACCCCTTACCTTTGCCTTCAGTAAGGTGTCAGATCCATGGTCAGCCAGGCAACAGCGGCATCTGTCCTACATTTCCGAATTTACAACAGACATTGAACACAGACGGCAAATCCAATGTGGTGGCTGATGCCCTATCTTATCTGGCTGTCTTGGCGGTGCACAACCCTAGCCCTGACATCGACTATGCAGCCCTGGCTGATGCACAGCAAGCAGACGCTGACATTCTGGGCAGCACTAACTGACTTACAACTGGAGGACATCCAGATCGCCCATGGCCATCACACGCTGCTCTGCGACACCTCGCGGCATGAAAGTGGTGGGTTTTCAACTCAGTCCACAACTTGACTCACCCCACCATCAGGACTACAGTCAAAATGGTGGCAAACAGATATGTCTGACATGGCCTCTGCTATGAAGTTGCCTTCTGGGTCAGGACTTGTATTTAGTGCCAGTCATCCAAAATCCAGATTCATATCCAAGCTCCACCACAGACATTTGAGGTAGCATGTTGCTGCTTTAGCCACGTGCACATTGACATTGTGGGGCCCCTACCCGTATCCAGACGCGCACGCTACTTCCTCATAATGGTCGACTGCATGACTAGATGGCCAAAGACAGTGCCACCATCAGAAGCTTCTACGGAAGCATGCTACAGGCTTTACTCAACACTTGGGTAGCATGTTTCAGGGTTCCCTATGTGATAGTACAGATCTATCACCAATGTACATAGTGTATATAGTTACTGTATCTAGACTGTGCTTACAGCGATTGGCTGAGAGCTAAGCCACACCTATTGTTTGGGCCTTAAAGGGTTGTGTCCCTAGCCAGGTCGGATCATTCCGGACTGGTCGGCCACCTGTGAAGAGCTCCGGTCTTTTGCTAATAAAAGCCTTGGTTTGGATCAACAAGTCTTTGGTTCTTTCAACGAGCTCTACAATTTTATTAGCAAAAAGAATTTTTTTTGAAAGGGATGGAGCGTTTAACTCGGCCAGAAAAACTTGATATCGACCCACAGTCAGCTACAGCCTTCAAAGCCTTTAAGTTCTGGCTGCTGAACTTTGAAAACTTCCTGAGATTCATTCAGGTAGAGGAGGATAACCAGCGTCTAACAGCATTGCTGTCTATGGTGTCCTTGAGAGTCTACGAGAACATCCAGGATGAGACCACTTACACCGCAGCCATAAAGGTACTGAAGGAACTGTATGATCAACCGGTGAACAGAGTTCATGCCCGGCTCATGCTTGCGTCGAGGAAGCAACAGCCCGGCGAGTCCAGCAGGGCATATTTACAAGTATTAAAGGCATTGGGCAAGGACTGTAACTGTGTGGACCAAACTGCTGCCGAGATCACTAGCGACCTCGTCCGGGATGCCTATGTGGCCGGGCTCCGATCGAACGAAGTGAGGCTGCGTTTGCTCGAACAAGGGGTAGAAAAACTAGAGGACGTGGCCCGGATTGCAATCACAATGGAGGATGCAGCCTTAAAGTCCACCGAGCTCTCTAGGGACTGGACCCCTTGTTCTGATGTGAGTAGAGTGCCCTTCTACCCTACCCCTGACGGCCTGTCGGCTGCTGCTACCCTGCCCCGTGCGAACCCGAAATGTTATTTCTGCGGGAGGGACAAGCACAGCAGATCCCAGTGCCCAGCAAGAAAAGCCAGGTGCCAGAAGTGCCTTAAAAAGGGCCACTTTGCTGCAGTCTGTAGGTCTAAAATGGCCGCCAGCAAACACAGTGCCTCGTGTGAAGCTCAACCGCCACTATCCCATTCAAACTCTTCTTCCCCAGAGCTCTCGTCCAATGAGAGCGAGGGCTCCCCTGCACGGCAACGCCTGACGTCACGGAGACGCCGAACCCGGAAGGGGCAACCCACCGTCGCAACCATGGTGATGGCCTGCCTCTCGTCCCCGTGCGGAACACTTGACACTAACGCCGCTGCTGCCGCCGCCACAGCATACCCCCGGGGCCGACGCTACCGCCGCTGCTGCCGCCGCCACGGACACCCCCGGGGCCGACGCTACCGCCGCTGCTGCCGCCGCCACAGACACCCCCGGGGCCGACGCTACCGCCGCCGCAGCCACCCCCACGGCCAACCAGGTGCTCACCCTAGCGTCCATCGCTGACGACCGCCAGGGCCCGACCGCCGATCGCGAGCAACTACAAACCCCACTACTTACCATTCACCCGCCACAACAGCACTTCCGGGAGGTTCTCCAACCTGCTCCTCGAGCGTTGACTACGTCATCCCGTTGCGTGACGTCATCCCGTTGCGTGACGTCATCGCGCAAAACTCGCCTGTCAACTGCTTCAATAACATTAAACCAGCAATGCTCTCATCCACTCACCAGAGCAATGGAACTGATTAAAGTGCATGGACACTACACCAATTGCTTATTTGACTCTGGGTCAACTGACAGTTTTATCCAGCCAGATCTGGCCCTCCGTTGGGGACTTGACATTATCCCCACTACCCAGAGGATCTCATTAGCGACGAGGTCGCACTCGACTGGGATAAAGGGGTATTGCATCGCCACGCTGGAAGTACAGGGCGTGACGGTCACCCACTTTAAATTATTCGTCCTTCCCCAATTGTGCGCCCCAGTGTTGCTGGGATTAGACTTCCAGTGTCAGTTCCAAACGGTGTCCCTACACTTTGGGGGACCCCACGCCCCCCTCTCGGTCTGCCATCGCCATCGCCCCACTCCCGAAGCACCCGAGCAACCCGCCCCCGTGCCCCGGGGCCAATCCTGCGGCCTTTCCACACTCCGGATTGCCCCGCCAGCACTCTTCGCAAACCTCACCCCTGGCTGGAAGCCTGTGGCCACCAAAAGTCGGCAATATAGTTACGAAAACAGGCAATTCATTAGGAGTGAGGTGCGTAGATTGCTGGATGAGGGCATCATCGAACCCAGTTCAAGCCCCTGGAGAGCCCAGGTGGTGGTTGTCAAGAATGGGGAAAAACTACGGATGGTGGTCGACTATAGCCAGACCATTAACCGCTTCACACTCCTGGATGCGTACCCCCTGCCACGCATCACGGATGTGGTGAACCAGATCGCCCAGTACCGCATTTTCTCCACTATTGACCTACGTTCGGCCTACCACCAGCTCCCGATCCGCTGCGAGGACCGACCATTCACGGCCTTTGAAGCGAATGGGCGGCTATATCAATTTCTCAGGGTACCATTCGGGGTCACAAATGGTGTCGCGGTCTTCCAGCGGGAAATGGACAGGATGGTGGACCAGAACGGGCTAACCGCTACCTTCCCGTATCTGGACAATATCACCATCTGCGGCCACGACATGCAGGACCATGACGCCAACCTAGACAAATTTCTTCAAACTGCCCGTCAGCTAAACCTGACTTACAATTTGGACAAGTGTGTTTTCCGGACCACACGACTCGCTATTCTAGGTTGTGTGGTGGAAAACGGGATAGTCATGCCAGATCCTGACCGCATGCGTCCCTTAATGGACTTACCCCCCCCACATACCCAGAAAGCTCTCAAACGCTGCCTGGGCCTTTTCTTGTATTATGCCCAATGGGTTCCAAACTACGCCGACAAGGCACGTCCTCTTATCAAGACCACCTCTTTTCCCCTCTCGACCGAAGCCACAGCGGCTTTCGATCGAATCAAATCTGACATCGCTGCTGCGACGCTGCACGCGATCGATGAGTCTGTCCCGTTTCAAGTCGAGAGCGATGCATCCGACTTCGCCCTGGCAGCCACCTTGAACCAGGCCAGTCGGCCTGTAGCCTTCTTCTCCAGAACCCTCCAGGGTCCGGAGAGTAGACACTCCTCGATCGAGAAGGAGGCCCAGGCCATAGTTGAAGCGGTACGTCGTTGGAGACATTACCTCGCTGGGAGGCGCTTTACACTGTTGACTGATCAACGCGCGGTCTCCTTCATGTTCAGCAACACCCAGCGTGGTAAGATAAAAAAACGACAAAATCGCCAGATGGAGAATCGAACTCTCCACCTTTAACTATGACATCCTGTACCGGCCTGGTAAGCTCAACGACCCGCCTGACGCGCTCTCCAGGGGGACGTGCGCCAGCATACAGATGGACAGACTACGGAAACTCCATGAGGCGCTCTGTCATCCAGGGGTCACTAGGTTTGCTCACTTTGTCAAGGCGCGCAACTTACCCTACACAGTTGAGGAGATCCGCTCCATGACCCGAGCCTGTTCGGTGTGCGCCGAATGCAAGCCCCACTTCTTCCGTCCGGATAACTCCCATGTCATCAAAGCCACCCGCCCCTTCGAGCGTCTTAGCGTAGACTTTAAGGGACCCCTACCGTCGACCAACCGTAATACCTACATCCTTACGGCCATCGACGAATACTCCCGCTTCCCATTCGCTGTGGCCTGCCCAGACACCACTGCCACCTCAGTGATACAGGCCCTTCACAGTATTTTCACCATCTTCGGGTACCCCAATTCCATCCACAGTGATAGGGGGTCCTCATTCATGAGTGCAGAGCTGCAACAGTACCTTCTGGAGTGTGGTATTGCTTCAAGCAGGACCACGAGCTATAACCCACGCGGTAATGGCCAGGTCGAGAGGGAGAATGCCACCATATGGAGAGCGGTTACACTGGCTCTCCGGTCTAAAGGTCTCCCCACCTCTCACTGGCAGGAGGTTCTCACTAGTGCCTTACACTCCATCCGCTCCCTGCTATGTACTGCAACAAATGCCACCCCCCACGAAAGGATGTTCCTTTTCCCGAGGAAATCCGAATCGGGAACCACTGTACCGGCATGGCTCACCGTCCCTGGCCCTGTCCTTTTGCGACGCCACGTCCGGCACTCAAAGAACGACCCCTTGGTCGACCGAGTGACTCTACTCCACGCGAACCCACATTACGCATACGTGGAGTTCCCAGACGGGCGGGAGGACACTGTTTCGGTGCGGGACCTAGCTCAGGACGCGGTAGACCCAGCAAACCCCCCAACTCCTTATGCTCCAGGCCCCGTGCCGCAACAGAAGGACCAACAGCACCCCAATGACTCGGGCCACCCTGCCGACAAAACGACTGGGGAATTGAGCGACGGAGCAGTCGCACCCGATGAGCCCGCTGGCGACACCACTCCAGCGACCCCAATCCCGGCACCACGGCGGTCACGCCGGATGGTCAGACCCCCTGACCGCTACAGTCCTTGACCTACCCCTTCCTTTTCATTCTCTCCCTCGTTTTTGTTTTTTTTTCCAGGGTCAATTCTCCAAGAAGGGGTGAATGTGATAGTACAGATCTATCACCAATGTACATAGTGTATATAGTTACTGTATCTAGACTGTGCTTACAGCGATTGGCTGAGAGCTAAGCCACACCTATTGTTTGGGCCTTAAAGGGTTGTGTCCCTAGCCAGGTCGGATCATTCCGGACTGGTCGGCCACCTGTGAAGAGCTCCGGTCTTTTGCTAATAAAAGCCTTGGTTTGGATCAACAAGTCTTTGGTTCTTTCGACGAGCTCTACACCCTAACACCTTACATTGGATAGGGGGGCCAATTCACTTCTAGTCTGTGGACCACCTTAGCCCACACCCTAGGGACCCAACTCCACCACACTGCAGCGTATTACCCACAGGCCAATGGGTTGGTGGAGAGGTTCCACAGACACCTTAAGGCAGCCTTAATGGCATGGCTTACTGGACCTAACTAGGCCGACGAACTCCCTTGGGCATCTGCACCATGCCCAAAGAGGACCTCAAAGCATCCTCTGCCGAGTTAGTCTATGGCGCACCCCTAGTTATACTGGGCAAATTTGTGACAGCCCCTGAGGACTTAGAGGACCTCCAGTGACCATATTGCCCCTACTATGTGAGCGCCTAGGCACTCTGGTCCCTGCTAAATCTAGACTCCATGGCCAACCCTGCATTTACAACCCAAAGAACTTTACTGACTGTAAATAAATGTTTGTTCAGCACGGGGCTCATCAGCCACCTCTACAGCAGCCTGCCATGCCATGATCTCAGACACAACGGCTCCACATGTGTTTTGGACATTGGCAGCAGGGAAGAGACTTTCACATATGACCGGTTGAAACTGGCCTACTTGGACTTTGACCAGCCCATCACTCACCCGACCCCACGGCGCAGAGGTCGACCTCCGAAAAACAGTGCCCCAATCGACAGTTCTGGGATGGGGGGTCGTGTAGCGGCCCATGGCCCATGCCTCGGTCTGACACAGGAAATAGCTGTCAAATGCAGTGACCAGAAAAGCAACACGCGGGCTGAAATGCCCATTTCCATAGGCTGCCGGCAGAGCGGTGAAACTGGCCAATCACTATTGGTGGATCGCAGAGGTTCCAATTGTGGCCTGGGCATCCAAGGTAACCAAACGGCAGCCGGCCCGCTCAAGCCACTCCCCAGTGGTGATGCAGCCGAGCTTTCTATATAAGGCAGAGCTGCCACTAAATAAACTCACTGTGTGTGTCTTCTGTGAATTCGAGCTACAGCTTTAGGCTATAACGGAGAGCTATAACCTAGCTGTAGCTGTAGCAACCTTGCTACAATCCAAATAATTGTATATTTGATCTCTGATTACATCTTTCAATGGATAATCATCTTCCAATGGATAATCATGTTGAGGAACATGATTATCCAACTGCACGAAAACCAACAAGGTCGGGTCAGATACAGCAATGAGCTCTCTGAACCCTTCTCCATTAACAATGGCGTGAAGCAAGGCTGTGTTCTCGCACCAACCCTCTTTTCAATCTTCTTCAGCATGATGCTGAACCAAGCCATGAAAGACCCCAACAATGAAGACGCTGTTTACATCCGGTACCGCACGGATGGCAGTCTCTTCAATCTGAGGCGCCTGCAAGCTCACACCAAGACACAAGAGAAACTTGTCCGTGAACTACTCTTTGCAGATGATGCCGCTTTAGTTGCCCATTCAGAGCCAGCTCTTCAGCGCTTGACGTCCTGCTTTGCGGAAACTGCCAAAATGTTTGGCCTGGAAGTCAGCCTGAAGAAAACTGAGGTCCTCCATCAGCCAGCTCCCCACCATGACTACCAGCCCCCCCACATCTCCATCGGGCACACAAAACTCAAAACGGTCAACCAGTTTACCTATCTCGGCTGCACCATTTCATCAGATGCAAGGATCGACAATGAGATAGACAACAGACTCGCCAAGGCAAATAGCGCCTTTGGAAGACTAAACAAAAGAGTCTGGAAAAACAACCAACTGAAAAGCGTATACAGAGATAAGCGTATACAGAGCCGTTGTCATACCCACACTCCTGTTCGGCTCTGAATCATGGGTCCTCTACCGGCACCAGCTACGGCTCCTAGAACGCTTCCACCAGCGTTGTCTCCGCTCCATCCTCAACATCCATTGGAGCGCTTTCATCCCTAACGTCGAAGTACTCGAGATGGCAGAGGTCGACAGCATCGAGTCCACGCTGCTGAAGATCCAGCTGCGCTGGGTGGGTCACGTCTCCAGAATGGAGGACCATCGCCTTCCCAAGATCGTGTTATATGGCGAGCTCTCCACTGGCCACCGTGACAGAGGTGCACCAAAGAAAAGGTACAAGGACTGCCTAAAGAAATCTCTTGGTGCCTGCCACATTGACCACCGCCAGTGGGCTGATAACGCCTCAAACCGTGCATCTTGGCGCCTCACAGTTTGGCGGGCAGCAACCTCCTTTGAAGAAGACCGCAGAGCCCACCTCACTGACAAAAGGCAAAGGAGGAAAAACCCAACACCCAACCCCAACCAACCAATTTTCCCTTGCAACCGCTGCAATCGTGTCTGCCTGTCCCGCATCGGACTTGTCAGCCACAAACGAGCCTGCAGCTGACGTGGACTTTTTACCCCCTCCATAAATCTTCGTCCGCGAAGCCAAGCCAAAGACATCTTCCAATAATTTACCTACTACTGAAATCAGGCTCACTGGCCTATGATTTCCAGGGTTACTTTTGAAACATTTTTTAAACAACAGCAATCTAAGCTACCCTCCAATCATCTGGCACCACACCCGTGGCTAAGGACATTTTAAATATTTCTGCCAGAGCCCCTGCAATTTCTACACCAGCCTCCCTCAAAATTTGAGGGAATATCTTGTCAGGCCCTGGGGATTTATCCATCCTTATTTGCTTTAACACAGCAAGCACTTCTTCCTTCTTATTCTGTATAGCTTCTAAGACCTCACTGTGTGTTTTCCTTACTTCCCATGACTCTATGCCTGTTTCCTGGGTGAATACTGATGAAAAAATAATTTAAGATCTCCCCCATCTCTTTTGGCTCCATACAAAGACCACCACTCTGATCTTCAAGGGGACCAATTTTGTCCCTTACCTTTGGCTCTTAATATACCTGGAGAAATCCTTAGGATTTTCCTTCACATTGTCTGCCAAAGCAACCTCATGTTTCTTTTAGCCTTTCTAATTGCTTTCTTGAGGTTTTTCTTGCATTTTTTATATTCCTCAAATACATTATTTGCTCCACACCTCTCTCTTGTTCCCCAATATCTCTTGAAAACCAATGTTTCTTATGCCTGCTAACCTTGACTTTAATGCTGACAGGAACATAAAAACTGTGCACTTAAAACTTCACTTTGAAGCTCCTCCACTCTCCTTGCTGGAAAAAAAATTATCCAAATCTACGCATTCTTGATCCTTTTTCATTTTCTCAAAATTGGCCTTTCTCTTATTTAAAATCTCAACCTGAGGCCCTGACCTATCCATCTCCATAATTAACAAAATTAATGGCATTATAATCAGTGGACCTAAGATGTTCCCCTACATATACTTCTATCACCTGTTTGTCTCATTCCCTACTGTCTCTAGTTGGTACCTCTATATCAGTATGGGAGTCCTAGTCAATATATGGAAAATTAAACTCCCCTACTATAATGTCCTTAAGTTTCCTGCCACTCTCTGCTATCTCTCTACAGATTTGCTCCTCCATTTCTCATCGGCTATTGTGTTGTCTATAATACAACCCCATGAGTGTGTTCATTCCTTTTCGAGTTCCTCAACTTCACCCATATAGCCTCAGTAGGTGAGCTCTCTGGTCTGTCCTGCCTGAGCACAGCTGGGATATTTTCCCTGATGAGCAATGCCCCTCCTCCCTCTTTCATTTCCCCGGCCCCACCCCCTGTTGTATTGCATCTAAAGCATCAGAACCCCAGAACATAGATCTACCAGTCCTGTCCCTCCAACAGCTGAGTTTCACTAATGGCCACAGTGTCATAATTCTATGTGCCAATCCACACTCTAAAATCGTTTGGTCTTGCATTGAAATAGATGGACCTGAAAACATTTCCACCACACAGAAGCCGTTGACTTTTTAAGGTGCTTGTAATAGTTACATCACCTTTTCCCTGCTCCATTCTTCTATCTGCTCGAGCAATCTGGTTCCCATCCCCATGCAAATCTCGTGTAATCCCATGGGGGCAGCACTAGCAAACTGTCTCAGAAGAATATTAGTCCCCCTCCAGTTCAGATACACATTGTTCTGTTGGAACAGGTCCCACCTTCCCAGGGAGAGAGCTCAATGATCCAGAAACCTTAACCCTCCCTCCTGCACCATGTCTTCAGCCACATTTCTAACTTCAATAGCACATAGCACGGGGAGCAATCCTGAGATCACTACCCTGGAGGTCCTGTCCTTCAACCTAGTGCCTAACTCTCTGAACTCTCCTTGCTGGATCTCCTCACCCTTCCTACCCATATCATTGGTCCCTATATGGACCAGAATATCTGCCTGCTCATCCTCCTTCCTGAGAGTGCCATAAACTCGATGTGAGATATCTTGAACCCTGGCACCAAGGAGGCAATATACCTCAATCTCTTCCACGGAGCCTCTTATTTGTATTCCTAACTATGGAATCCCCTATCACTACAGCTCACTTCTTATCCTCCCTTCCCTTCTTAGCCACAGGACCAGATTCTGTGCTAGAGACTGGATCATCATGGCTTGTGCCTAGTATGTTGCCATCCCACCCCCCTCCCCAGTTGTATCCAATTGAGGGGAATGGCACTGCCTGTCTGTTCCCTTTCCTTCTCCTGACTGTCACCCATCTACCCTCCTCAAGCCTTCTAGGTGTGATAATGTCCCTGTAACTCCTGTCTATCACCCCCTCTGCCTTCCGAATGATCCAGTGTTCATCAAACTCCAGCTCCAGCTCCTTAACTCAGCTTGTCAAGAGCTGCAGTTGGATGCGCTTCTCTATGATGAAGTTGTCAGGCATGCTGCTGGCTTCCCTGACAACCCACCTACAGGAAGAGGAGCATTGGCTGCCATTCCCAACGATTATGACTAGAGAAACAAAATATATGATATCTAAAACCTGTCCTTACCTGTAGCTACTTGCTGAGTCCTTTTTGTTCTTTGTATAGGGTGGCCCTTTCTTACTCAAACTCCTACTAGCCCTCATCTCATATCTATTCTTGCAAAAGCCTGTTGAGCCAAAACCTTACCACTCTAACTCAGCCCACTTTGACAATTACTGCTCCCTCCCTTGAAGACAGAGATCTCTCATTCATTTAAACTCTAGAGAATTCAAACCCAATCTACTCAATTTCCCTTCATATGGACAATACAGTTAGGATAGTGATTAACGCCACACTATTACAGTACCAGCGACCTGGTTTTGAATCTGGTACCATCAGTAAGGAGCTTGTTTATTAACCCCTTGACTTGCATGGGTTTTTTTTCCCAGTTGCTCCGGTTTCCTCCCATCCTCCAAAAACATATGGGGTTGGTAAGTGAATTGGGTGTAATTGGGTGGCAAGTGTTTCAATGGCCAGAATCTACTTCTACTGTGTTGTAAATTAATTTAAATTGGAATATGTGACAGAAGCCAATCATTTAATTTTGTTACATTCCTTCTATGGGAGGCTTATGCAATTTTTTGATAAGGAAACAAAAACTTTTCTCAATACTCCAGGTACAATGAAACTTCCATATCGAAATTCTCTCAATAACCAAAGCCAACATACGGTCTAATTTACTTCCCTCATTTCTTGCTTCACTTGTTTATCGTGAAGTGTTTCAAGTGGAAAAGTCAGGATAATTTAATTGTGAACTAAATGAGTGGGGGAATGCACAACATTTTATAACTCTAAAGCAATAAGCAATTTAATTTATTGGCCTGATGATTACCAACATTAGATAGGTACTTGAAATAATTTGGAGTTTATTTAGGTAAGTGCAAATCTTGGAACCATGTAGGAATTTGAATGAAGGATCCCACTCTAAGTTATGGTTTTGTTATCAATAAATACACTGCTCCAGGTGTCTGAAATCACCACCGCAGATATTGCTTCATTTTATTCCTCTCTGAATCATGGGATGTCTAATTCATGATGTTCGTCTGAGGTCTGTTATGCGTTCCCTGACAACAGTTGATCTGCTTTTCTGTCTGCTCAGACCAAATGAATTACGTTTCCAAATTAATCAAAGAATGCTATCGACTGGGAGGGATTTTCATCATCAAACCGTGCACTCCGAGACTCGCAGAGTTACACAACACTGAAACGGTCCCTTTGGCTCATCTCTTTTCTGGCAGCCAAGGTGATTTCCTGAACAGGTCACATTTTAACCCATATCCCTCTAATTCTTCCTATCCTTGTACCGTACCACTTCCAATGTATTTTAAACCTTGTAATTGCACCCATCTCTACCACTTTCACTGCCAGGTCATTCCACATAACTATTATCCTCCATGAAAAGGAATAAGGATAATGCCATTACCTTAATTTTAAAATGGACTGATCAGAAATTCATGTCATTCACTTAGCCCTTTGGACTCTGTGTCCCTGAATTCAGGGACTACCAACAAGCACATATACTCCATGTTCTGGTTTTCAGGGATTACCAACAGGGGCATATATCCTTGTTTCCATTTTCTGGGGCTGGTTTTATACCCAACCACCAGCTGCTTCATACTGATTTTTATTCTTTCATGCTGTGGTATACCCATGTATATATTAAAAAAGTCCAGAATACAAAGGGTTAAATCATTTCTTCAATGGTCCTGTCTGACCTGTCAATTTTTCAGTCTTGTGTCTCAGAAACCTACCCTTAGATATTTGTGCTAAATATACTCTATGTAAGATAATGTGGATACCTTGTACAGTAAAAGTCCTAAAAACCGAACTGCTCAGGGATTGGGTTGGTCTGGATTTTTGGATATTCTGAATTGTTGGGCTGTACTTTTAAAATTGATATATATGGAGAATAAACAGGTAAATTTGGATAGTTTATTAACAAAACATTTTTTCATGTAGAATGCGAAGTAAAAAAAGTCTTACATTTCCATGTCTTCCATGTGGCCGCTTATTGCCGCTGTACATCTGTGGCACTTAAGCATGTACACACACACACACACACACACACACACACACACACACACACACACACACACACACACACACACACACACACACACACACACACACACACACACACACACACACACACACACACACACACACACAAACTCTGAGAAGTCGGATTCTCGGGTCGTCCGGATTTCAGACAAAAGTTTTCAAGAAGTCTGGATTCTCGGGTGCTCCAGATTTCTGGCCCCTTCCATACTTCAATTTCAAACTTTAATGGAAAGCATTTTCAAAAGTGGAATGTAAATGTGTAGCCACTATCAAATGCACATGCTGGGCATGAACAACCGAAGCAGTTTTTCGGGAAGCTCCTCCATTGTCTGAGAAAATATTTCTGTCATTTGCATAGAGCGGTGACTGTAAAATATGCCAGAAACCTTTGTGAAAGTAGCCTTGTTTAATGTGCGCACCACAGTGTGCAGTGATCCAAGATCTTTGCCTTCGAGAAGAAATCTTAAAATGCCATCTCTCAACTGACAGAGAAATTGATCAGTCTGTGCCAGAAAGTTCAATAAAATTCATTGCAGCTAGTCGTGTGGTATTTCACCATGCAAGAATTATTTAAATGCTGATATTCTTGCAATTCAAGTCCACCACATGGTTCAGATGGGGCTCAATTCAAATTGGGGAATCTGACTCTACAAATAATAAAATGCTTGTGGTGTGTTTTTAATTTGATTGATACTTTTTTTTGCTGTTTATTTCTCTCTTTTACTCCAATCATTCTTTGATTCATTTGACTTTATTTTACCCTATCCTCTAAAACTCATTAATTAAGGAGATTATTGGTGTCCTGTTGACCTCATTATTGGCGCACACTTCCAGCAATGCGCAAAGCTAAAGTAATTGAAGCCGATATTTGAGGGAAAGCTTTGCCTCAATGTGTTTCTCCCACCACCAAAACCCTCTGTCTGTCCTTTATAACAAGGTACTTCAGGTTCTACCTTAGTTGATTCTCTTCTCTTTTATAGATTCGATAATAAAATAAAAATGTATTTTTTGTAAAACAGTGGGACATAATTGGACATAAATGAAGGCAATCAGTGAAGTTGAAACAATCCAGTTCTTGATTCTCTTTGGATTGATTATGAATTGGTTCATAAAATGATCTCTTAAATCCAGTGACTGCGAAGGACCAATCCAGGGGATTTTATCTGCTTTGTTGGCTCTCTGGAAGTTTGATATAAAAATAGAAACTGTAGACATACTCAAGAAGTTCTTCAATGTGACTCATAGCTGTGCAATTTCCCAAGCCTGCACATCTTTCTTTAATAGGAGGAACAAAATCACACACAATACTCCGAGTGCATTTTACATTGCGGCAAATGCACTCCTGTAAATGACAATTTCTCATCATTATTGCCATTATTATAACATAACATAACATAACATAACAATTACAGCACGGAAACAGGCCATTAGGCCCTTCTAGTCCGCACCGAACCAAACACCCTTTTCTAATCCCACCTCCCTGCACAATGCCCATAACCCTCCATCTTCCTCTCATCCATATACCTGTCCAACCTTTTCTTAAATAATACAATTGACTCCGCCGCCACTATTTCTCCGGGAAGATCATTCCACACAGCTACCACTCTCTGAGTAAAGAAGTTCCCCCTCATGTTACCTCTAAACCTCTGCCCCTTAATTCTTAACTCATGTCCTCTTGTTTTAAACCTTCCTCCTCTTAACGGAAATAGTCTATCCACATCCATTCTGTCTATCCCTTTCATAATCTTAAATACTTCTATCAAATCCCCTCTCAACCTTCTACGCTCCAAAGAATAAAGACCCAATCTGTCCAACCTCTCCCCATACTCCAGATGCTTAAACCCAGGCAGAACTCCAAATTAGGCCGCACCAACGTCTTATACAATCTCAACATCACCTCCCAACTCCTATATTCCATGCAATGATTGATAAAGGCCAGCATACTAAAAGCCTTCTTCACCACCCTATTCACGTGAGTTTCTACCTTCAGGGAACGATGTACCGTCACTCCTAAATCTTTCTGCTCTTCTGTATTCCTCAATGCTCTCCCATTTACCACATATGTCCTATTCTGATTCTTCTTACCAAAATGAAGCACCTCATACTTATCAGCATTAAATTCCATCTGCCATTTTTCAGCCCACTTTTCTAAGCAGCCCAAATCCCTCTGCAATCCTTGAAAACCTTCTTCATTATCCACTATTCCACCTATCTTAGAATCGTCTGCATATTTACTAATCCAATTCACCACCCCATCATCTAGATCATTAATGTATATAACGAACAACAATGGGCCCAATACAGATCCTTGAGGCACACCACTGGTCACCGGCCTCCAACCTGACAGACAATTATCCACTACCACTCTCTGGCCTCTCCCTTTCAGCCAATGTTCAATCCATTTGACTATCTCAAAATTTATACCTAAAGACTGCACCTTCCTAACTAACCTTCCATGTGGTACCTTATCGAAGGCCTTACTGAAGTCCATATAGACAACATCCACTGCGCTACCCTCATCCACATTCCTAGTCACCTCTTCAAAAAATTCAATCAGATTGGTTAAACATGACCTTCCTCCCACAAATCCATGTTGAGTGCTCCTGATCAGACCCTGTCTATCCAGATGTTTATAAGTACTATCTCTAAGAATTTTCTCCATTAATTTACCTACCACAGACGTCAAACTTACAGGCCGATAGTTGCCAGGCTTCCTCCTTGAACCCTTTTTAAATAACGGAACCACATGCGCAATGCGCCAATCCTCCGGCACTATCCCCATATCTAATGACATTTGAAAAATTACCGCCAGAGCCTCTGCTATTTCCTCCTTCACTTCTCTCAATGTCCTGGGGAAGATCCCGTCTGGTCCCGGAGACTTATCCACCTTTATATTCTTCAAAAGCCTTAAAACTACACCTTTTGTAATCTCTATATTCCCCATATTTACCCAATTTGCTTTTTTTATCCCACATCTCCCAATATCCTTCTCCTTAGTGAATACCGAAGAAAAGAAACTGTTCAATATCTCCCCCATTTCTCTAGGTTCCACACACAGTTTTCCACTCTGATTTTCTAAGGGACCAATTTTGTCTCTAGCTTTCCTCTTACCATTAACATATTTGTAGAACTCTTTTGGATTAGTTTTCACCCTGCTTGCCATAGTTTTCTCGTACCTTCTTTTAGCTTTCCTAATTCCTCTCTTAAGATTCCTCTTACATTCAATGTATCTTTCAAACATCTCCTTAACTCCATGCTTCTTATATCTAATGTACGCCTCCCTTTTTCTTCGAACCAAGTTTCCAATATTCCTTGAAAACCATGGCTCTCTCAAACCTTTTGCCCCTCCTTTTAACCTAACAGGAACATAAAGCTTTTGCACTCTCAAAATCTGATCTTTAAAAGACTTCCATCTCTCTACTACATCCTGCCCATAAAACAAATTGTCCCAATGCACACCCTGCAAGTCCTTTCGCATCTCCTCAAATCTAGCTTTTCCCCAATCAAAAACTTCAATCCTTGGCCCTGATTTCTCTCTTTCCATAATGACATTGAAGCTGATGGCATTATGATCACTGGACCCGAAGTGCTCGCCAACACTAACCTCCGTCACTTGACCCATCCCATTTGCCAACAGTAGATCTAACACTGCTCCTTCTCTGGTCGGCACCTCTACATATTGTTGTAAAAAACTATCTTGCACACATTTCACAAACTCTAACCCATCCATTCCTTTCACAGAATGTGTTTCCCAATCTATATGTGGAAAATTAAAATATCCAATAATTACAACCCTGTGCTTATCACAAATATCTACTATCTCCCTACAGATTTGCTCCTCTAGGTCTCGGTCCCCTCCGGGTGGTCTATAATACACCCCTACAAGTGTAACCTCTCCTTTCCTACTCCTCAGTTCCACCCAAATAGCCTCCGTGGATGTGCCCTCTAATCTATCCTTCCTAGGCACCGCTGTAATATTTTCCCTGACAAGCAATGCAACCCCACCTCCTCTTGCCCCTCCGACTCTATCACACCTAAAACAACGAAACCCAGGGATATTCAGTTGCCAATCACATCCCTCCTGCAACCATGTCTCACTAATCGCTACCACATCATACTTCCAAGTATCAATCCACACCTTCAGCTCATCCACCTTTTTTACAATACTCCTGGCATTAAAATATATGAATTTCAGGGATTTCCCATTTTTTAATCCCTGTTTTCCCTCATCTTTAAGAACAACATTATTTACTTTTCCTGACAATTGCCCTTCATCTTCTTCCAGAGCATTTCCCTTCTCTATTACCTGCCCATCCATATTCAAATACTTACTACAAACTTTCATTGTTTTCTCTAAAGTTTATGGTGTAGGTTTGTATTGTGGAGGGTCGTACTGCCCAGGACCTGGTCAGAAGACACACCACCTGCCAATCAAGATTTGGCTTCATCGTACCCATCAGTGTACAACTGACCATTGGCCCCTTTAAGTACCTTTGTACTTGGCCTTAGGCCATTGGCTTTGATAATCAATTAGATTTTACTGGCACTGAGCCATAGGCTCTTTGTAGATTACCTAGGATGGACTCTCCAGCCCTAAAGTACTATAAAGGATGCCACGTGTGCTTGCCTCTTCCTCTTTGCCATCAACAAGGGACCACTCTGTTTCACTCCAGGCCAAGTACCGAGGAACGGCACTGGAGAAATTGTTTGGTAATTTGGGTACTGGTAAGGGGTTGGGAGCATCTCAGTTAGTGTCCTGAGTAGCATAGAGCCATGCCTACACTATCAAGGGATGGTGGGGTGGGTATCATATCGGTTCTTTTCCTTGATTATATGTGACAGCGCTGTGTACTCTAGTTCTGTGTGTGCGCACATTATCCCTGTTGTGTTGTTCCCATGGGCATCTTCTGTAAATAAAGTCTTTTACTGTTACACTGTATTCAGAGTCCTTGCTTTTGAGTCCCACAGAATTTGTTTCCTCACTCACAAGATTACAATGTTAGATCTGGACCAGACAGATGTTAATACTGCTTAATAGGAGATAGAACATTCAGGCACAAAGGAGGCCAGAGGCGAGGAGACCACCTGAACATTTGACAACTGGCTATCTTGAAGGAATGACACCACATTGGGTCATTCAATGTGTAGTGAAGAGAGTTCATGACCAAAACAATCACAAAACTACAATTCATGGTATTGAAATCCATGAATTATTTTTGTAATCTAAATCATATTAAACACATACCTTCCATAGATTCACATACCTGTACTCACTGTTCCCTCTAAGCTGTACACGTTTGTCCGTGCACATTTTGCAACCAGCGCATAAATGAAATTATTGTGCGTACGAGAGGCTAAAATAATGTAGTAGAGTACAGCTCTGTGATTATCAGAAATAGTTGAGACCGGGCCTATTTCAGATAAACAATATTTTCGGAGAACTGGTCATTTTTTAAAAACAGCCCAGTAGCAACAGCAAATCACATGTAACAGTGTTTAAACAACAAACAAGAGAAGGCTTTTTAAGAATGAAATGATGTTAATTCTCACCAAAAGAAACAATCTGAACAAAATTAGATAAATACAAAAAACTCAAAATCATACTCCGAAGTTTTTCCAAAATTCCAAAAACATTTCAATCTGTGATGTCAGCTCTGAAAAAAAACTCGGATAACTGAAGATTTCTGATTGTTTTGGATATTCTCATTTATCTGAAAATTTTTGGAGGTGAAATGACATAATTTCGGCTTCGAAGTTTTTTGTATAAATGAGGATTTCTGATTTTACTGAAATCCTCAATTATTCAAATTTTTTTTGGAGCTGAACAGACATCACTTCTGGGTCCAAAAACATTTTGGATAACTGAGGATTTTGGATAATCGGAGTTTACTGTCATTAATAATTATACTTATTGAAAAAAAATCTCTTAGCTAACTGTTTCTGTTAACTAGGTAGTTGGTTTTTCAAATAGCACATTTAAAGATTTTTACATTAAGTATCTAGATAGTTTGTCAACTAGCTTTGTAATTGAATAAGTTTTGATTTAATAATTTCCAGAAACTTTAATAATAATAATCTGTGATTTGATGGGTGCTCTTGTTATAAATATATTTAGACATTGCATCCCTTAAAAATAAGAAATACTCATTGATGTTTTATTTAATGGAACAACAAATTGAACAAAATAGTTCAAATTATAGAATAAAATCTGAACTAAATACATTTCTTCGTAGAATGCAATGCAGTTTTATTAGCTATGAGAGATAGAGATAATTCCAACATTATCTTAAAACAATTTTAAGTTTACATTTGTACAAGCATTTAGTGTGCACATACCTTTGGCACAGGAAAAACATGCACTTTTTTTTGCGCAGACTGACTACTAAAAGTTAGAGGGAACAATGCCTGTACTAAACCTTTATCTGCACCCTTAAACCAGTCATCTTTACCTCAAATAGTAAAGAATTACCCCTCAGAGTTATCATCTATAACCTTGCAAGTTAACAGATAAATAGCTTTTGATTCTAATATGTGCCTACAGTTAATAAAACTGTATTAGCATGTTTTAATGCACACAGTAATACAAGGATGATCAATCATTCATATTCATCTTTTGTGCCTTTATCTACAGCACTTTTACATGCTACTGAGTACAGATCTCCATGCATGTAAAGTGTCTGCATCTCTTACGGAGATTAATACTAAAATGCAAAACAAAATAAAGCACATAAACAGCAAGATCCCATCTAAATGTTTTAAAGATGTCCACTATTAGATCGGGAAGTGTATCATGTTAGCATGTAACCAATTTCTTGTTGAGTAAGGAAGTAGTGACTGAGGAGGTAGTCATTGTTACAAGAGCTCAAGCTACTCTTTGTCAAAAGAAATCCACTCTTTAGACTTCTGCGAATGACAAAGCACAGGCATAATGGTTTAAATATTGTCAATCATGTGCATTTCCAAATATGTATTTTGAAATATTTTTGCAATTGCTTGAATGAAAATCTAAAAGAAGCCTTCTGGCTACCATTGTTAATACTAAGCAAAGGAACTGTTTAAAGATGAAAAAATAGAGTTTACCAATCTGTTTGCATCTTATGATATAGAAATGCAAACCCATCCAAACAAAAACATAGTGAGAGCAGCGATAAGATGGCTACCCCTGAGTCAGAACAAAAACGCTTGTTACTGCAGGAAAATGGGGATTCTGCCATTGGAATTGGAGAGATTTTGTTTCTGACCTGGGGATTCTGCCATTGGAATTGGAGAGATTTTGTTTCTGACCTGATGATTTGAAAGGATTGGAGTGAAATTTTCCAAAACCATCCCCCAATATTGATCTTGGTTTTTCATTTGGTTCTTTCTCTTCTCCAATGAGAATGTACGCTCGCAAATCGCTGGGGCTCTAGGCATTTTGAGTGAAGGATAGGCTGTGATGGCCAATTAATTTTTTTGTGTCTGTAATTTTGTTTGTTCTGCAGCACTAGTGAAGAGAAAACAAAGTAATCATTTCACATCAATATCCTTTTTGTCAGGACTTGACCAGAGACATTAATTTTGTTTCTCTCTCCACAGCCCCATCATTTTTTTTTTAACTCCTGTAGTTTTTTTTTGCTTTTCATCTTTTGTTTGTGAATAAAATGCATGTGGGGTGTTCAAGATATGTTTATTTCCTTCATATAAGGGAAATTTATCACATGGAGCATAATTGAGTTTGCTGTAGGTATGGTGCAGGGCATATAAGGAAATCCAGGCAAAGATCAATATTGCATGATTAACTTCATGTGTGGGTGAAATAGCATTAAATTCCTGAGATGTGGTCAGGTGAACCTAATACTTAATGAGTGTGTTCGTATTGCAGCTCCTTCAACGCTGCAACACTTGAGGAGGGAAATCGTTCTCATTCATTGCTTGAGACAGTTCATTAACTCTTCTTATCAAATCTAACCTTTCGCCCTGTCAGTAATTATCTTCCACAAGTGGGTTTAAAAATAGAACCTGCTACTGTCCAGTAAATTGTGCAGACAGTGCATCTCTACAGCCTTCTCTAGTTAATCAAGACTTCAGGAAAGACAGCGTTGAATTAATCAGATAAATACTGGGCTTTGTTCCGTAGGGTGTGATTGATTACTGGTGTCTATGTTTAAGTTGCATGCAGTAAAGAAGATAAAATGGTCCACCAATTAAAAAAAAACCCTGTCACCATGTCTGACCATCAGCAATGAAGCTGTTGTCAGGACAATAGTTTGCACATTTTGCTGACATTCTCACTGCATGTAAGCAATCTATTTGCTTACATTCTCCTAATTGGATCTTCCTGGAAACCTACCCTTTCGAGCCAGCTTTCTGTCACCTGATATTCCCTAGTTTTGCTTCATGTCAATTCCCCTTATTGTAATATTTTCAGACTGCAGGAGTGTGCTGTATAAAATTGTTAGTTCTCCCATCCGGGAACTAGTGGTAATGATTGCTTGACTACTGGGGGACTACTTCAAAAGACCACAGGTAATAAATACCTGATTTACAATTGTTCTATTAATAATTTGTTATTTTAACACAATTGACTCTTCAGGGTACTCAATTGATGAATATAATTATTGTAGATACCAAAATACTCATAATGAACTTGTGATGGTACAGATTCTATCACCAATGTGTATATGTACAGATTGTAGTGTAGGATGACTGTGATTGGCTGAGAGTGTAGCCACGCCTACTGGCAGGTCTTAAAGGATTGCTCCTAGTCAGACCAGGTCATTCTGGACTGGTCGACCTACTTGTGATATGTTCCATTCTTTTAGTTAATAAAAGCCTTGGTTTGGATCAACAAGTCTTTGGTTCTTTCAATGCACTCTACAGAACTTTTAACAACTTAAGAAATGTCTTAAGTTAAAAAAAAATCCAGAAATACTTCCTTTCCTAAATTCAGGAATGAAATATTACTCTAGTGTTATCTTGACTAAAGGGTGCCAATAAAGGTAGGACATTACATTGTTCTCTTCCCTGAAGGATAGTAATTCAAGTTCAATTTTATTATCATCCGATTGCACAAGTACAACCTGACGAAACAGTGTTTTCTCGTCCTTGGTGGAAAACACACAGACACACAGCCAGGGATGACACACATAGAGACAAACATTGCACATGCAGGACCAGTATACATAAAAATAATTAAATGAATAGATGTTCTTCAGTAAATAGCAGAGTGTCGGATGTTTAGTCTGAGCAGTTGTTTTAGTCACTTGGTGTTATTACTGCCAGTGGGAAGAAGCTGTTTTTCAGCCTGGCGTTTTGTTCTCTTTTGTCATCTGCCGACATTTTTCCATTCCTTGATGATGGGCTCAAGCCCTAAACATCGGTTATATATAAAGACACTGTTTGACCTGCTGAGTTTCTCCAGCATTGTGTTTTTACTTCAGCCTGGTGGTACTGATTCTGTACACCTGTATCTCTTTCCCATAGGGAATCATTGAAAAATGTTGTGTATAGGGTGGGAGGTGTCCTCAGTGATCTTATTTGCCTTCTTAAGACAATGATCCTGGTAGATCACTTCGATGTGGGTGGGGGGTGTGCGAAGGGGACTCCATTGATCTTGTCTGCCAATTTTATGACTTCCAATCCAATTTCTGCAACAACTGTGACGCAGCCGGCCAGGACCCTCTCAATAGAACTTCTGAGGAAGGTTGCCCGGTAGCCTTGCCCAATTCACTCACCTCAGGAAGTGCAGTCACATTGCACCTCCTTGACAAGTGAGGAAATGTGTGAACCCCAAGGAACCTGGTGCTCTCCCCTCTCGCCACTACAGAATTGTTGATGTGTAGTGGAAGGTGGTCGTTTCCAGTCCTTTTGAAGTCCATGATCATCTCCTTCATCTTGTCCACTTTGAGACTCAGGTTGATACTCTTGCACCCATATCACGAGATTTTCCACCTCTTCTCTGTAGTGTGACCCATCATTGTTGCTGATGAGGCCGACGACTGTTGCGTCATCTGCAAACTTGATGAATTTGTTGGATTGGATCTGGCAAAACAGTAGTGGGTCAGTTGCATGAACAGGACTGGGCTGAGCACACAGTCCTGAGGCGAGCCGGAGCTGAGCACACAGTCCTGAGGCGAGCCGGAGCTGAGCACACAGTCCTGAGGCGAGCCGGAGCTGAGCACACAGTCCTGAGGCGCGCCGGAGCTGAGCACACAGTCCTGAGGCGCGCCGGAACTCAGCATGGTGGTGCTTGATGCTCTGCTATTGACACGGACAGACTGTTATTTCCATTAGAAAGATCAGGATCCAATTACGTAGAGGGGTGTTGAGTCCCAGCGAGGACAGCTTCTCCACTAACCTAATGATAATATTAAAAGCTGTATGTAGATAGTTGGAGTTTGCCTCATTTCACAAATAGCACACAAATAACCTGATTTACTGAATTTGCTTATCCTGCCTGCTATATTGGGTTTTATGCTTTCAAGCCATAAACTGGTGTGGAGCAGTAGAAGAATAATCAACTTGCCACCACTAATACTACTGGACTATTCTACAGTGCTGAGGGTGTACTTCCCAGACAGACACCTCTTCCCATAAACCAACACCTCTCTCTTCTCTATAGCAGGGTAACTTACATTTATCAGCGACCAATATTATTCAGAAAAATGCTTTATAAATGTGGTATTGAGGATTTTATTGGATAAGTATTCAAGAGCAAAAGGGAAAAATGGTGGAAGAGTACTAAAATTGAATTGTACAATGCTTAATGAGGTTTGGATTTTGTTTTAAGATGGTGGTTTATGTGACTAATATGATGATAGATGTGAAGTTAGTTGATATTTGGAGAAGATTTATTTTTATAGAGAAAGATTTTTTTAATCTTTTTTTCTCATGCTACAATTCTTTTTTAAGAATTGATTATTGTTTAATGTTTTTGGTTTTTTTTGTAAGTGGGTTTTTTTTCTCTTACATATATTACTAATCTTATTAATCCTTCACTCTATTGTGGTGGGGGAGAAGGAGGGGGAGTTGGATTAATTTGAGTCGGTTTATTAATGTTGTGTAATAATTATTGGGGGGGTATATTTTGTTTAGATTACTGATGTTGTATTGTAATTTCATTATTTCATTTTTTAATTTTTTAAAATGTAATCTTATATCTTATTCATGTTATAAAATTTTAAATAAAGTTTTAAAAAAAAAGAAAAATGCTTTATACATTTCATGAAATATTTGGTCATTTATAGATAATGTTATTTCAGAAGTAGTTCATTAACTATAAAATGTTTGGTGGTCCTGACATTGTGAAAGGTGCCATATAAATGCATGATCTTTCCTCTATCATATCCATTTGATGTAAGTTAAAACATAGTTTTGTAGTGGGGTCGCTACTGCTACAGCCAGGTTATAGCTCCTGGACTGTAGATCAAGACTTGCACAAGAAGACGCACATGCTGGTAGAGTGTATTTGACACTGAATTTATGCAGGGGTATCTCTGCCTTTGAGCTCGGCCATGTCACCACCAGGGCGTGGCTTATGCAGGCTGGCCACCGATTGCTCGGTTCCAGCATCCGGGCCCCAATTGGGCCCCCTGGGATCCGCTGGCGGCGATTGGCCAGTTTCACTGTTCCACCGGCGACCTATGGAAATGAGTGTTTCAGCCTGTGTGAGGTCTTGCCGGTCGCCTCATTCGATGGCCCTTTCCAGTGTTGGCCCAAGGAGCGGGCCGAGGGCTGCTACCGATTTCTAAATTATGAGTTTGTTACTCCAGTATGCTGTGCAACAACAACACTGTTACAAGACTTAAAATAGATGCAATGAGACATTGGAGTAGATATGTGTCAAGAATCAGTTTCAAACTAGTGTTCATCCAGGCACGGTGGATTCAGTTCCTACCCCTTGCTCACATGTGATTGATATCAATGTACATGTAGATTTCAGATTTATTGTCACAGTACCATATAGTATGTGACATCACATACAACCTTGAGATTTCTTGTGGGTGCGGAAGAATTACCAATAATTGGTAGTGCAAAAAAAACTGTACACAGCGTAAACATAGAAACAAAGAGCTGTAAACAGATAACAAATGTAAACAAACTGTGCTATACAGAGACAACAAACAGAAAATCAATAAAGTGCACAACTAAGAGTCCTCAAATGAGTCTCTGATTGAGTTTGTCATTGAGGAGTCTGGTGATAGACTAGGGTTACTGCACCTGGTGGTGTGAGTCCTGATGGCAGCAGTGAGAACAGAGCATGTGGTGTGGGCCCTTTATGCTTGCTGCTGCTCTACAACAACAGCGTTCCCTGTAGATGTTCTCATTAGTGGGAAGGGTTTTGCCTGTGATGTGCTGAGCTGTGTCCACTACCTTTTGAAGGGCTTTATGCTCAGTGGTATTGTGTCCCCTTACCGGACTGTGATGCAGCCGGTCAGCACACTTTCCACCATACATCTGTAGAAATTTGCCAGGGCTTCTGGTGTCCGCAAATCTCCGCAAACTCCTGAGGAAGTAGAGGTGCTGACATGCTTTCTTCATGATGCCATTGGTGTGTTGGGTCCAGGAAAGATCCTCCGAGATAGTGACAATTTGCTCACTCTCTCCGCCTCTGACCCCCCCAGTGATCACTGGATTGTACACCTCTGGCTTTTCTTTCCTGAAGTCAACAATCAGCTCCTTAGTTTTGGTGACATTGAATGCAAGGTGGCTGTTGATGCACCTTTCAGCCAAGTTTTTAATCTCCATCCTGTATGCTAACTTATCATCTACCTTGATACAACCCACTACTGTGGTATCGTCGGCAAATTTGTAGATGGTGTTATTGTCGTAATGAGCCACAGTTGTAGGTGTAAAGTGAGTAGAGTAGGGGGGCTAAGAACACAGTCCTGTGGTGCTCCAGTACTGATGGTGATTGTAGAGAAGTTCTTACTAATCGTCACTGTTAGTGGCCTGGAGGTGAGAAAACCCATGACAAACTTATTCAGTGAGGTGCTAGCTCCCAGGTCTTTGAGTTTGCTGATCAGCTTTGAGGGGATAATGGTGTTAAATGCCAAACTGTAATCAATAAAGAGCATCCTGATGTATGTGTCTTTGCTGTCCAGGTGTTCCATAGATGACATCCACCTTAGACCTGTTACAATGGTTAACTGGAATGAATCCATATCACCGCTCAGACACACCAGCCTTTCAACACACTTCATCACTGTTGATGTAAGTGCTACTAGTCGATAATCATTAAGGCAGGTTACTGCACTCTTCTTGGGCATCGGTATGATTGACGCCTATTTGTAACTGGTGGGTACCATATATAATTCCACTCTCTGCTTGCATTAAAACCAATTATATTGCAATATTAGCAAGCTCAATTGCCCTTCAATTATAGAACAGATTAAAGATAATGGTTACATTTAAAATCATTTTGGATGGTGGAGTTTATTAGAATCCTCACCAATGCCAGAATGCAAGTCAGCAAGAATGCTGCTATGGAGCCAGAGTTCAATCTGTCCTTCCACTTCCAACACCCCCCCTCCCCCCCCCCACAAAAAAAGCAATTTATTTGACTCTCTGGAGATAATGGTATCGAATTCAAATGTCACCCACCGTTAAGCCTTGATGCTCCATTTTAAATGACAAGCATCTGTTCCTGCCCAGCTTTCAAGATTATGCAAAGCAAAGGGCGAACAGAACAAAAGGGAGTGTATGGTGGAGGGGGGAAGTAAGCCAAAGATCTGACACTTAAAAGCTACATGTGTAAAATTAGAGAAGGTTTGTTAACAGCAATCTCTGCATCAAAGATGTGCTGATTGCTGGAACATGAGCAAGCCACAAAGACTTGCCTCCCACTTGTAGAAAGTGCCCTCAGGTGATCCACTTACCTTGTATGCTCAGCCAGCTATGGCTGTGAATATTATATCACCTCTGAGGAAAGAAACTAACATTGTTGGAATGCTTGGATTTTCTGCATTTTTATTTGTAATGCTGAGATAAATTCACCGATCAAATCATAGAATCAGAAACTGATAGATTCACTTCCTGGTAGATTTGGAAAGCTTCAGGACAATTAAATATTCGAGGCAGCGTGTTCATACTTCCTTTTCCTTCACTTTGTTGGTTCAAGTCGAGTCAAGTTTATTGTCATCTGATTGTACAAGTCTTCTTTCTTTGGCTTGGCTTCGCGGACGAAGATTTATGGAGGGGGTAAAAAGTCCACGTCAGCTGCAGGCTCGTTTGTGGCTGACCAGTCCGATGCGGGACAGGCAGACACGATTGCAGCGGTTGCAAGGGAAAATTGGTTGGTTGGGGTTGGGTGTTGGGTTTTTCCTCCTTTGCCTTTTGTCAGTGAGGTGGGCTCTGCGGTCTTCTTCAAAGGAGGCTGCTGCCCGCCAAACTGTGAGGCGCCAAGATGCACGGTTTGAGGCGTTATCAGCCCACTGGCGGTGGTCAATGTGGCAGGCACCAAGAGATTTCTTTAGGCAGTCCTTGTACCTTTTCTTTGGTGCACCTCTGTCACGGTGGCCAGTGGAGAGCTCGCCATATAATACGATCTTGGGAAGGCGATGGTCCTCCATTCTGGAGACGTGACCCATCCAGCGCAGCTGGATCTTCAGCAGCGTGGACTCGATGCTGTCGACCTCTGCCATCTCGAGTACCTCGACGTTAGGGGTGTGAGCGCTCCAATGGATGTTGAGGATGGAGCGGAGACAACGCTGGTGGAAGCGTTCTAGGAGCCGTAGGTGGTGCCGGTAGAGGACCCATGATTCGGAGCCGAACAGGAGTGTGGGTATGACAACGGCTCTGTATACGCTTATCTTTGTGAGGTTTTTCAGTTGGTTGTTTTTCCAGACTCTTTTGTGTAGTCTTCCAAAGGCGCTATTTGCCTTGGCGAGTCTGTTGTCTATCTCATTGTCGATCCTTGCATCTGATGAAATGGTGCAGCCGAGATAGGTAAAGTGCAGAGAACAAAACAAAGGACTCTACATCACCTTTGTTGACCTCACCAAAGCCTTCGACACCGTGAGCAGGAAAGGGCTTTGGCAAATACTAGAGCGCATCGGATGTCCCCCAAAGTTCCTCAACATGATTATCCAACTGCACGAAAACCAACAAGGTCGGGTCAGATACAGCAATGAGCTCTCTGAACCCTTCTCCATTAACAATGGCGTGAAGCAAGGCTGTGTTCTCGCACCAACCCTCTTTGCAATCTTCTTCAGCATGATGCTGAACCAAGCCATGTAAGACCCCAACAATGAAGACGCTGTTTACATCCGGTACCGCACGGATGGCAGTCTCTTCAATCTGAGGCGCCTGCAAGCTCACACCAAGACACAAGAGAAACTTGTCCGTGAACTACTCTTTGCAGATGATGCCGCTTTAGTTGCCCATTCAGAGCCAGCTCTTCAGCGCTTGACGTCCTGCTTTGCGGAAACTGCCAAAATGTTTGGCCTGGAAGTCAGCCTGAAGAAAACTGAGGTCCTCCATCAGCCAGCTCCCCACCATGACTACCAGCCCCCCCACATCTCCATCGGGCACACAAAACTCAAAAACGATTGTACAAGTACATCCTGATGAAACAATGTTCTCCAGTCCTCAGTGCAAAAACATGCAGACGTATAACTAGGCATAGGACACATACAGCCAAACAATACATATTCAGGACAAGTATTTCATCCATTTAAATGAATAAATATTGTTTTATGAATATGAGAGTGTCGGATGGTCATTTGGTCGTTCAGCGTTCTCATTGCCTGTGGGAAGAAGATGTTCCTCAGCCTGCCGGTGCTGGATCTGATACTCCTGCATCTCTTCCCCGGTGCGAGCAGTTGAAAAATGCTGTGTGCAAGGTGGAAGGGGGTCCCCAGTGAGTTTGTGTGCCCTCTTCAGACAACAATCTCGATAGATCACGTTGATGGGAGGGAGGGAGACTCCAGTGATCCTCTCTGCCACTCTTACGGTCCTATGGGTTAACCTCCAATCCATTTCTCTGCTGCAACTGTACCGCACTGTTATTCTGTCAGCCAGGATGCTCTCGATAGAACTCCTATAGAAGGTTGACCTAATGGTGACTGGTAGCCTTGCCCATTTCAGTCTTCTCATGAAGTGCAGTCACTATTGCACATTCCTGACAGGGATGGAGAAGTTGAATGTCCATGATGGGTCACTAGTTAAGTGAACTCCAAGGAACTTGGTGCACTCCACTTTCTTTACTATAATTATGTATAGTGGAGGGTGGTCATCCTGAAGTTCCATGATCATCTCCTTTGTCATTGATGTATATTGCTCAGGATGTCAGTTGAAATCAACGATCTGAACAGTTCATTTCTGAGGAGAGATGAGAGAACCCAGGTCCATTCTCCCTTGAGCAGTGGAGGTTAAGATGGGGCATGTTTGAGGTAAAATTAGCAGAGTTCCAGTTAGTATAAACTGCAGGGAACTTTTCCCCAAAAATTGATAATTCTATAGGACATATATTTAGGGTAAGGGAGAAGAGATTTAAGAAGGGATACAGGGTCTCTCGAATGCACTGCCTGAGAGAATGGTTGAAGATGGGTCACGAACAGGATTTATGAAGTGTCTGGGTGAACACGAATTGCTTAGTCATAGAAGGCTTTGATTAACAAGGGATTAAGTGCTGGGAATAGTATGGAAGAGTTGATTTACTGTTTTGTAATTCTTTTTTTGGCTTGGCTTCGCGGACGAAGATTTATGAAGAGGTATGTCCATGTCTGCTGCAGGCTCGTTGGTGACTGACAAGTCCGATGCGGGACAGGTAGGCACGGTTGCAAGGGAAAATTGATGGGTTGGGGTTGGGTGTTGGGTTTTTCCTCCTTTGTCTTTTGTCAGTGAGGTGTGCTCTTCGGTCTTCTTCAAAGGAGGTTGCTGCCCGCCGAACTGTGAGGCGCCAAGATGCATGGTTGGAGGCGATATCAGCCCACTGGCGGTGGTCAATGTGGCAGGCACCAAGAGATTTCTTTAAGCAGTCCTTGTACCTCTTCTTTGGTGCACCTCTGTCTCGGTGGCCAGTGGAGAGCTCGCCATATAACACGATCTTGGGAAGGCGATGGTCCTCCATTCTGGAGACGTGACTCACCCAGCGCAGTTGGGTTTTAATAATACATAAAAAATATAACATACATAATATGCTTCAACATTCGTCTGCCAGTGTCTTCGGTTCATTGATTATTTAGGAATCTAATGGCAGCAGGAAGAAACTGTCCTTGTGCCAGTTTCTCGGGTGGTAGCAGAGTGAAGATGGCATGCCCTGGGTGGTGGGGGTCTTTGAGCATAAAGGCTGCTTTTTTAAGGCACCTCCCTCGGCAACTGGTACTTTGGCTTCCTCATCTGAAGACCACAGTCAGTATGAATGGGAAACCGTGTCTCCACCCCACTGATGATCAACACAAGCACACCTCAAGGATGCATGCTTAGCCCACTGCTTTACTCACTCTACACCCAAGACTCTGTGGCGAGGCACAATTCAAATGGTGTCTGCAAATTCGCCGATGACACCACGGTTGTTGGCAGATTCACAGACAGCAATGAGGAATCGTACACATTGGAAATAGATCAGCTAATTAAATGGTGTCACAACTATCACTTTTCCCTCAATGTTGGCAAAACCAAGGAGCTGATGTGGACTTTAAAGAGGAAATCAGGAGAACATGAAGCAGTCCTCATCGAGGGGTCATCAGTGGAAAGAGTCAAGAACTTCAAATTCCCAGGGTGTTAGCATCACTTAGAATCTGTCCTGGGGCCGCAATGTTGTTGCAATCATGAAGAAGGCCTGCCAGCGGCTATACTTCGTTGAGTTGAGGCGATGTGATAGGCCACCAAAGACTTGAAGATTTCTAATGGTAAACCATGAAGAGCATTGAAAAGGCTTTGTTGGGTAATCTTATCTGAAAGATGGCATCTCTCCACTGGCCACCGAGACAGAGGTGCACCAAAGAAGAGGTACAAGGACTGTTTAAAGATATCTCTTGGTGCCTGCCACATTGACCACCGCCAATGGGCTGATATCGCCTCCAACCGTGCATCTTGGCGCCTCACATTTCGGCGGGCAGCAACCTCCTTTGAAGAAGACCGCAGAGCACACCTCACCGACAAAAGACAAAGGAGGAAAAACCCAACACCCAGATGCAAGATGAGTGCAAGGAACATCAGAAACAGCCCGACCTCAGTCAGATCATGAGAGGGAAATCACTTCCTGCAGGTGATAGTTGTACTCCAGCAAGTCTGTCTTCCTCCCAGCAGAATGGAGAGGCCTTTGTCAGATTTGTTGTAGAGTAAATCTGATTTTTTTTTGATCAAAAAAGAATCACTTTTGCTGAGAGATTTTTTTGGTCATATTACAATCCAATTTTTTTCTACATACAGTAACAGGCCCTTCCAGTGCATGTGGCCAATTACACCCAATTGACCTTTATTGCCAGTACGTTTTAAACAATGGGAGAAAACTAGACCACCCGGAGGAAACCCACGCAGACATGGTGAGGATGTATAAACTCCTTACAGGCAGAGCTGGATTCGAACCCAGCTTGCTGGCGCTGCGACAGTGTTGAGCTTACTGCTACGCTAACCGTTCCCACCTCTCCCCCCCCCCCCCACCCCCGCCACATGGTTAAATAGTCTTATATTTGAAAATTTGGAGTGAATTTTGAATACAAATTGAGGCCAAGTCTCTGGCAGCCCTTCAAATAAGATGCTGTCATGCAAATTATCAACCCTCCCCAAAAATAACAATGCAAGTAGAGAATTTTTATGATTTTCCTTTGCATTTCACTATAAACAGAGGATTTGGCACAGTATAAGGGATAATGCTTGAGTATCAGTTCCAGATAACCCAATCTTTGATGGATTACAACTATTAAACTGTGAAAATGATGGAGATTGGAAGCAGAACAGCATAAAAGCATTTAGCAGTGATTTTTATAGAATATGGTACATCTTACTTCAGCATAAATCTTTCTTTGTTTCTATTCAGATCTTGGACACATCCCAAAAATAGAAGTGTCAGTACTTTTTATGGTTCTTTTTTGTTGTTGTTGTTGCTTAATTACAAGCGAAGCTGCTGCTGTGTTCAAATAGGAGACAAAAACTACCCAGGGTGGCTCACTGACCACTCTGCAATCATTCATCATGATTAAAACCTACAGCAACGGCTGGTCGGTTGTTTGCACTTCCTTAAAGCTTCCCTTTCATCAATGGATGAAAGCATAGGGGCCAAACAGGAAGGCGACGAACCATTTCCTCTTCATTGAGTGTTCTCTCAAGCCTTTCTGCCCACGTTAGTCTTTTTCTGAAGGGCACTGTGAGAGAACAATGCTTGTCAGGAAGATTGATTTTCCCGACTGCACTTCATGTATGAGGTTAAATTACATTTTTGTCACTCTTCAGATAAGTATCGTGGCTTGGACAACGTTGTAAATGGTCTTTAATTACTCAAATATGGTTCCACGTTGACTGCAACTGTATTAATTTTCTGCCAAAGACTCTCTGTCACTTAATGTGCCTGGGACTAATCTAAATTCGTCTGGATGTTCCAGTTTCCTCCCATGCTCCAAAAATGTATGAGTCATTAGGTTAATTGGTCACGTGGATGTAAGTGGGCAGCACAGGCAAAGGTGCCAGAAGGGCCGACCACCATGCTGGGTCTCTGAATTAAATTAAATGAGGGAAGTGGTGCTATCCTTGATTAAACGAGTGCAATGAAAAGTGGATGATCAGGAGTAATGCAATAGCGTCCTTGTCACAATCATAGAACATAGAACATTACAGCTCAGTACAGTTGTGGGTGGCATTGTTAGTGCAGTGGTTACTGCAGTGCCTTTACAGCGCCAGCAATCAGGACTGAGATTCGAATCCCACGCTGTCTGTTTATACGTTCCCTCCGTGTCTGCGTGGGTTTTCTTCGTGGGCTCCGGATTCCTCCCACTGTTTGGAAAAAAAAACAACCAGGGCTGGGGGTCGATCAGTGTAAATGAGGCGGCATGGACTCGTGGGCAAAAATGGCCTGTAACCGGGCATTTTGTCTAAATTTAAAAAAATCCAGCCCCTTCAGCCCACAATGTTTTGCCGACTCATACGTACCCACCAAAACCCTCCCTATTTCATAACCCTTTATTTTCCTTTCATCCATCTGCCTGTCTAAGAGTCTCTTAAATGTTCCTATTGTTCCAGCCTCTACCACCAACCCTGGGAATGCATTCCAGGCCCCCACAACTCTCTGTGCAAAAAATAAACACCCCTGATGTCTCCCTGATGCAAAGATTGAGGTTGAGAAACCAATAGCCTTTTATTCACTGAAGAACAAAGTCACATCCACACTGCTTTACTCAAGGTGGAACAGTCACCTTTATACAGGACCCTGTGGTATGGGCCACAGGTACAGGTAGCCAATGGATGTGCCCAACCAGGCAAACACATACAACAGTAGTTTACCACACTCCACTAAACTCTCCTCCCTTCACTTTGTACATATGTCCTCTGGTGTTTTCTACTCCCACCCTGGGGAAAAAAAGATGCTTGTAGGCCTCATTTAAGTCACCTTCTTTCCAAATCATTATATGCTGCCTCATGGTCATCAGTTGAGGAGTCCTCGATGACTGAATATATTATGAATGAATTTCAGATAACATAATACAGGGGAAGTTATGAGGTGCGAGTATGAGTTTGTTTCTTGGTCAAACTGGCTACTGTGACAACCCAGTATCATGTGATTTGCTCCATCTCAAAGGTGTGGAGGTCTTCTTCAGCTCCAAAGAAATTTTGCTGATTCCATGGTTGTAGAGTTTGTTTGTTTATGTAGCAGCCCAGATAGTCTATGAGAGAAAGTAGAGGCTGATGGTGTTTGTAGGGTTCTGAGCACGGGAAGGCCATAGAGAGGCTATGTTTTAGGGAACAGTAGGGGTTGTCTTCTTTCCTCAGGACTATTGTGGAGGCTAGATCTACTGTAAGATAAAATAATTAAAACTTATGGAGCACTAGTTAGGCCACCTGTATTCGGTTTCATCTAAATGGGCAGTGAAAAGTGATACATGATCCAACTAGAGAACAAATTCTTTACTGAACTTAAGAATATAGGAGCAGGGACATGGCACCTGGCTCCTTAAGTTTGTCCTGATCACCACTACCCTAATTCTGTCGAAAAATTTGCAGAAGGCACCATTATCGTGGGCAGGACCTCAATAATGATGAGATGGAGTATAGGAAATAAACAGAAAGTTTGATGGCATGGTGAGGTGGTTACAATGTCAGCAAAACTAAAGAGCTGATCTTTGACTTTGGAAACGGAGTCTCCCTGAATATATCAAGAGTGTTGAGGTGGTGATAGTGAGGAGCTTGTAGTTCTCAGGAGCATACATCACTGACAACCTGCCCTGGTCCAACCACGTTGATGTGATTACCAACAAAGACTACTTTCTTAGAAGCCTGAGGATATTTGGCATGTCCACAACAAGGGGCTCAATGGCTGAAGGGCCCACACAGGCTGTGGGCAGTTGGTGAATTGCAGTCAAAGGACTGTCAGAAGTTGTGGGCAGGTGGCGACTTGCGGGCGACGTGCAGTTGCGGAGGCTGCGGGAGTACTGGAGGAAAGCCCACCAACACTGAATGTCTCTGAAGGGACTCTCTCTTGCCCCTCTTTCTCCTATTGTTCGGTTGCGAGGCAATGCACATGCTGACACTTTGTTTGCCTTATGTCAGAACATTAAAAAACAGAGCATAGATAGAACATAGAACTTTTCAGCACAGCCCTTTGGCCCACGATGTTGTAGCAAGCTATGTGAACAGACTCAAAAAAGTCAACTTTCCCCTCCTCTTAACCCTCTGTTTTGCTTTCATCCATGCGCCTGAACACAATATTCCAGAGTTGTATAGAACTACATTATGTCTCGACTCTGGAACTCAAACCCTGACTAATGAAGCATAGCATAAGCCTTCTTAGCTATCTTATCAATGTGCATGGCGTCCTTTAGAGATGTAGGGATTTGGACACCAAGTACCTCTGTTTTTCCACACAGTTAAGAGTCCTTCCATTAACCATATACTCTGCCCATCACTTCCCCTGACAGTAATATTCCAGGCACCTACCACTGTCTGCGTAAAGAATTTGACGCATGAATCTCCTTTAAACATTCCCCTCTCACCTTAAATCAACATACGACCCCACCCTCTATAGTTGCCATTTCCAAACTCCCACTCTGACTATCGACCCTTTCTATGCCTCACGTTATTTTATATACTTCTTTTGGGTCCTTTTTCTCTAGACATACAGCGTGATAGCAGGACCTTCCAGGCCATGAACCCGTGCCGTCCAATTACACCCAATTGACCGACAACCCCTGTAGCTTTTTGAAGGGTTGGAGGCAGTAGGAGCACCGGGAGGAACCCAACAAAGACATGGAAGAAGTTACAAAGTCCTTACAGACACTGCCAGATTCCAACCCAGGTCGCTGGCTTTGTAACAGTGTTGCTCTAATTGCTACAACCATCCGTGCCACTCTTTAGCCTCCAACTCTCCAGAATAAACAATCCAAGTTTGTCCAATCTCTTCTTCTAACTAAAACTCGCTGATCGAGGCAACATCAAGTTCAAGCTTATTTGTCATCCAATTGCTCCAGTAGAAAATTGGATTTGAGGTCAAGTTTCACCTTCCAAAATGCATAACTTCGTACAATAGCTGAAGTATATCATGTATATTACATTTTGATGTGTTATTATGTGACAAAAAGAGAACCTTTGAACTTTTGATGGTCTTTTACCAATTTTTAAAGATTCACCAAAGGAAGAATCCTCTCTAGGTGCATCACAGCTTAGATCAGGGACTTCTCTGCACAAGACTGCAACTTCTCTCTCTCCCTTTGACTAACATCTGCCAATCTTCTGCTCTTGTCCGTCATGCTCTGCTACTCCCTGGTTCACCAATCCTTTGCAAGGTCCTATCCTGCTCCTCCCTCTTATCCAGTGGACTTCTCTCGTTGCATTCCCAGTCTGAAACCATTCCTCCAGCAGGTAGTCTTTAGCTTTAGATTCCAGCATCTGCAGTATCCTGTGTATCTACAGGAAATTTCTTGTCTTTTGGTTCAGAACCAATAAAAATATGCACAGTTGAGGATGGATTTGTTTTGAGGAGCTGTGTAGATTAACATTCACTACTGTTGATTTCATGAGGTTAGAATTTGTAAACATTTATTTTCTTGCCAGTCTAAATCTTCATGCAGAAGCAAGATGGCGGCACAGCTGGAACCGCTGTAACAACAATGCTGCCGTTGGTACGGATCCACGGGGAGCAAAGGAGGGGAGATACACCATAGCGTCTAGTTGCCCAGTCGACTGCCGTCGGCTCTGCATGGACTTTGAATGGCCTGTTGTGGGAGCTGACAGTGGTTTTAGTTGAAATCTTGTGACTCCAAGTCTGCAGCCAAGATAATAAAATAAAATTTAAAAAAAATAAAAGGTCTGTCAGCATCACGACTGGGCAGTAGTCCCCCACGGAGCAGTGCTGTGTCTCTGATCCTCGCTCTCCTGGGTTCGCACCAGCGTCAACGCTGCGATTACAGCAACATCTCCACGTCCCACCCAGATTCTATCTCCCACTTACACATTAAAGGATATTAACAGTGTCCAATTAATCTGCCACTTTTGGGATTTGGGAGAAAACCGGAGCACTGAAAGTCAATCCACATTCACAAAGGCAGAACATGCAAACTGCATAGAGACAGCATCTGGAGTCAGGCATGATCCTGGCTCTCTGGCCCTTTGAAGTAAGTAGTGGTCCTATCAGCTATCACTTGCTACTCAAAGTGCAAAATTCAATTAGCAATTGCCTTTGTAGAGTTTGCTAAAAAAGGATATTAGCAGTTCAAGAAGGTGGACAATTTTCACTTTCTCAACCTTTCCAGCAATACTCGTATCCTATGTATGATTTTTTTTAAAAATGCACTAAAAGTCCCTTGTGTAAATTACTGTAACAATAACACTTAGCAGTTAATGATTTCATGTTTGAAAATCACCAGTTGTATGCATGACACCTGTCTCAGCTGGTAAGATGGAAGAGGGGTTCAGCTGACTCCCAAGATAGCATCCTTCCAGTCATAAAGTTTTGCCAATTTATCGTCCTTCTCATGCGCAAGTTTGCCATTATTTGGCCATATGCAGGGGAGGTCATGTCTTACAAACTTGAATGAGTTTTTAGGAGGTGACAAAGATAATTAATGGGGATAGGATGGTGAGTATTGTCTCGACAGACTTCGGCAATACCTTCAACATGGTGGTCTGATCCAGAAAATTAAGGCACATGGGGTCCACAGTGACTTGGTAGATTGGATTCAAAGTAGATTGGCCACAGAAGAAAGAGGATAGCGGCGAACAGATGTTATTTTGACTGGAGGTCTTCGACCAATGCTGTTCCACAGTCATGATGCTGGAATCTCTGTTGCCTGTGGGCTGATTAGCACGTTTGCAGACAACACAAAAATTGGCAGTGTTGTACTTACTTTTGATTAGGTCACGTTTGTGTGCTTTTTCCACATTGCAGAAGGGATGTGGAGATTTTGGAGAGGATGAAGCGGAGGTTCATGAAGATACTATCAACTTTCTTCAGGAGCTCTATCAAGAGCTTCCTGGTGGCTACATCACACTGTGGCATGATCGCAGTAGAGAATTGGATTGGAGGTCAATCCACAGGACCATAAAAGCTACAGAGAGGCTTACTAGGGACTCCCTGGCCCCCCACCCCCGGCCCACCACACCCAATGTGATGTGATTTACTGGGGTCGTTGTATAAAGAGAGCTCATTAAATCTGTGAGAATCCTTACTACCACGCAAACAGCATCTTCCAGCTTACCCTGTTGTGAAAGGGATACAAAAGTTTTAGAGCCAGAATCACCTGGCTGAGAAGCAGCTTCTTCCCACGGGCAGTGAGACTGCTGAATGACAAATGGACTGCTAAAACAACTCTCTGAAACCACTATTTATTAATAATATTTATTTTAAATATATATATACGTGTACTGTACTTGTTTGCATATGTGCTCTGTACGTGTGTTTGCATTGTTTTGCACTGTGGACTGAAGAATGCTGTTTCATCAGGTTATACTGGTACAATTGGATGATAAATAAGCTTGAACTTGATGTTGCCTCGATCAGCGAGTTTTAGCTAGAAGAAGAGATTGGACAAACTTGGATTGTTTATTCTGGAGAGTTGGAGGCTAAGGTTAGAGCACCACTGTTACAGAGCCAGTGACCTGGGTTGGAATCTGGCAGTGTCTGTAAGGAGTTTGTAAGTTCTTCCATGTCTTTGTTGGTTTCCTCCCGGTGCTCCTACTGCCTCCCACCCTTCAAAAAAGCTATAGGGGTAGTCGGTCAATTGGGTGTAATTGAATGGCACGGGTTCATGGGCTGGAAGGTCCTGCTATCACGCTGTATGTCTAGAGAAAAAGGACCCAAAAGAAGTATATAAAATAACGTGAGGCGTAGAAAGGGTCGATAGTCAGAGTGGGAGTTTGGAAATGGCAACTACAGAGGGTGGGGTCGTATGTAGATTTAAGGTGAGAGGGGAATATTTAAAGGAGATTCACGCATCAAATTCTTTACGCAGACAGTGGTAGGTGCCTGGAATATTACTGTCAGGGGAAGTGATGGGAGCAGCTGCAGTAGCAACATTTAAGAGGGATTCAGGCAGGCACATGACCACAAAGGGATTGGAGGGTCATAGGCAATGTGCATGCAGCTGGGATTCGTTTCATTTGACATCATGTTCAGCACAGGCATTGTGACCTGTGCTATTATCGATTCAGTTCTTTCCCATTTGCACAGGTTTAACCATGCAGATGTTTTGCATTCTCCACCATTAAATACCTTCTCTTTCCCTTTTAAGAATCTGTCTCCACCATCCTTTTAGGCAATCATTTCCAGACTGTCCTCGATCTTTGAGTATATTTCCACTGTTCCCCATTTCTGCTGATAACCTATCACAGTTATAGACCTCTTTTCTCAGGATTTATGTCCTCTATCCGGGTCACTCAATGTAAAATTCAAGCTAAGTGCAGTAAACGAGGATGAAACGGATCTGTTGTACCAACCTGCCCTCATGTCATTCAATTGCATTAGATCTGTTATTTCTTATGCCTTGGTGATTCAAGAACTTGGTGAGGCACTTCAATGCCAATGTACACAAAGCGCATATTTATTTTTCATTGTTTGCCCTGTAAAGGCACACAAAGAGGTGTCATTAGTCCAGTGCCACTTTCAAGAGGAGAAAGTGAAACAAATAAGAGTTTTCTTCTGAGACACTGAATGTCTGTGGATCCTGTTGTCTCCTCTGTAGTTGCATGGCCTCCTGTACACTCCAGTGATGAACCCAAGCTTGAGGCATCCAAGTCACTTGGTCCCTGGTTCCGAATCTCTTCACCGTCCACTGTTCCACCACTTCTGGTGTCATCCCTAAACTTGTAATGTGGAGTCTTGAAGAAAGACATGTTACAAAAAAAGAGGCACAAGTGTAGCCGAGGATGTTATGGGTAGATAGGGAAGGACCCCCTGGCAAAGATATTTGTAGCCATCTTCCAGGAGTCATTTACTTGCTCTCCTCATAATTGTAACAGATGTAGGTCCACGCTTGAATGGTTCAGTAAAACCCCTGGTGTCCAGAATTCAAGCAACCATCAAAAAAAGAATCGAGAAAATTAAATTTAAAATGTAAAATAAATAAGAATAAAATAATAGGTTGTACTATTAACATGTAAGTTGTGTGAAACAGCCATGATGTCACGCAGGGTGAAGAGCTGCCCGCCATTGGGGTGACTCGCTCAGTGTCTCCTTGTCCCTTCTTAGTTAGTAAGAATCGTCCTGGTCAGAGGCTTTATCTATAAACTTGGGAGACAGGGGTTAATTATCTATAATGTTATTGTTTGTCTTCGGGCAGCTCCGTGGAGGAGGGAGGAACTTGCAGATGCAGTGATGGTTAAATGTTTCAAAGAATGAGACCAAAATTAAAGTAAAATGCTTTAAGGTTTATATATTCATGCAAGTGAAGCTTGTTCAGTGTAAGTACAGCATAGTATTTTTTGTCTTTTAAGCTGTTTATTCTTAATGTGGGTGTATTAGTTAGGTATTATGAGGGTAAGTCTCAAGCAACCAGAAAATATACTTAACTGGCATCTACCAATCCCCATAGGTGCCGCATACCAGGATTGTACTGTATTTGAATGTAATTAACTCAAGAAAAAGAAAACCGAAAGAGCACTGCCAGCATCCAGTGATGATAAATTCACAGCACGTTATGATGACATTAATATTCCAACCAGATATTCTTACCCCACCATCAACCAGTTACTTCATTTGCAGTCTTTAGCATAATGGCTTTGAAGTAGTATGTCATTTTAAGGAAGTCATATGCTATATTTATTGCAATGCTTTGGTAAGGTAATGACAGAGAAAATAATTTTGGATCTACTGCTATTCCTATTTCATAAAAATATGAATTTATATAATATTTAAAGGCTGATATTATATGCATTTGCCAGAGATAACTTTAGACCACTGGCAGAAGATCTCTTCTCACTGTATTAGGTATAACATGATAAATTAACAAGCTCAAAACATATTTTTGCTGGGGAAGTCGAACAGGGCTTTTAGGCTTGCAAATTTCTCTTTAACAATTTGTCATTTCATTCCACCTCATCAGAACAAATGGTGGAAGTTAGATTTTGTGATGGATTAGCACCATTTGACAAAGCACTCATCTCTGTGTTGTTAAGATCAGTAGCATTAGACTCTACTCCACCAACACTGTGGAACTAACACAAGCACCCCGAAAGTTTATGAGTCCCTTCCCTGTGAAGTAGTCAAGTATTGGTTTCTTCCATATTTCTCTCCTACCAACTACATATATTAAAAAAAAAGTCCTTCTGTTGCACAAGGTACGGGGATACCAATACCTCTGAGCGTAAAGTAGACACAACCCAGGATATCGCAGGCAGAATCCTCCCCACTATCGAGAACATCTACAGGGAACGCTGCCGTCGGAGAGTAGCAGCGATCATCAAGGATCCACCTCACCCAGCACACGTTCTGTTCTTCCTGCTGCCAACAAGAAAGAGGCGTAGGTGCCACCGGACTCACGCCACCAGGTTCAGGAACAGCTGCTTCCCCTCCACCATCAGACTCCTCAACAACAAACTCAATCAGGGTTTCACTTAAGGACTCTTATTTCTGCACTTTATTGATTTTTAATGTTGTACAGTTAGTTTGTTTACATGTGTACATTATGTACATTTTTTTGCACTTATCAAATGGTAATTCTGCCTTGCCCATAGGATAAAGAATTTCAGGGTTATATATGAGGTAATGCATGTTCTCTAACAATAAATATGAAATCTGAGGTGTGCAGTGGCCTCCAAGGGGTCTGTAGGGCCCCCTATTGAGAATGACTGCAATAGAGTCAGAAGGTACAAATTCTATTTTGGAATTTGGGCACATAAATTACCATGTATGGAAATATTCTCGTTATGCAGTTTTTCTTTCGTTCAAGGATGAAGACCTTTCATTTATCCACATTGATTTTCATTTGTCACAATTTGTCATTTTTTCAGCCAGGGGGAAAGACAAAGGTAACAAGTGTTGCATAGCAAAGACTATTGAACATTTGACCAGGAAATAAAGGAACCATATGGTAAGCATAAGCAAGTGGAATTGAGGGAGTCTCGAGGAATACATGATCTGTCAGGGAGAACTTTGGAAAGAAGTTTGGAGGGCAAAAAAAGAGGGCCACGAAATATCCTTGGCAGGTGAGATCCATTCCGCACATGTGCAGCCATTCCTTTACAGACCAGAAGGGAGAAGCCACTGAACTTAAAACGCTAAATTAAACAAGCCAACCATAACACAAACCTGTGACTGAATGTTTATTGCAACCAAAACATCTTTATCCATAAATATGAAAAAAGAGGGAAGGAAGAGGTGGGCACATTGACTCACCAACTCCCATTGCTCGAATAATAATCATCAAACTTCGCACAGGTAAGTGCTCGTTTAACTCTTCATTATTCTTTGCAATGTACGTTGGCTTACCAATGTGCGAGTTTGTAGCTCAGGTGGTCCGACAGACCATAATCAGTTTAATGGGTCCCCTTCCCGCGCTCTTGTTCAATTTGCCGCGTGTAGGATGGAAGCCGTGAAACTCGGCCCCTTTGAGTTTAAAGGTTTATTGTAGAACCTATTAAATGTTCTCTCAGAGTTCCATCCTGCCTGGCGAAGGATATCCCATATAGGGACCTCGGCCCTATTGGCTGCCAAGGTCACTCCTGCTTTAGTTGTATGGGACCCAAAAATGAGAAATATCCACTCCAGGCACTCTCATGATCTCCCGAAGCCATCTGGCCAACATCTGGGGGGTAGTCCGCTGATGTGGTTTCTTAAAGCATATAAAGAGGGATTTCTCATTTATGTATCTTTTAAACAATCCAACACACATAATCTTTCATCTTCCCCGTATGCATACAATAATAATTCTGTCCCAATTCTCCCTTGCCTGTTGTGTTTCAAAATATCTTTAACTTGAATGATTAGACAGCCCTCCTTCCAAAGGATATAGTCCGTATGAATGTGAGACAAAGTTTGTAACCCCTGGGCCAATATCAAAGCCACCAGCATTATCAGCTTATGGGACAGGTTACGTAAATCCAAACTGGAAGCTGGTGACAGTAGCCTTAAATAGTCCGAAACAATCTTTACATCCCAAATATCCTTATATCGGGGATGCAAGTGGAACACTCCTTTCATAAATCTTTGATCAGGGAGTGGTTCAGCATCTCACGTTCAGAGTCCTGGAACGTCAAAAAAGCAGCCAACACACTCTTTGCTGTATTCACCATGCTGTAGCTGACCCCCTGCACATAGAACATATCGGTTAGAAAACTCAGTACACCTTCGATAGAGGCTGACTGTTCATTCAGTCTGATTTGTGCACAGTCCTTTTTCCATTTCCCCACATAGGAGGCATACTGTTTCTGAGTAAATTTCTCCAAGATGCCCGCAGGATGTCCAGAGTTCTAAGCTGCAGAGTGTTTATGTCAATCCTCACTCTCCGATCCTGCAACCTAAGTGAGACAATGGATGGGATATCCCTGATATCGGTTGGAGTAGCAAGCCTCTGTTTTTTGTGAATATCAACAGAGTCCCCACCATAAGCCTAAGGAGTATGGGGAACCAACATTGGGAAGGCCAATTGGGCACTAGGAGCAATCCGAGGCACTGTCTTCATGTATCTTATTCACACACTTCTCCACCAAGGCAAACAGGGGGAAATGCATAAAAGTTCAATTTTGAGTAGTCTAGGGTAAAGGCATCAATGGCCTCCGCTTGGGGATCCAGCAGCCAGGACACAAACTTCGGAACCTGGGCATTAAGCCTGGATGCAAACAAATCGATCTCCGGCATACCAAAGGAGTCTGCTCGCCATTTAAAATATTTCTTACCCAGAGTTCACTCAGTGCTATCATTGAATTTCCTGGACATCAGGTCCGCCTGTACGTTGATCCAACTGGACAGGTAGGTGGCAGTAACCCAAATGCTCCTCTGAATACACCAGCACCAAGTCTCAACTGCTAACTTGTTACAGGAAGGAGATTTAAGACCTCCCATATTATTGAGATTGGCCACAGCTGAAGAGTTATCTAACCTCAGCATTACATGAATGTCAGCTTCCCTCGCACAGAAAGACTTTAGTGCTAGATTAGATTTCCAAATAATTAATACCTGATTTTGATGCCTCCCTGAGCTCTCTGTCCATCCATCTGCCCCCAGTAGAGTACTGTAGATTCTTGGTTCCCCAACCTTTGCCACTGACATCTGACCTGATCTCCAGGTTCACCTTTCTGAGCTCGATCCTCGCTTAAGCCTAAGAAATATGGTCGATCCACCATACCAAGTTGGATCTGGCCTCACTAGTTAGCCTTATGGGCCTATCAAAGTGTTCCCTGGCTGCCTTAAGAGCAGATATTTTGTCCCTTTCCAGGAGCTATAATTTAGTGGGCCATGTTGTACTGCAGGGAAAGCTGCCACCAGTTTCCCAATCAACCTGGCTACCTTTCTTATATGGAGGGACGACACTCTGTCATGAGCCCTCTGCAGGAAGTCCTGATCTCTGCTGCTTTATCCTCTGGCAGGGTAAGATTCCTGTCTTCTGTATCAATAATGAAGCCGAGGAATTTTAACCACTTGGTAGGCACCAACACTGATTTCTCAGGATGTATAAGAAACTCCACATGACTTAATAATTTCGAGGTAGCTGCTACTGCCCTTTTTGTTTCCTTGAACGATCTGCCCACAATAAGGGTATCGTCTTGGTAACCCATTACAATGTGCCCCTCTTTCCTGAGCTTAGCATACACCAGCTTCAGTCATTTGGTAAATGCCGGCTTCAGTCATTTGGTAAATGCCCTGGGTGCCGAGCTCAGCCTTATGCTGAATTTTAAGCTTAATTTTAAGAACTTCCTGTGGTGTGGGCAGATCGCAACTGAATAATATCCGTCTTGCAAATCTATCGAGGCCATGTAATAGCCCTCATGTAACATAGGCAGCACAGAATCTATGTTATTCATTTTAAAATGCCTGTACAAGACATATTCGTTAAGATCCGATAGATACAGTATCACTCTAGTTCCACCACTTCTTTCGGGTCGCATGAAGACGTTAGCTACAAACTCATGATTTTCATGGCTACAAAGTTCAATAACGTTTTTCCCTTTTAACGCCATGATCTCGGCATGTACAGCCTCCATCAGTTACAGTCTGCACATATATATATATATATATATATATATAGGCCTTCTTCCTTATCGGAGGGGATTTCTGTGGGTCAACTTCAATTTTATACCCCTTTACTGTCTGCCGAATAGAAGCATCAGTGGTAATATTACACCATCTATCAGAGAATAGCGTTACTCGACTGCCAACCTTTAAAGTCTTGTAATTATCAAGTGCACTCAATTGTAAATGCGTAGCGTTCACTTCCTCGACCCGCCTAGTCTGCGGGCTGATGCATTCTGGGCCCACCTCTGCAAAGCACTTTGAGTGGGAAAATTCTGCTGCTGCTGTCTCCACAGAGGGCGTTGCCCTAAAAAAGGCCTGCTGGCTGTAGCTGCTTGGAGCAGGAAACCACCTCAGATAACCCGCTTAAATTCCCCTGCATACCTGCGATAGGGGTGAAACATGACAGGTCCTCTTGCCTGTGCTCTCGAACCTCTGACCACACCAGCTGCTGCCCTCTGCCTGCTCCCTCAAATCATTCATCTGTTTGCTGAGATCGTCACCAAATAGAAATTTTCACAAATGAACATATCTTACATTTAGGCCGGGCTTGATCAGCTCCTCCCTGAAGGCATTCAGTTAATAGTTTGCACGGGATAACATGTCCAGAGCGTCTTATTGGGTCTCTGATAAATTGTGTGAGAGCATTTGTGTGAATGCAGTGATACCTTTAATCAGTGACCCCTGTAGTCTTTGCAATTTCATGGCTTTTGCCCTTGTGGGGTCCTTCAAATTGTCCCATATCAGGGTGTTTACCTTAGTCACCTCCAACAGAAGGCAGTTAACAGGGCAGGGGTACTTCTTGATGGATTCTTCCAGTACCGTCTCCTGAAAAATATTCAACACCATATATGTTATAGACCCTGCAATATCATCCTCTAGTGCTGGCCAATACCCCTCGGTACTGCAAACTTTGGGGCAATAATTGGTATATTCTCCTCCAGACTGGCCTGAGCAGTGTATGGGGATTTGGGTGACTCAGCCTCCAGTACCGGCCCTTCATCATCTTCTCATGTATAAATATTAATGTCCTCCCCCTACTCTGATGGCGTAGGAAACCTGCTCACCATGACCATCCCCAGTTCCTCCAATTTGTCCAGACAACTTACAATTTAGTCGCTGGTCGAGATCTCTGCTCTCTGGCAGGCCTTCTCTCAGACCCATATCGAGCGGGTAACCGTCGTGCAGAGACCACGCCCTCCTTCGGGCTTTTTCTGGTTATACTCGCCCGTCGAGTGGGCGGCTTTGCTACACGACATGTTAAGTTTGGCTCGGGTCCTACCTGCTCTTGTGCGGGGTACTCCCCCTCGCTGCCACTCGATATACTGAGGTCCAATTGTCTCATGCAGCTCACCTCACTGCTTGCTTTTTGAGACCCCCAACTTCCACGAAGCAGGTCAATGCAGCCACACTTGGACCCCACCTTCAGGGAAAGTAGATCTCTGATGCATTATCTCACCCCCAACGGAGGTAGATCAGCCTTGCTGCTCCTCAGCTGGGACACTGCCCCCCGGCAGGCCCGCTGGATTTTTGGCACTAATGAAGCGCTATGGGGGCTCTTCTTGGAGGCCTTCTCCTCAGGCTCTTGCAACCCTGCCTCTACCCCAGCCCCTCATCAGGACCCAGGAAGCTCCCACTGGCAGTCCCAGAATTTTTACCCCTCCCCTCCTTCTCCGTAGGGCTCATTCGAGGGTTTGATTCCATTTAGTGGATCGCACTCCTGCAATCTCCCTCAGTGCTCTGCTCCTGCAGGCCCACTAATTTAGCTCTTTGTTGGGATTGCTCTACTGTGATTTCCCCACTGATTCAACGCTTTTGCTCCCACGCCAAAAACGCGTCCTGTTCCTCGCAAGTCAACGGATGTAAAATTGCTGCGCATGCGCAGAAGGGATCTCACGTTGACAAACCATCGTACATTTCATTTTTTTTTACTTTATTTATTCGTTCAAAAAACAGATAGTATATGACATATGCATCAATTAAACATAAAACAAGAACGTTTTTTTATATCTTGAAAAAAAAAGAAAAGAAACCCCCCCCCCCCCCCCTTCAGCCAACTCTCCTACGGAGAGCCATAAAGAAAGAAAAAAGAAAGAATATTAAAGAAAAAGTTAAATATACATATTAAAATCTAATTAATAAAAATTGAAATGTAAATATTCTGAGTATAACAACCAATTATTAATTAAAAATTATAATTATCATGCGAAACATGTAATTTTTTCCATTATTAAACAATATTTCATCTCATTATGCCATCTATTAATATCAATCATATTTGTATCTTTCCACGTACTAGCAATACATTTTTTCGCTATGGATAAAGCTAAATATACAAAAGCAAGTTGAAACTTATCTAATTCCAATCCTTTCAGAGGTTGCAAACTACCCAATAAAAATACTGTTGGATCTAAAACTATTTTAATCTTCTACAGATATTCTAAAAACGATTGAATTTTCTTCCAAAAAGATTGTATATGTATACATGACCAAACAGCATGAAAAAAAGATCCAACCGTATCACCACATCTAAAACACAAATCTGATTCATGAAAACCATATTTTTTTAATTTTTCAGGTGTCAAATATAATTGATGTAAAAAATTGTAATTAATCATTGCATAACGTGCATTTATCAATCTAGTTACACTATCATAACAGATATCTAACCAATCCTCTTCGGAAAAAGTAAAACCAATATCCGCTGCCCATTTAATTTTAGATCTATCCCAACCCTTTTTATCCATACCATCCTGTAATATTTCATACATAAATGAAATATATCCCTTCTCTGGTACTTTCATAAGAAAAGTCTCAAATTTAGTCATTTTAGGTAAAATCATATCTCTACCAAACATACATTTTACCAAAGATCGAATTTGATAAAAGAAATAAAGAATTCTTATCAATACCAAAACCTTCCCTCATCTGATTAAAAGATAAAAACTTACCCTCTTTCAAACAATCTCCCAAATTTTTCACACCTTTAAATCTCCAATGTAATAAACTTTGATTATGTATTGAAAAAGAAATAAGTTGATTATTATACAACGGAGTCAAAGCCGATAATTTACCCCTAGAGCCTGTCATTTTATTTTTCTTTATCCATAACTTCATTAAATGTTTTAGTATAGGCACATTATATTGTTGTAACAAATTTATATTCCATCTAAACAAAAATTGATGTATTTCAAATTCAGAAATACTTGCCATCTCAATTTTAGCCCAACAAGGAGGCTGTACCAAATCCATCAATGAACTAATAAATTTAAGTTGGGCTGCTTCATAATATTTTTGAAAATGTAGTAAACGTAGTCCCCATAACTCATATTTCCAAGTTAATTTATTCAAAGCTACTCTCGAAAATTTACCCCTCCATAAAAACTCCCTAACCATTCTATTCAAATCTCGAAAAAAAATTTTATCAAGTAAATACGGAATAGATTGAAACAAATATTGTATACGCGGAAAGATATTCATCTTAATTGTATTTATCCTACTCATTAAATTAATAGGTAAATCTTTCCATTTAATTAAATCAGTTTTAATTTTTTTCATTAATGGAGCATAATTTAATTTATATAAAGATTGATAATTAACATTCAAAATTATACCCAGATATTTAATTTGATCAGTCCATTTCAAATTAAGAATATTCTTATAAACTGAATAATCTCCTTCACTTACTGGTAATATTTCACTTTTTTCCCAATTAACTTTATATCCAGAAAGACATCCATATTGTATTAAACACTCCTTCAAGTGCAAAAGTGACTGAGCTGGGTTTATTAAATACACCAATACATAATCAGCAAATAAATTAATTTTATACTCCTCATCTAAAACTTTCATACCTTGTATCTGTGTATTTTGTCTTATCAGCTGTGCTAAAGGTTCAATCACTAACACAAACAAAGCTGGTGATAAAGGACAACCTTGACGACTTGATTGAGTTAACTTAAAAGATTCCGAAATCAAACTATTCATCAATACTCTAGCTACCGGTTTACTATATACAGCCCTAATCCAACCAATAAAAAAAGGACCAAACTTCAATTTCTCCAAAACTTTAAACAAAAAATTCCATTCAACTCTATCAAATGCTTTTTCTGCATCTAAGGATACCATCATCAGGTGATCTGAAGATTGTCAAAATCTAATCAAACTAATAACGTGCAAAATGTTATCTGAAGCATATCTATTCTTCATAAAACCTTTTTGATCAATATGAAACAACTTGGGTAAAAATTTAGCCAATCTATTCGCTAATATTTTAGATATTGTTTTATAATCTACATTTAACAATGAAATTGGTCTATATGAAGATACTTTCAAAGGATCTCTATCTTTTTTAGGAATTACTGTAATTAAAGGACTAGAACAAGACTCAGGTAATTCATAATGTTCTCCAACTTGACGTAATACATCCCCAAACACTGTAGATAAATCATCATAAAAAGTTTTATAAAATTCAACTGAAAATCCATCATCACCAGGCGATTTATCATTCAGCATTTCCATCATGGCCATTTTAATTTCCGAATCAGTAAATGGTTCTTCTAACTCCTGTATATCTGCATCCTCTAATATCGGTAAATTCAGCTGTGATAAAAATAGATCAATCGATCCAGTTTCTTGTTTTCCTTCAGATGTATATAACTTTTTATGAAATGAATAAAATTCATCATTAATCTCACAAGGTTTATGTAATAAGAGAATTAATGCCATCTAACAGCATTAATAGTCCTCGAAATCTGTTCTTTCTTTAATTGCCATTCCAATACCTTATGTGCTTTCTCTCCCCATTCATAATACCGTTGTTTAGTCCTATTAATCACACATTAAAATTGATAAGATCGCGAAGTATTATATTCCAATTTCAACCTAGATAATTCTATTTTCTGATCTTCTATAGCATCTTTCTGAAATTCCTTTTCTAACTCATCAACCATCGTACATTTCAAAGAATAATGAGAGGTTCCTCTATAAGCAGTCTAACAAGATAGTGCTAACATTCATTTGGCCGTCTAAGTGAGTAGAGTTCAACTTACAGTAGATAGAAGGAACAGATCAATTGGACATCATGATAATATTATTCAGGAGCTCGATGGCTCTGGGGAAGAAACTGTTGGTGTGTGCTTTCACACTTGTAATTCTTCTCCCCAATGGAAGGAGGGAGAAAGGAAGCAGAGGCAGTGATAGAGAAGAGTTACAGGGAGACAGTCACCCCTAGAAGGCAGGAGTCAGGGAATTGGGTGACTGTGAGGAAAGGAGGGAGAGTGCCTATGCAGAGTACCCCTGTGGAAGTGCCAACATGTATTCTGCATTGGATACTGCTGGGGGGAATAGCCAATCGGGGGCGAGTCGTGGGGGTCAGGTATATGGCACAGGGGCTGCCCCTGAGGTGCAGAAGGGAAGGAGGGATAAGAACAGGATACTTGTAGTTGGGGACTCGTTAGTCAGAGGGACAGATAGAAGGTTTGTGGGACGAGATCAGGGATCCAGGTTGGTATGTTGCCTCCCTGGTGCCAGGGTCAGGGATATCTCTGATCGAGTTCATAGCATTCTGCAAGGGGAAGGAGAACAGCCAGAAGTCGTGGTCCATGTGGGGACCAATGACTTAGTTAGAAGTGGGGATGAGGTCCTGAAACAGGATTATGTGGAATTAGGTAGGAAGTTAAAAAGCAGGACCTCCAAGGTAGTAATCTCTGGATTGCTGCCCGTGCCATGAGCTAGTGAGGGTAGAAATAGGAGGATGTGGAGGATGAATGCGTGGCTAAAGAGATGGTGCAGGGGGCAAGGGATAAGATTTCTGGATCATTGGGATCTCTTCTGGGGAAGGTCAGACCTGTACAAAAGGGACAGACTCCACTTGAACTGGAGGGGGACCAATGTGCTGGCAAGCAGATTTGATGGAGCTGTGGGGGAAGGTTTAAACTAGTTTGGGAGGGGAGTGGGGAACAGAGGGTGAGAGCAGTGTCCAGGTAGTATGGCCACCTAGATAGGAATAAAAATGATAACAAAGGTAGGATGGAGATTAGGGTAAAAGGTAGAAAAGAGGGTAGAAATGTGAGGGTCATTTCTGAAATGCATATATTTTAATGCAAGAAGCATAGTGAACAAGGTAGATGAGCTTAGAGCATGGACAGATACTTGGGGTCACGATATTGTGGCAATTAGTGAGAGCTGGCTACAGGTGGGGCAGGACTGGCAACTTAATATTCCAGGATACATTTGTTTTAGATGTGATAGATCACGGGGTAAAAAAGGGGGAGGAGATGCTCTGCTTGTTAAGGAGGACATTACTGCCGTAAGGTGGCAGGATGGTCTGGAGGAATTGTCTAGTGAGGCTGTTTGGGTGGAATTGAGGGGTGAAGGAGACATGAGGGTGCTAATAGGGGTGTATTACAGACCACCAAATGGGCCAAGAAAATTAGAGGAACAAATTTGTAGGGAGATAATGTATATGTGTGAGAATCATAAGGTAGTGATAATGGGAGATTTTAACTTCCCTCACCTTGATTGGGATACCCATACAGTTAGAGGGCTGGATGGGCTAGAGTTCGTTAAATGTGTTCAAGATTGTTTTCTAAATCAGTTAGTAGAAGAACCGACTCGGGACGG